>NC_035446.2:42395101-42995101 GCF_002127325.2 Helianthus annuus | reverse complement strand
TTCACTCGTGGAGGTAACCCCTTGATGAATAACTCGATCCTTCGTGACATAGGTCGAGACAAATTCGGACACAAGTCAGCCAACTCATACGACCGCTTCACATATGCCTCAACCTCAGATCCCACCAGTTTCAGATCGTAATACTCGTTCTCTAGCTTCTGTATCTCATCACGAGGACAATATTCCTCCCTCATTAATTCCTTGAAGTCATCCCAAGTAGTAGCGTTTGCTGCATCAATACCCAGCAGCTGAACCTGGGCATTCCACCAGGTTAAGGCACCATCCTCCAAAGTGCCTGTAGCATACTTCACACGGTCCCCCACGTGACAGTTGCACATAGCGAACACTGACTCAGCTTTCTCGAACCACCTCAATAGTCCCACAGCCCCTTCCGTCCCACTGAAGGTCTGTGGCTTACAATCCATAAACATCTTGAACGTACAGGCAGGCTGGTTGTTTGGGTGCGCAGCTTGGTAGGCTGCCAGAGCCTCAGCCACACGTGTGTTTATCAGATTTGTTAACTCGGCCTGAGTCATGTTGATGCTACCACGTCCGTGTCCTCTTCCACTCATGTTTCTATATATGGAAATGAACTAATTTAGGTGTCGAAAACGAGGAAGGTGCTCAGGTTTATCACGTTAAGAACGATTAACTACCATGTTAATACACAGACAGGGAAGAACCCCTCTTACACTCGTTAAGCCTCATTGGGATTTGCATGCACCACGCGTTATTATTATGTGTGCACCCATGATAATAAGGCGGTTTGCATGCTCCTCTCGATGCTTCTTAACTTATGTTTGAAGTTTCTCCCACCCCAATCAACACAAAATATGCACTACCAACAAGATTAGGATTTACTAGATGCGGGTGTTATGTTACACTATCAATGTGTCATGATGCCTACCATGTCGTATCGTGTGTGCTATAAATATAGTTACATTTACTAGGCATATAAAGCATAAGCTAACGAGAAACGAACCTTGCAGTCTGAAGCTGAGTGTCATGGTCATCGTTTGGATCAATTCGGTTATAGTCTGGTTTTATGAAAACGTTTTAAAACCGAGTTCTCTATAACCAGTGGCTCTGATACCAAACTGTCACACCCCCAAATTACCACCTAGGGTATGTCCCTATTGAAGGTGCAACGATCCAACAAAGAGCCACCAATCATATCAAACACAAGTTATAATGTATTGAAATACCCAATTGAAATAAATGTAACGTTTGAAAAGTTAAACCAAAACCAAAGTATTGAGCGGAAGCATAAAAGTATAAATGTATAAATGTATCAAAACCAAGTCAATGTAATTGTTTATCATGACCATAACCACTCCAGCAGCATCAGACGGCAAGCTCCCGAGTTCCTTCAATAATTACCTACAAGCATGTAAACAAGTGTGTCAGACTACGCTGGCGAGTTCAAGGTTTGTGTTTGTTTACCAAGTTGTGTTACCGATCAAGTGAGTAAAATAGTTTACAAGACGATATGTTGTTTGTTGTTATGATGTTTGATGTTTCGATGTTGTTATTACTCGATTACCGAATGGCCATATGATATGTGATTGCCAACCCCAATGCCTCTATCAAAGCATTGGTCATGTTTTAAGGTAATTAGTTCACGCCCGTTCTCCTCGAACGTCGTGAGGGTGCCAAACCTAATAGCGCTATCAACTAATAACCCCCGTTGCCCTACAAGCAACGACCCGGTAGATGTAGTGGTCTTACAATGATAGAAAACTGAGAATGATAACCAACATCCCGTTACACATGCATTCCCCCTCGGAACGTTACCCGTTATCCCTTCCCTGGGATCCATGCTTGAGAAAAGAGCAATGAACTCACCTTTGGTTTGCTCGGTTAGACTTAGTTACTTGTATTATTGTGGGACACCCCGAGCCCTAGTATGGTTTCAATGGTAATCAGTTTCGTGTACATAGCATTCACTTATTCATCATATATTGTCTACATGTGATAGGCTGGTACGACACACATTATCATACAAGTTATAACACGTATTCGGGGTATATGCATCTCCATAATACAAACTCATATATCATAATAACACATATCGACAACTCACACCACCTTATGACTATTTCGGGTTACATAGATATCATATCGAACCACATAAAGCCCAACTAATGAATATATGCAACCTGTTTAAGTATTTGGCCCAACATACTCGACCTTCTATCCATGTGTACTGCCCATTTCCAATTTACAACTATCACAAATAAACACCAAGAACCCCCTTGTACCTAATCATGTCGTAATACATATATATATAAGTGTACTAAAGTTCAAAATAGTTTACAGTAAGTTACCCCCTATATCGCCCAATTGGTTCAGCCCAAACAAGCATAACACGTGAAACTGGGCTCCATGTACAGCCCCTATTCACGGCAGCCCAAAACAATCCATGTTGCCACTTCAAATTAATCTATGGCACTTATTTGTATGCTACTATACAATATTATACAATTATCATTTGAAGTAGTCAATGTAATCGTCCACATGCACATGACATCAGCCTATTTTCAGAACATTAAATCCCTACCTAGTGCACATTAGTCATTCATCACAATTCCCTATAACCGATCCATATTCAGATTTATCATGCAAACCCACATGCACTTAATCACTTTATCATACTATTAATTTAATCATATAATATCAATCATAACAATCATAATGGATGGCATGTGTGTACAGAAATCATCACATGTAATATTCACATATAGCAAACATAATTGGACCTTCACTTTGGTCCAATGAAAACTGGTGTACACATAGCTTGATGCAATTATCAACACAACATATATCATCATTAATATATATACCAATCGGTCATCACATGGTTGTACACTCCACCCATATTGCAAGCAAGTACCAACAGTGAATATATGCGAACTATTAACCTCATGCCATTTATAAATAATGCACACAGTGGTTTCTTGGAAATATTACATCACGCGACTTCTGTATATATAAATTACATGCAGCATAATTCACACATAACATCATAGCAATCTATAACCTATGTAATGGATACATATTAACTAACTATTTAATATAACACAAAACACTAACCACAACGATCGAATGGATGGGATGATGCTTTGAGATTGGAAGATCTTGTCTTCTGCCGAAGGGGGGTCTCCTACGTCTGATGCGTATCAGTGAAGAGGAGGGGTAGGGTTTGTTTTATGGTAAAGCCATCCTAATGTGTTAAGTATACATATTGATAGGGATTTGGGCGGTTTGTTTTACTAATAATCGAACTGGGCCTAAGCCCACCTCAATATTGACTAATAATCGGACTGGGCCACCGGATGTAATAACAAGGGGAGACAAGATTTTACTAACCGATTATTAATAATTCTAAGTATATGTTATTTATATAAAATTTACTAACAGATTGTTATTATTTCTAAGTATATGTTATTTATATGAATTTCTTTGATCACAATCCAACCCTTGCAACCTTGTAATATACTAGTAATAACCGAATGGGGCATGCGTATGAGAACACTAATGGGCCGATTTCTATTTGGAATAATTACAGTCCACATAATTTATTAGTCGGACCTGGCACAATTGGGTCAGCATAGAAGGCATAAATATAAGGGTTTACGCGGATAATTGTCACTGGGTTAATCGTTCGAGTTGTCAAGCACCTTAATTTAGAGAAATTAAGATTGAATGGCAAGGGATTAAGATCGTAAGATAAAATGTTACAAACCTCAAAGGTTCGGGTTGTCACAGAAACCTTCAACAATACCATGTCTCCTACCTCAAACTCTAGAGGTTTCCTTCTTCGGTCCGCATAACACTTTTGACGATTGCGAGCCGCCTTGATGCGCTCTTGGATCTGTGCAATCTTATTTGTCGTTTCCTGGACCACTTCTGGACCAACTAACTGTCTATCACCTGCGTCAGCCCAACAGATCGGTGATCGACATTTGCGTCCATAAAGAGCTTCGAACGGTGCGGCTTGAATACTTGCGTGATAACTATTGTTGTATGAATATTCGACCAATGGTAGGTGTGTATCCCAACTTCCACCTAAATCCATTATGCAAGCACTCAGTATATCTTCTAATGTCTGGATTGTGCGTTCGCTCTGTCCATCAGTTTGCGGGTGAAAAGTTGTACTCAGATTCAACTGAGATATAAATGCTTCTTGAAAGGATTGCCAAATCCTTGACACAACACAAACCTTCCATCTCTATCAGAGATGATTGAGAGAGGCACTCCATGACGTGCAACTATCTCTCTCATGTATATCTCAGCTAATTTGCTCGTGTTGTCTTTTTCTCCGATTGGCAAGAAATGCGCAGATTTCGTTAACCGGTCTACTGTTACCCAAATAGTATCGTGACCTTTGGCGTTCTCGGCAGTTTCGTGATGAAATCCATTGAAATCTGTTCGCATTTTCATTTGGGTATTTCAGGTTGCTGCAAAAGTCCTGAAGGCTTCTGGTATTCGGCTTTTACATTGGCGCACGTTAAACACTTGCTAACATAAACTGCAACATCGCCTTTCATCCTTGGCCACCAGTAGAAATCCTTAAGATCTTGGTACATTTTATCCGCTCCTGGATGAATTGAGTACCGTGACTTGTGAGCTTCATCGAAAATGACCTTTCTCAAACCACCAAACAGAGGAACCCAAATCCTTTTCATGAAGTATAAAGTTTCTTCCTCGTTTGGTACCAACTGCTTCTCTATCCCACGGAGATACTCGTCCTCAATATTCCTTTCTTTAAGAGCTTCTCTCTGCGCGACACGAATGTGCAATGAGAGATCTGTCTGGACAATCATTTCTAAAGCCCGAACCCTTATGGGCTTGATTCTTTCCTTTCGACTTAGGGCATCAGCGACCACATTCGCCTTCCCTGGATGATACCTGATCTCGCAGTCATAGTCGTTTAGCAGTTCTACCCAGCGTCTTTGTCTCATGTTGAGCTCCTTTTGGTCGAACATGTGTTGCAGACTCTTATGATCCATGAAGATTGTACATCGCGTACCATACAAATAATGTCGCCAAATCTTCAGCGCAAATACCACTGCACCTAACTCCAAGTCGTGCGTGGTATAATTTTTCTCATGAACCTTCAACTGGCGTGAAGCATAAGCTATAACTTTCTGTCGCTGCATCAATACACATCCTAAACCTTGACGCGAGGCGTCACAATATACCACGAAATCATCCGTTCCTTCTAGTAGCGATAAGATTGGTGCATTACAAAGCTTGTCCTTCAACAACTGAAATGCTTCTTCTTGTTTGATTCCCCAATCAAACTCCTTGTCCTTCTGGGTGAGGGAAGTCAAAGGTTGAGCGATTTTTGAGAAATCCTCAATAAACCTTTGATAATAACCAGCCAAACCTAAGAATTGTCGAATCTCGGTTGACGTCTTTGGAGTTTCCCAATTCTTTATCACTTTGATCTTTGTTGGATCTACGTGGATTCCATTTCCATTAACCACATGTCCAAGAAATTGGACTTCGCGTAACCAAAACTCGCACTTTGAGAACTTGGCATACAACTTTTCCTTCTTAAGTAACTCCAAGATAGCTCTTAAATGCTGTTCGTGCTCATCCTTCGTCTTCGAGTAGATCAAAATGTCGTCGATGAACACAATCACAAACTTGTCGAGGTACGGCTTACAAACTCGGTTCATCAAATCCATAAAACGGCTGGCGTGTTTGTCAACCCAAACGACATCACCAGAAACTCGTAATGTCCATATCGGGTTCTAAAAGCAGTTTTGGGAATACTTTCCTCTTGTATTCTCAGCTGATGATAACCTGATCGCAAATCGATCTTTGAATAGAAACTTGAACCTTGCAGCTGATCAAATAGGTCATCAATTCTTGGTAGAGGATATCTATTCTTGATGGTCAACTTGTTCAGTTCCCGGTAGTCGATACACATACAAAAGCTACCATCCTTCTTTTTGACAAACAAAACTGGAGCTCCCCAGGGCGAGAAGCTTGGTCTGATGAATCCCTTATCTAACAGCTCATGGAGCTGTGTCGACAGCTCCTGCATCTCTGAAGGTGCAAGTCGGTAGGGTGCCTTAGCCACAGGTGCGGTGCCTGGAACTAAGTCAATGTGGAACTCAACTTGCCTTTGAGGTGGCAATCCTGGAAAGTCTTCTGGAAAGACTTCAGGATATTCCTTTACCACTGGGATGTCTTCGATCTTCGGCTCGGCAACTTCTTTATCCACGATGTGTGCCAGGAAGGCAACACATCCCTTCTGTAAACACTTCCTAGCTTTCAGGAAGCTAATGATTCTTAACGGAGTGTCGCGCTTCTCTCCGTGAACCACGATCGTCTCTCCATCTTCTGTTGGGATGCGAATGGTCTTTTCATGATAAACAATCTCGGCTTTGTTGTTTGACAACCAATCCATCCCTACTACCACGTCGAAGCTTCCCAACTCGACTGGTAGTAGATCCAAAGTGAACTCGCGTTCTCCCAGCTCAGTTACACATCCTTTGACAACTTCATTGGCTTTAACTAGCTTTCCATTAGCCAGTTCAATTGAGTACGGAATATCTAGCTTACTAGCAGTTAACCCCAGCATATTCTTAAATTCTAATGATACGAAACTATAATCGGCAGCAGTATTAAACAGAACAGATGCAAAGCGTTGATTTATAGGGAACGTACCAGTGACAACGTTGGGATCCTGGCGCGCTTCCCTTGCTCCGATGTTAAACACTCTTCCACGAGCTTGATTCAACTTTGGGCATTCCTTCTTAAAGTGCCCAACATCCCCACAGTTGAAGCATCCTGGTCCTCGACCATTCCCATTTCCATTCCCGCCCCGATTTCCATCTGCTCCCCGATTTCCAGCTTGATTTGCAACATTCCCACGATTACCATTTCCTCCATTATTCCCTTGCGGCCGGTTTCCATTACCATCGCGGTTGTTGTTACCAAAACCCCTTTGGCCACCCTGGCCTGAACCAACCCAGCAAGTATCCTTCAAATGGCCAATTTTCCAACAAGTTTCACATCTTCTATTTCTACACTGACCAGCATGATGATACTGGCATAATCCACACTTGGGCAGAGTGCCCATGTAACCCTTTCCTTTGTTTTCGACACCGGTTGCAGTTCTGGCCGGTGTGCTTGATTCACCCCTCTTGTTCACATGGCTTGTACCTTGCTTGAAGTTGAAAAACATCCTTTTGTTTTCACCAGACAACTCCACATGAGTCTCTTTCTTCTTCTGCTCAGTCACGGAAAACTTATTCAATCGAATATCTTCCTCAGTAAGAGCCACACTAAGATCTATGGCTTCTGTGATGGTTGCAGGCTTGGATGTAGTAACCATACTCATGATCTGAGGTGCCAGTCCTTAGATAAAGCGCTCAATAAGTTTGAACTCCGGTGTGACCATGTACGACACTACATGGGACAAATCGTGAAATCTTTGAACATACTCAGCAATCTTGGAACCTTCCATTTTTAGGTGCCAGAACTCCGTCTCTAGCTTCTGAATTTCAGCACGTGAGCAGTACTTCCTTCTCATGAGCTCCTCCAGCTCATTCCATGACATCGCATAAGCAGCAGCTTCACCTAAAGTTTGCACTTGCAAATTCCACCAAGATAGGTCTCCATCCAGAAATAGCCCTGAGATGTAGGTCACTTGTTACTCGGGAGGACACTTGCTCATTCTAAGAACAGATTTAGTTTTCTCAGCCCATCTAACAAACGCAACAGCACCTCCTGTGCCGTCGAAATTTACGGGCTTGCAATCGAGAAATTGCTTGTAAGTGCACCGTGCACATACGTTAGCATTTACAAATGGTATTAGCGAACGTGCTATAAATATCCAAATGTATCATAGTATATCTCAAACGACTTAACATTACCATTGGGTGGATTGTTATTGCCGTGGTTATGCGAGATATTTCCACACGTTTGCATGAGAGGCAGCGTATTGTGCGATAGCTGCAGCAATGATCCCTTGAAGTTCTGCCTCATTAGTGGGCATGCGCGGGTCACGTCTTGGTGGCATCTTCTAAAAGATGTTTCACGTTGGTCAGGTCATAGTAAGTAAATAGTATGCATACGTAATAACATTCATCAAGCACATAACATCTCATGTTATAAGTTGAAACAATCAATCCAACATCACATATAATGAGAATACTGCGATTGCACTATCATAGAATCAAGACCACAATGTAATGTTTACAAGTTCATAACTGTATCGTACATCAATAGTGACTAAGGGCCACATCGCCCTTGTCTGAACTATCTAATCAGCTACAACAACAACCAAAATACAAAATATTAAGAGTCATGACACCAAAATGCGGTCTTCAAAAAGCCGTATAGTCTGCACAATCGCGGTCTTCTCACTAAAAGTCTACCTGTGTCGAATCAAAATGCCTATGGTGATGGCGGAGGAGGAGGAAAACGAGAGTAATACAGGCGACGCATATGTAACCAGTCCTCCTATAAAGCATGACAGACGCGCAGCACATATGTTATCTGCTGCTCGGAAGTCCAAAAGCGAGCGTCTGAGTCGGGGGAAAGTGGACGTGGAGGGTGTGATGCTGCAAACGGGGTCTAATAATGACAGGATGGACGTGGAGCTCTCTCCAAATCCTGAATACGACGTATCAATGCCTCCTGCTGTATCATCAAAGATGTAAGGATGTCCTCCGTAGAGTACCCAACATGTTACGGGTGATACGGATCAGACAGTGGCATGATAGGGGGCGTAGTCCAGAAGGATGGCTTGTTGGTGCAGTTGTCTGTCGACTACATCTTCGTTCGAGTCTTAGAGTTTTAGAATAGGAATGATCGTAAATGATTGTAAATACAAGAAATGTGAATTTGTATAGGTTGTATATAGTTGGATCGCTCATTAGGTCCGTTTAGGGTTTGGACCGCTCATATGACAAGTCACGGACCGCTCGAGTGAACATGGTTGGACCGCTTATTGGTCAACATATGTGGACCGCTCTTATGACTTCATGTGTGGACCGCTTATTGGGCCTGTCCAATAAGCGGTTCCCAAACACTATATATACCTTATTAGCGATCTGATTGTAAAAAAAAGAGAGAGGAAGTGGTAACGTTTTGGTGAAATCGTGCCGAGGTTCTGCCGGTGCGAGATTTAAGTTGTAACCAGCGTCAAATCTATACAACAAGTAGTTAAAGTGATATTTGTGCTGTTTCTACATTAGTTTCTTGTTATTCCGCACCTGAAACCAAGGAGAAAGCCTCTGAACGACTCGTTCGGGTCAGAATACGATCCTACAAGTGGTATAAGAGCTCAGGAGGAGGTTCTCTACAGAAATCAGCCGGATTTCGTCACTTTTTCTTACTTCTACACCTTCTTTTTCGGATTCGAGAAGATTTCACGGTCGGAATTTGCTCATTTTTTCACAGATTGTGCGAAATAGTATCGAGATAAACCCTAGAAAGTTTCAGATCTAAATTCAAAGTTTTAGTGGATCAAAATTAGAATTGAAGTTGAACCGCTCGTTCGAACAGCTCTTGGACCGCTTATCCGGACGAATCAGGAACCGCTCATTCGGACGGATCGACCTTGAATCGCTTATCCGGACATTGTGAATCGCTCATCCGGACAAGTGTGGACCGCTTATTCGGAAGGATAGTAAATCGCTTATTCGAACATAGTTTGGAACCGCTTATCCGGTCGGTTAGAACCGCTTATTCGGACGAATCAGAACCGCTCGAAAGATCAGCTCGAAGGATATTTGGTTCGCTCGAAAGATCAATTGAGGCCCGCTCGACCGAACACAGTGTGAACCGCTTATTAGATCATTTCTGGATCGCTTTTTCAGACAATTTCTGGACCGTTTATTTGTCATCCAGTTTGTGTATCTGGACCGCTTATTTGGCATAACTACTGTTTGATTCGCTTTTCTATCACATTTAGATCGCGTATTCGTCAACGAACACGTGTCGTTCTGTTTTGCGAAATATGGCAATGATGTTTGATGAACAGGAGAATTATTATTTCGAAAGATTTAATAACTGGAATAACGGATTTCTAGATGAGGGGTATAGAAAAGTGAGCAAAGATGGTTGGGCAAAAAGGTTCAAATATTTCGTGTGTCTGAAAGATGAAACGTTGGAAGATCTTGAAAAACGATATGGAGTCTTACTTGAATATCTAAAAGAACATGAGATATTTCTATCAAATAGTGAAAAGATAGAAAAGTTTGCAGATGCATTACCTGTCGAGTGGAGTGAATGTTTGGAAAATTTGAGAAAAGATTCAAAGTTTTCAAAATTACATCTAAACAAATTCATCAGCAAACTTAAAGCTCATGAACTTGAAACCAGAAAGAAAAAGGAAGAAATGATCAAGGTTTTGGAGGTTAACATGCTAGATCTGGATTCAGATGTGATTGAGGAAATACACAAAAGAGTTGCTAAATGTGTCAGGGCAAAACATGTGCTGAAATATGATTTCAAACGAGGTTGTTATATTGATAATAATGGAAACCCTTTTGATTTCGTTAAATTGTTTTGTGCAGGTACATTGATAGCAAAGGAAGAAGAAACTCCAAAAGCTGAAGAATCGGTGAATAATGAAACAATGTGCTCAACATGCGATAACTTTAAGACTGACAATGACAAACTTGAGAGACACATAGAAAGTTTGGCATTTGAAGTCAAAAAGTTGAAAGATGAGAAGCACGTTGCTGAAAAACAAATTCTTTCTTTGGAAAAAGATTGTGAGAAGTTGAAAGCCGAAAACGACAAACTGTTGATTGATTTTAACAGTTTGACTTTGAAAAATCAAGAATTTGAGGGGCAAGTGAAAATTCTTGAAGATGGGAAAAATGTGTTTAGTAAAAACAACATTGAAAAACAAAAGATGATAAATTCCCATCTTCAGAAAATTGTCGAACTTGAAAAAGAAGGTGAAAGCGCTCAAAAGAGAATCAAAGAGTTGGTAAAAGAGCTTGAAAGCAAAAAGAAATCGTCAGAAGATGAGGATTTCTGGATAAAGCTTGAAAACAAGAATCTAAAAGCAAATGAATCAAAATTTCAGGAACAGATCAAAATTTTGATAAATGAAAAGTCTGTTCTTGAAAGTTTGAAGGTTGAGAATGACAATTCCATCAAGTCTCATCTTGAGAGAATATCTCAGCTTGAGGAAGAAGCTAAGAATTCCAGGACCAAGATAGATAAACTTGAGAAGAAATTGATCAGTTTTGCGACTAAATCTGACAAGTTGAATATTCCTTGTCCAAAACCGATCAATTCAGTTCCGATGAGTGAAAAGGCTACAAACTTTGACAAAGTCAAAGTCAAAGATTGTGATGATAAAACTGATGAGGAAAATGAGAAATTTTATTCAGCAGATGAGTCTGTGACAGAGTCTGATGATGAAAATGTTAAGAAAGAAAAACAAAAATTGTTTTTAAAGTTGAAAGAAAAATTTCAGAAAACTGTTCTACAATCAACTGAAAAAGGTGAATGCTCTAAGCAAAAACCTGTGAAGAAGATTGTAAAACAGAATCAAAACTTTAAAAATGAAAGAAAAAACTCATCAGTACGATCATCCAATCAAAAGAAAAAATTACAAAAAATTGAAAATGAAAATTCAAAATTTGTTGTGTGCAGAACAAACCACAGTGCAAAAGCGTCAAAACCAGCACATTTGAGGAAGGAATATCACCAAGCCAGACAATGCTATGATCTAAGCATTTGGTGTGAAAAAGGTGGTAACTGGTATGATAACAGGGTGTGTTACAGCTGCGGATATCACGGACACATTGCTGTTAACTGTCAGTACTGGAGTTACGAGACCAGGAGGTGCTATAACTGTAATATTAAAGGTCACATTGCCAGAGATTGCTCAAGAAGATCGAATGACAGATTGAGGGCAAATTCTCAGAAAATGGCAAAGAAGAAACCAGTCGTTGTCAAGCCCAGAGAATTGAAAGCTTCGGGCCAAAATGTCAAAGAACCTAGAGTTCAAGAAACAAAAGTGAAGCTGTCTCAGGGGCAGAAAGACCGACTGAGAAAGAAGAGAAAGAAAGCGAGAGAATATCTCGAAAAGATTTTGTCCTCGGGTTCATCCGACAGATCAAAGAAGAGTGCTGATGAATCAACTCCCTCAACTGCAAAGTCAAGCAAGTCGAATTCATCAGATACAAATCTGAGGACTAAAGAGGATAAGAAGAAGAAGAAAGTGAAGTTTTCACTTCCTGGCGATGAATTTGTTTCTTCGAAAACAAAGGAGCCACATGTCGGCGATGAATCTGACTCATTAAAGTCAGACAAGCCACATTCAGGCAATGATTCTGGAATGTTAAAGCCAGAGGAGCCATGTGTTGAGGTAAAGGTCGAGAATTCTAGTTTAACAATGGATGAGAAAAATTTTCCACCATTGTTGAATAAGAATTCAAAATCACCCAAGGCTGGTCAGGCTTGGGTGAAACTATTCAAATAGAAAAACCTGACTTGCCGGAGCTCCCAGGTTTGTAAGCGTGGAGCATGAATCGGCATCTTTTTAAATCTGTGTTTGAAGATTTTGCAGGAATTGCCGGAGATCCCAAGATGGTATCGTGGATCATGAATCGGCATCTTTCTTGAATTTTATTCGGTAACGTCAATCATGCAAACGGTAAAGAGGTTTGGTTGTGTTTGTGAATGTTTTACAAGTGGTACAGAGGATTCTGGACTGCATATGGTAAATCAAGGACATTAACTTGTACTTGGATTTTCCTACTTTTGTGTAGAAAACAAGATGATGAAGTAACCCCGTACCTAAATTGTTTGGTAAACAAACTTATATTTTCCAGAAAAACCATTTTGATTAAAACAAACTTAAGTGTTTTGAAATCACAATGGGAAAATAGTTTGTTGTGAGGGGGAGTTCTGATTGTTTATGCCAAAGTGGATGGAGAATTGAAGTGATTCTCATCAGGTTGTCAAGTTTGTACAGTTTGTTTCAAATTTTATCAGAAAATCAAAATTGAAACATATTTTGATTTTAGGGGGAGAAAAATTTTTAAAAAAATTAGAATATTTGAAAATGTCAAAAACATTAAAAATTTAAAAATGAGTTTTGTTGTGAAAAAGAGGAAATGATAGTAAATCAGTGGACTATCACAGCATGCTAAAGAAATGTAATGTAAATGTGATAAACGGTCTCACTGATGATGTGACGATAGGTTTTTGTACATTTAGTAGATTTATTCGGGATATAAACCTAAAATTTCAAACTTATGAAATTCGTGGGGAACACTACTTGGATATATAGGTAACCCCTGAAATCTCGTTTGAAAGGTCTCGTATTCTGATATACTAGGTGTTTATACTCTATGATGTCTGGGGTATTATTCCGGGACTTCTGCTGAACGGTAGTTCTGACCTAGTCCTTGGCTAATACTTTCCACAAAATGCTTGAAATATAGCATAAAGCCCTCAGTTGATTAGACAATAAAATTGATAATCATCTGCTGTAGCTGAAAAGATCCTCTAAAGGGGACACACTGCTAAGTCGAAGCTGATATCTCTCTGCTGAACGGAAGTTCTGACCTGAGATCCCTCAGTTCTCGCATCTTTCCCCTAATTTATGTACAGACATCATTGTAGTGTTCATACCTGTAAGACTGAATATTGGGATTCTGGATACGGGAGTATATTCAAGAGGTGGGACACATGAATTGAACTAAGTTCATAAAATACCTAAATAGTATCCTGAATAGATTGAAAATTGTATGAAAATTTAAGAGGACAATTATATCGTCAATCTACGTGAATCGTTTAGAACTTAAAACAATTAAAAGCTTAACGGTGCTTGTGTTATGTCTCAAAAACTGATATGATCCTCTTGCACAAACTCACAAAAATATGTTTGTTTTGCATTTAAATTTCTGTCTTTGCATTTATATTTTCAAAAATCCAAAAAGATTTTCGACAACTGATGGTGAAGAGCTGATTTTCAAAATCTCAAAGGCTAAACTTGATGAACAGTCAGTTTGGTTTGGGAGAGAGTGTTAAATTGTGAAGATTTGAAATGCAAATTTGGTTCATTAACTTGATGAATAAGTTGAATGGTAACCTACAGTTTGATCTTCATAATTTTTCTTATATGATTTGTTGATTCATTAAGTTGAATTGCAAATTGTATTAGTTTGTAATAGTATGGTTGAGTTTTGCAGGTTTCTGATCCTGTTGCTACAGATAGCCAGGAGACATATCAGAACTAGAGATGATGAACTGAACAGAGAGAAGCCAGGAGATAATTTCGATGGTGGTAACAAAATTCCAGACAACTATCCTAGCAGAGTGATAGGGGGAGTCTGATGAAGGTTATAGCCAAAGAAAGTTAGATCCAGGCAGAATTCTTGAAGAAGACCGAACTATATCCGAGAATGTCTTGTTGAAGACTCTCACTGAAGATTCCGTCAACATTCAAGGGGGAGTCTGTTGGTGCAGTTGTCTGTCGACTACATCTTCGTTCGAGTCTTAGAGTTTTAGAATAGGAATGATCGTAAATGATTGTAAATACAAGAAATGTGAATTTGTATAGGTTGTATATAGTTGGATCGCTCATTAGGTCCGTTTAGGGTTTGGACCGCTCATATGACAAGTCACGGACCGCTCGAGTGAACATGGTTGGACCGCTTATTGGTCAACATATGTGGACCGCTCTTATGACTTCATGTGTGGACCGCTTATTGGGCCTGTCCAATAAGCGGTTCCCAAACACTATATATACCTTATTAGCGATCTGATTGTAAAAAAAAAGAGAGAGGAAGTGGTAACGTTTTGGTGAAATCGTGCCGAGGTTCTGCCGGTGCGAGATTTATGTTGTAACCAGCGTCAAATCTATACAACAAGTAGTTAAAGTGATATTTGTGCTGTTTCTACCTTAGTTTCTTGTTATTCCGCACCTGAAACCAAGGAGAAAGCCTCTGAACGACTCGTTCGGGTCAGAATACGATCCTACATGGCTCGCTCGATGGCATGAACGATGGTGCAGTAGGTGGTGCAACAGGGGGAAACTGTGGTAAAGATGATGACAACATGGGTGGAGCAGGAACAGGCGGCTGCCTAGATTGTCACACCCCCAAAAATCCACACGCGGAGTATCACCGCTTGGGAGCGTGACTGACCAGGATCAAGCCACCAATCATATAGAACATTGTATAAAGTAGAAGTAATTGCAATATAATTCAAAACAAATCCATATGAAAGGTGTTTCCAAAACATAAGTCAGTTATCAATGTTTAGCGGAAGCGTATATGTAAAAATATCCAATGTAAATGTGTATCAAGTATCATATGGGTTTCATATGACGTTCACGATCCAAGTCCACAACGGCCGCGCCTCCAGTGCAAGCTCCCAGTACCTAACGATCTGCAAGGCATGTAAAAGAAAGGATCAACAAAATAGTTGAGCGAGTTCACAGTAAATAAGTACGTAACAGTATGTACAGGTTGGCTCTACTGGGCCGATAGTAAGTTTTATAGGTGGGGGCTTCCCATGTTATGTGACCACTAGACTATTCGTATTATCCCTGTTCTTCGTCCGAGAACAGTAGCGCGTATGAGGTGTGCGTAGCACGTATCCTTTGCATCGAGGATAGTAATTAGTATATGACCACGTAGGTGTTATCCCAACCTACGGAAGAAGTAAGTAATGCGTACACGTAGGTTTTACGTGCGTGCCTGACATCCGAGGCAGTAATGGCATATGACCACGTAGGTGTTATCCAACCTACGGAACCACGTAGGTGTTATCCCAACCTACGGAATTAGTATATGACCACGTAGGTGTTATCCCAACCTACGGAACCGTCCTGACATCCGAGGACTATGATAGGTGATAGTCTAGGAAAAGCGTTTGTACGTTTATGTCAGTTGAAACCTTTAACCCATTCCCACGACCCGGGAATCCCATGCCTTAGTAGGAGTGTGAACTCACCTTGGTTTGCTCGGTATGCTAGGTTATGCACTCACACGTAATAAATCAAGTCCTATTGTATGCACGTTTAACAAATCAGTTCATGTTCACAATGATACGCATGCAAACTTAATGTTCACATAACAGTCAGTTTGCATCTCGGCACGACACGTATTATTTCACATTAAATCATCAGCTAGTGTACACAAAAACATTCATCACCAAGCATGGCATGCCAAATAAATCAAACATATGTTCCATTATTCAAAGCATGTTCATAACCTACAATATCTTTCGAATCCACCCTTATCTTTCGACACATTAGTTATCTCAGTTATCTTTCGGACCGAAGGTTATGTTTCGAACCTATTGTCATCTTTCGATCACACACATATCTTTCGGTCAACAGGTATCTTTCGGTCAACAGATATCTTTCGGTCAACAGATATCTTTCGGTCAACAGATATCTTTCGGTCACAACTATGTTTCGACTACAAGCATCTTTCGATCAATCAACAGTTACGTATAACACCATCAGTTACGGATATCACAGAAACAGAACCCTAATCATCTACAGCCGTCAACATCATTAACAACCATCAGAATTCATTTAGCACATCTCAACGCAACGCAATCATCCTGAAATCATTGTCTAGCATGAACCTTAGTTTAAACGCATCTCGAAACCGGTTAACACACAGTAACACATTATCAAACCCTATCAGAATAATGACCAAATTCAGATTAACGCCATACCGACAGTCAGTGTTCAACCGCATCGAGTTTCACATTAAACCATATGCATATCCGTCAACAACAATCCTATATGAAATCTATATCATCACTAACATGATAATAAGGAAACCCTAATATTTAACATGTATCAACATTAATCAGCATAATCACACGACACATGAACACATACACAAATGAACGATCGAGCAATCAAAAAGCTTTACTAACCGAGATTAAGGATGATCAACAAAAGGGATTTGGCTTCGGATGTGGGGGTCTGCCGTCACACACACAAAGGAGCTAGGGTTTGAACAATAATAGCCGACATACATGTTTTCACGTTTTTAAATCGTATCACAGGAATGGGCCAAGCCCATCTGAAAGACTGGGCCGAAGGATCTGGATTCCAGTCGAAGGATATGTTTCGTGGCCGAAGGATGTCGAAGGATATGTTTCGTGACCCTTCGAACCTGCAGTTGATCCTTCGAATCGAAGGATATCTTTCGTGATCCTTCGATCTGCATGTCATGTTTCTAGACTAAGTGTTTTTAAATAATAATAATTCTAATATTATATTCTACCACAGCAAGTAATCACATATAGGCAAAATGACAATACGTTTCATTAAAACACCACGCGTACAATTCAAGTTCACAACCCAAGCAACTAAGCAGTCAAAGTCAACGCGCATTTAATGCGAAAGCGAAAGTCAGAAACTCGAGTTGTCACATTATCCCCAACTAATTGGAAATTTCGTCCCGAAATTTGGTATGCACTCACTGAGGAAGCTAGGTAAGCTGTATCGTTTACTGGTTTTCCTGGGGTGTCACATCATTCCCCCGTTGATTTGGAATTTCGTCCCGAAATTCAGTAGTAGTAGCTTCAGCCTCAGTAGTGGTTGTATTGGTTTCGAATAACTGGGGTACTTTTCTGTCATCTAATCCTCGCGTTCCCAGGTGTACTCTGGGCCACGTCGGGAGTTCCAACGAACTCGAACAAGAGGGATTCTCTTGTGTTTGAGGACCTTCACATCCCGGTCCGTGATTTCAACTGGTTCCTCGACGAACTGCAACCGCTCGTCGATAGTGAGTTCCTTAAAAGGAACTATGAGGGTCTCATCTGACAGACACTTCTTCAGATTCGACACGTGGAATACGTTGTGAACTGCACCGAGTTCAGCTGGTAGGTTCAGTCTGTAGGCTACTTGGCCTATTCTTTCAGTGATTTCGAACGGTCCAACATACCGTGGATTGAGTTTGCCTCGTTTACCAACCGAACCACACCCTTCCAGGGTGAGACTTCTAATAACACCCGGTCCCCGACCTGAAATTCCAAAGGCTTGCTACGCTTAACCGCGTAGGCTTTCTGACGGTCACGAGCTGCCGCCATGCGTTGTCGTATCTGTGCAATCTTTTCTGTGGCGTCCACTTCAATCTCTGGACCCGTGATCTGACTATCCCCCACCTCTGCCCAACAGAGAGGTGACCGGCATTTACGCCTGTACAATGCCTCGAATAGAGCGGCTTGAATGCTGGTGTGATAACTGTTATTGTACAAAACTCCACCAAAGGGAGGTGCTTTTCCCAGCCATTGCCGAAATCGATAACACATGCCCGAAGCATGTCTTCAAGAGTTTGAATCGTGCGCTCAGACTGCCCATCCGTCTGATAATGATGTGCTGTGCTCATGACTAATCGTGAGCCGAAATATTCGTGCTTCGCTTGCCATAGCTCTGACGTGAATCGTGCATCCCGATCCGAAATAATGGAGGTGGGCACCCCGTGCCTCAAAACAACTTCTTTAAGGTAGATGTCTGCGAGAGTGGAGAACTTATCCGTTTCCTTTATAGCCAGGAAGTGTGCAGACCTGGTGAGTCGATCCACGATCACCCATATAGTATCTTCCCCACGCCGGGATCTAGGTAGGCCTGTAACGAAATCCATGGAAATTTCTTCCCATTTCCATTGAGGTATCTTAGGCTGCTGAAGTACCAGTCAAACATTTGCAATGTGGGCCTTCATGCTAGGCCATCAATAAGTAGTTCCGATGTCGTGGTACATTTTGTCCGACCCTGGATGTACTGAGTAGCGAGACTTGTGTGCTTCGTCCATAACAAGCTTTCGTAAACCGCCATAAAGTGGGACCCAAATACGCCCCGTTACATAGTAGGCGCCGTCTTCCTTTTGTTCCATGCGTTGCCTTGAGCCGCGTAAGGCTTCAGCTTTGACGTTTTCGGGTTTCAGTGCTTCTAACTGAGCAGCTCGTATCTGTGCAGGAAGTCTGAACTGAATAGTAAGCTGTAGCGCTCGCACGCGCTTAGGTAGAGTGTCTTTCCGACTGAGGGCATCAGCCACAACATTGGCCTTGCCTGGATGATACTTGATGGCGCATTCATAGTCGTTCAGAAGTTCAACACATCTCCGTTGACGCATATTCAAATCCTTTTTGCTTAAGAATATGCTCGAGACTCCTGTGATCGGTGTAAATCGTGCACCTGGTACCGTACAGGTAGTGTCGCCATATCTTAAGCCCGAAGACAATAGCTCCCAGCTCTAAATCGTACGTCGCGTAGTTCCGTTCATGAATCTCTTAGTTGTCGAGAGCGTAAGCAATAATCTTATCCCATTGTGTTAATACACCATCGAGACCCTGTATGGATGCATCACCATAAGCCACGAAGTCATCTGTGCCCTCCGGCAGTGAGAGAATAGGTGTGCTGCAAAGCCTATCCTTAAGGTACTGAAAGGCGGTCTCTTGGGAATCTCCCTAACGGTAGGTGGCACCTTCCTGTGTCAGCATAGCCAGTGGCTGCGCGATCTTGGAGAAGTCCTTGATAAATCACCTGTAGTAACCCGTCAATCCCAAGAATTGGCGTATCTCTGTTGGTGTACGCGGTGCTGGTCTGTTCCTGATCGAATCTATCTTGGATGGATCGACATGAATCGCATCCCTGTTCACTACATGGCCTAAGGAGTGGACTTCACGTATCCAGAAGTCGCATTTAGAAACCTTGGCGTACGTTTGCTCCTTCCGAAAAGTTCCAAGATAAGACGTAAGTGCTGCTCGTGTTCTTCCTGACTCTTGGAGTAGATCAGAATGTCGTTGATGGAGACAAGGACAATTTGTCCAGGTAGGGTTTGCACACCCTGTTCATAAGGTCCATAAATACGGCAGGTGCGCTCAATAATATCAAACCGTTCATCATATCAAACATAAAGTATAGTAGTTAAAATAATTCATAAAACCCAACATGATTAATGTTCAAACCAAACTTTGTTTGAGTAGCGTAAACATAATAATGAAAACCCAAAACAAGTTATAAGTTCAATTAGCGTTCATTGCGTCTCCTCCTCCTAACACGAAAGCTCGACCTCTTGCCTCGTTGCCATTGTTGTTGTTGTTTCCCCCGTTGTTGTTGTTACCATTACCCTGATTGTTGTTATGGTTGTTGTTGTTCTGGTTTCTGTTCAGCTGAGGGCAATGCCTTTTGAAGTGACCCTCTGCACCGCAATTATAGCACCCCTTGTTACCCTGCTGCTGATTCTGCTGTGCCTGGGGTTGCTGCTGATTCTGGTTTGCAGGTTGAGGGCTTCTACAATCTTTGGCCTCATGACCCGTCTTGAGGCATCTTTGACAACGAATCTGGTTACACTGGCCACGATGATGCTTGTTGCAGGTGTTACACTTTGGAAGATTTCCTCGGTACCTTCCCTGTCTGTGGCTGCCTGAGGAGTGCTGACTTGGACTCTGGTAACTGTCTGTCTTTCGCTGTTGAGCTTGTGACTGCACTGAAGCTGATCCCTTGCTAGAATCCCCCTCCCATTTTCTCTTACTTTCACTGGGAGTAGCAAGTGTAGTAGAAGCAGTAGCGGTAGCAGTAGCACTGATACGCTTAGGCAGTTTATTCTGATCCACTGCCTGATCGGTGATGCGGTGAGCGAGACGCTGGATTTCCTGGATGTTGTTGAGGTTAGCCGAGGTAACGTGGCTCTGTATTTCTGGTGCCAACCCTTTGAGATACAACTCAATACGCTTGTATGGAGGGTCCACCATAGTTGGACATAACACAGCCAACTCATTCGATCTCTTGGTGTAAGCTTCGATTTCCGAACCAACCATTTTTAAGTTATACAACTCGTCCTCCAACTTGTGAATGTCTTCTCTAGTGCAGTATTCCCTCTTGATCAGTTCTTTGAATTCATTCCAGGGTGTGGCGTTAGCAGCTGCCAACCCTAAGATCTGCACTTGTGCGTTCCACCAAGTGAGCGCAATCCCTTCAAGTGTGCCAGTGGCGAACTTCACCCTGCGAGCCTCAGGGCATTCACACATTTCGAAAACCGACTCGAGCTTTTCAAACCAGTGGAGGAGTCCGACTGCTCCCTCCGTGCCACTGAACGAGCTAGGACGACATTCCATGAAATTCTTGAAGGTGCACCCAGGCTGTTGCTGAGCGGGTTGACCTATTGTGTACGAATAGGGCAAAGTTAAGTACGAGAATTAATGTAGGATCTAAAGATCCTAGTGTCTATACTGCAGGGTATACTACCTGCTTGGGCGGCTGCAACTGCCGCAGCAATGAGAGCCTCTAGCTGGGCTTGAGTCATGTTAATTCGTGCGGCCATCGATCTTCACATCAAAGGCAACATAAGTGAGAAAGGTTCGCGGATAGTGCGATGACAGAAGAGTGTAAGCACATAAGTATTCTCATGCAGTGACAAGTTGTGAGCAAGGTAATGTAAGCATACTACGAGCAGAGTTCTATACAAATTCTAGCATGTAGGCAATAAACATAAACCTTATTACCTAGGATGTTGAGTCTTGCACGTGGAGCGAAGCGTCGTTGTGGATCGTTGAGAGCACTGTTCTGGTTATAGTCTGGTTTTAATAAAAACGTTTTTCCATATTAAAACCAAGTTCTCTATAACCAATGGCTCTGATACCAATCTGTCACACCCCCAAAAATCCACACGCGGAGTATCACCGCTTGGGAGCGTGACTGACCAGGATCAAGCCACCAATCATATAGAACATTGTATAAAGTAGAAGTAATTGCAATATAATTCAAAACAAATCCATATGAAAGGTGTTTCCAAAACATAAGTCAGTTATCAATGTTTAGCGGAAGCGTATATGTAAAAATATCCAATGTAAATGTGTATCAAGTATCATATGGGTTTCATATGACGTTCACGATCCAAGTCCACAACGGCCGCGCCTCCAGTGCAAGCTCCCAGTACCTAACGATCTGCAAGGCATGTAAAAGAAAGGATCAACAAAATAGTTGAGCGAGTTCACAGTAAATAAGTACGTAACAGTATGTACAGGTTGGCTCTACTGGGCCGATAGTAAGTTTTATAGGTGGGGGCTTCCCATGTTATGTGACCACTAGACTATTCGTATTATCCCTGTTCTTCGTCCGAGAACAGTAGCGCGTATGAGGTGTGCGTAGCACGTATCCTTTGCATCGAGGATAGTAATTAGTATATGACCACGTAGGTGTTATCCCAACCTACGGAAGAAGTAAGTAATGCGTACACGTAGGTTTTACGTGCGTGCCTGACATCCGAGGCAGTAATGGCATATGACCACGTAGGTGTTATCCAACCTACGGAACCACGTAGGTGTTATCCCAACCTACGGAATTAGTATATGACCACGTAGGTGTTATCCCAACCTACGGAACCGTCCTGACATCCGAGGACTATGATAGGTGATAGTCTAGGAAAAGCGTTTGTACGTTTATGTCAGTTGAAACCTTTAACCCATTCCCACGACCCGGGAATCCCATGCCTTAGTAGGAGTGTGAACTCACCTTGGTTTGCTCGGTATGCTAGGTTATGCACTCACACGTAATAAATCAAGTCCTATTGTATGCACGTTTAACAAATCAGTTCATGTTCACAATGATACGCATGCAAACTTAATGTTCACATAACAGTCAGTTTGCATCTCGGCACGACACGTATTATTTCACATTAAATCATCAGCTAGTGTACACAAAAACATTCATCACCAAGCATGGCATGCCAAATAAATCAAACATATGTTCCATTATTCAAAGCATGTTCATAACCTACAATATCTTTCGAATCCACCCTTATCTTTCGACACATTAGTTATCTCAGTTATCTTTCGGACCGAAGGTTATGTTTCGAACCTATTGTCATCTTTCGATCACACACATATCTTTCGGTCAACAGGTATCTTTCGGTCAACAGATATCTTTCGGTCAACAGATATCTTTCGGTCAACAGATATCTTTCGGTCACAACTATGTTTCGACTACAAGCATCTTTCGATCAATCAACAGTTACGTATAACACCATCAGTTACGGATATCACAGAAACAGAACCCTAATCATCTACAGCCGTCAACATCATTAACAACCATCAGAATTCATTTAGCACATCTCAACGCAACGCAATCATCCTGAAATCATTGTCTAGCATGAACCTTAGTTTAAACGCATCTCGAAACCGGTTAACACACAGTAACACATTATCAAACCCTATCAGAATAATGACCAAATTCAGATTAACGCCATACCGACAGTCAGTGTTCAACCGCATCGAGTTTCACATTAAACCATATGCATATCCGTCAACAACAATCCTATATGAAATCTATATCATCACTAACATGATAATAAGGAAACCCTAATATTTAACATGTATCAACATTAATCAGCATAATCACACGACACATGAACACATACACAAATGAACGATCGAGCAATCAAAAAGCTTTACTAACCGAGATTAAGGATGATCAACAAAAGGGATTTGGCTTCGGATGTGGGGGTCTGCCGTCACACACACAAAGGAGCTAGGGTTTGAACAATAATAGCCGACATACATGTTTTCACGTTTTTAAATCGTATCACAGGAATGGGCCAAGCCCATCTGAAAGACTGGGCCGAAGGATCTGGATTCCAGTCGAAGGATATGTTTCGTGGCCGAAGGATGTCGAAGGATATGTTTCGTGACCCTTCGAACCTGCAGTTGATCCTTCGAATCGAAGGATATCTTTCGTGATCCTTCGATCTGCATGTCATGTTTCTAGACTAAGTGTTTTTAAATAATAATAATTCTAATATTATATTCTACCACAGCAAGTAATCACATATAGGCAAAATGACAATACGTTTCATTAAAACACCACGCGTACAATTCAAGTTCACAACCCAAGCAACTAAGCAGTCAAAGTCAACGCGCATTTAATGCGAAAGCGAAAGTCAGAAACTCGAGTTGTCACATTATCCCCAACTAATTGGAAATTTCGTCCCGAAATTTGGTATGCACTCACTGAGGAAGCTAGGTAAGCTGTATCGTTTACTGGTTTTCCTGGGGTGTCACATCATTCCCCCGTTGATTTGGAATTTCGTCCCGAAATTCAGTAGTAGTAGCTTCAGCCTCAGTAGTGGTTGTATTGGTTTCGAATAACTGGGGTACTTTTCTGTCATCTAATCCTCGCGTTCCCAGGTGTACTCTGGGCCACGTCGGGAGTTCCAACGAACTCGAACAAGAGGGATTCTCTTGTGTTTGAGGACCTTCACATCCCGGTCCGTGATTTCAACTGGTTCCTCGACGAACTGCAACCGCTCGTCGATAGTGAGTTCCTTAAAAGGAACTATGAGGGTCTCATCTGACAGACACTTCTTCAGATTCGACACGTGGAATACGTTGTGAACTGCACCGAGTTCAGCTGGTAGGTTCAGTCTGTAGGCTACTTGGCCTATTCTTTCAGTGATTTCGAACGGTCCAACATACCGTGGATTGAGTTTGCCTCGTTTACCAACCGAACCACACCCTTCCAGGGTGAGACTTCTAATAACACCCGGTCCCCGACCTGAAATTCCAAAGGCTTGCTACGCTTAACCGCGTAGGCTTTCTGACGGTCACGAGCTGCCGCCATGCGTTGTCGTATCTGTGCAATCTTTTCTGTGGCGTCCACTTCAATCTCTGGACCCGTGATCTGACTATCCCCCACCTCTGCCCAACAGAGAGGTGACCGGCATTTACGCCTGTACAATGCCTCGAATAGAGCGGCTTGAATGCTGGTGTGATAACTGTTATTGTACAAAACTCCACCAAAGGGAGGTGCTTTTCCCAGCCATTGCCGAAATCGATAACACATGCCCGAAGCATGTCTTCAAGAGTTTGAATCGTGCGCTCAGACTGCCCATCCGTCTGATAATGATGTGCTGTGCTCATGACTAATCGTGAGCCGAAATATTCGTGCTTCGCTTGCCATAGCTCTGACGTGAATCGTGCATCCCGATCCGAAATAATGGAGGTGGGCACCCCGTGCCTCAAAACAACTTCTTTAAGGTAGATGTCTGCGAGAGTGGAGAACTTATCCGTTTCCTTTATAGCCAGGAAGTGTGCAGACCTGGTGAGTCGATCCACGATCACCCATATAGTATCTTCCCCACGCCGGGATCTAGGTAGGCCTGTAACGAAATCCATGGAAATTTCTTCCCATTTCCATTGAGGTATCTTAGGCTGCTGAAGTACCAGTCAAACATTTGCAATGTGGGCCTTCATGCTAGGCCATCAATAAGTAGTTCCGATGTCGTGGTACATTTTGTCCGACCCTGGATGTACTGAGTAGCGAGACTTGTGTGCTTCGTCCATAACAAGCTTTCGTAAACCGCCATAAAGTGGGACCCAAATACGCCCCGTTACATAGTAGGCGCCGTCTTCCTTTTGTTCCATGCGTTGCCTTGAGCCGCGTAAGGCTTCAGCTTTGACGTTTTCGGGTTTCAGTGCTTCTAACTGAGCAGCTCGTATCTGTGCAGGAAGTCTGAACTGAATAGTAAGCTGTAGCGCTCGCACGCGCTTAGGTAGAGTGTCTTTCCGACTGAGGGCATCAGCCACAACATTGGCCTTGCCTGGATGATACTTGATGGCGCATTCATAGTCGTTCAGAAGTTCAACACATCTCCGTTGACGCATATTCAAATCCTTTTTGCTTAAGAATATGCTCGAGACTCCTGTGATCGGTGTAAATCGTGCACCTGGTACCGTACAGGTAGTGTCGCCATATCTTAAGCCCGAAGACAATAGCTCCCAGCTCTAAATCGTACGTCGCGTAGTTCCGTTCATGAATCTCTTAGTTGTCGAGAGCGTAAGCAATAATCTTATCCCATTGTGTTAATACACCATCGAGACCCTGTATGGATGCATCACCATAAGCCACGAAGTCATCTGTGCCCTCCGGCAGTGAGAGAATAGGTGTGCTGCAAAGCCTATCCTTAAGGTACTGAAAGGCGGTCTCTTGGGAATCTCCCTAACGGTAGGTGGCACCTTCCTGTGTCAGCATAGCCAGTGGCTGCGCGATCTTGGAGAAGTCCTTGATAAATCACCTGTAGTAACCCGTCAATCCCAAGAATTGGCGTATCTCTGTTGGTGTACGCGGTGCTGGTCTGTTCCTGATCGAATCTATCTTGGATGGATCGACATGAATCGCATCCCTGTTCACTACATGGCCTAAGGAGTGGACTTCACGTATCCAGAAGTCGCATTTAGAAACCTTGGCGTACGTTTGCTCCTTCCGAAAAGTTCCAAGATAAGACGTAAGTGCTGCTCGTGTTCTTCCTGACTCTTGGAGTAGATCAGAATGTCGTTGATGGAGACAAGGACAATTTGTCCAGGTAGGGTTTGCACACCCTGTTCATAAGGTCCATAAATACGGCAGGTGCGCTCAATAATATCAAACCGTTCATCATATCAAACATAAAGTATAGTAGTTAAAATAATTCATAAAACCCAACATGATTAATGTTCAAACCAAACTTTGTTTGAGTAGCGTAAACATAATAATGAAAACCCAAAACAAGTTATAAGTTCAATTAGCGTTCATTGCGTCTCCTCCTCCTAACACGAAAGCTCGACCTCTTGCCTCGTTGCCATTGTTGTTGTTGTTTCCCCCGTTGTTGTTGTTACCATTACCCTGATTGTTGTTATGGTTGTTGTTGTTCTGGTTTCTGTTCAGCTGAGGGCAATGCCTTTTGAAGTGACCCTCTGCACCGCAATTATAGCACCCCTTGTTACCCTGCTGCTGATTCTGCTGTGCCTGGGGTTGCTGCTGATTCTGGTTTGCAGGTTGAGGGCTTCTACAATCTTTGGCCTCATGACCCGTCTTGAGGCATCTTTGACAACGAATCTGGTTACACTGGCCACGATGATGCTTGTTGCAGGTGTTACACTTTGGAAGATTTCCTCGGTACCTTCCCTGTCTGTGGCTGCCTGAGGAGTGCTGACTTGGACTCTGGTAACTGTCTGTCTTTCGCTGTTGAGCTTGTGACTGCACTGAAGCTGATCCCTTGCTAGAATCCCCCTCCCATTTTCTCTTACTTTCACTGGGAGTAGCAAGTGTAGTAGAAGCAGTAGCGGTAGCAGTAGCACTGATACGCTTAGGCAGTTTATTCTGATCCACTGCCTGATCGGTGATGCGGTGAGCGAGACGCTGGATTTCCTGGATGTTGTTGAGGTTAGCCGAGGTAACGTGGCTCTGTATTTCTGGTGCCAACCCTTTGAGATACAACTCAATACGCTTGTATGGAGGGTCCACCATAGTTGGACATAACACAGCCAACTCATTCGATCTCTTGGTGTAAGCTTCGATTTCCGAACCAACCATTTTTAAGTTATACAACTCGTCCTCCAACTTGTGAATGTCTTCTCTAGTGCAGTATTCCCTCTTGATCAGTTCTTTGAATTCATTCCAGGGTGTGGCGTTAGCAGCTGCCAACCCTAAGATCTGCACTTGTGCGTTCCACCAAGTGAGCGCAATCCCTTCAAGTGTGCCAGTGGCGAACTTCACCCTGCGAGCCTCAGGGCATTCACACATTTCGAAAACCGACTCGAGCTTTTCAAACCAGTGGAGGAGTCCGACTGCTCCCTCCGTGCCACTGAACGAGCTAGGACGACATTCCATGAAATTCTTGAAGGTGCACCCAGGCTGTTGCTGAGCGGGTTGACCTATTGTGTACGAATAGGGCAAAGTTAAGTACGAGAATTAATGTAGGATCTAAAGATCCTAGTGTCTATACTGCAGGGTATACTACCTGCTTGGGCGGCTGCAACTGCCGCAGCAATGAGAGCCTCTAGCTGGGCTTGAGTCATGTTAATTCGTGCGGCCATCGATCTTCACATCAAAGGCAACATAAGTGAGAAAGGTTCGCGGATAGTGCGATGACAGAAGAGTGTAAGCACATAAGTATTCTCATGCAGTGACAAGTTGTGAGCAAGGTAATGTAAGCATACTACGAGCAGAGTTCTATACAAATTCTAGCATGTAGGCAATAAACATAAACCTTATTACCTAGGATGTTGAGTCTTGCACGTGGAGCGAAGCGTCGTTGTGGATCGTTGAGAGCACTGTTCTGGTTATAGTCTGGTTTTAATAAAAACGTTTTTCCATATTAAAACCAAGTTCTCTATAACCAATGGCTCTGATACCAATCTGTCACACCCCCAAAAATCCACACGCGGAGTATCACCGCTTGGGAGCGTGACTGACCAGGATCAAGCCACCAATCATATAGAACATTGTATAAAGTAGAAGTAATTGCAATATAATTCAAAACAAATCCATATGAAAGGTGTTTCCAAAACATAAGTCAGTTATCAATGTTTAGCGGAAGCGTATATGTAAAAATATCCAATGTAAATGTGTATCAAGTATCATATGGGTTTCATATGACGTTCACGATCCAAGTCCACAACGGCCGCGCCTCCAGTGCAAGCTCCCAGTACCTAACGATCTGCAAGGCATGTAAAAGAAAGGATCAACAAAATAGTTGAGCGAGTTCACAGTAAATAAGTACGTAACAGTATGTACAGGTTGGCTCTACTGGGCCGATAGTAAGTTTTATAGGTGGGGGCTTCCCATGTTATGTGACCACTAGACTATTCGTATTATCCCTGTTCTTCGTCCGAGAACAGTAGCGCGTATGAGGTGTGCGTAGCACGTATCCTTTGCATCGAGGATAGTAATTAGTATATGACCACGTAGGTGTTATCCCAACCTACGGAAGAAGTAAGTAATGCGTACACGTAGGTTTTACGTGCGTGCCTGACATCCGAGGCAGTAATGGCATATGACCACGTAGGTGTTATCCAACCTACGGAACCACGTAGGTGTTATCCCAACCTACGGAATTAGTATATGACCACGTAGGTGTTATCCCAACCTACGGAACCGTCCTGACATCCGAGGACTATGATAGGTGATAGTCTAGGAAAAGCGTTTGTACGTTTATGTCAGTTGAAACCTTTAACCCATTCCCACGACCCGGGAATCCCATGCCTTAGTAGGAGTGTGAACTCACCTTGGTTTGCTCGGTATGCTAGGTTATGCACTCACACGTAATAAATCAAGTCCTATTGTATGCACGTTTAACAAATCAGTTCATGTTCACAATGATACGCATGCAAACTTAATGTTCACATAACAGTCAGTTTGCATCTCGGCACGACACGTATTATTTCACATTAAATCATCAGCTAGTGTACACAAAAACATTCATCACCAAGCATGGCATGCCAAATAAATCAAACATATGTTCCATTATTCAAAGCATGTTCATAACCTACAATATCTTTCGAATCCACCCTTATCTTTCGACACATTAGTTATCTCAGTTATCTTTCGGACCGAAGGTTATGTTTCGAACCTATTGTCATCTTTCGATCACACACATATCTTTCGGTCAACAGGTATCTTTCGGTCAACAGATATCTTTCGGTCAACAGATATCTTTCGGTCAACAGATATCTTTCGGTCACAACTATGTTTCGACTACAAGCATCTTTCGATCAATCAACAGTTACGTATAACACCATCAGTTACGGATATCACAGAAACAGAACCCTAATCATCTACAGCCGTCAACATCATTAACAACCATCAGAATTCATTTAGCACATCTCAACGCAACGCAATCATCCTGAAATCATTGTCTAGCATGAACCTTAGTTTAAACGCATCTCGAAACCGGTTAACACACAGTAACACATTATCAAACCCTATCAGAATAATGACCAAATTCAGATTAACGCCATACCGACAGTCAGTGTTCAACCGCATCGAGTTTCACATTAAACCATATGCATATCCGTCAACAACAATCCTATATGAAATCTATATCATCACTAACATGATAATAAGGAAACCCTAATATTTAACATGTATCAACATTAATCAGCATAATCACACGACACATGAACACATACACAAATGAACGATCGAGCAATCAAAAAGCTTTACTAACCGAGATTAAGGATGATCAACAAAAGGGATTTGGCTTCGGATGTGGGGGTCTGCCGTCACACACACAAAGGAGCTAGGGTTTGAACAATAATAGCCGACATACATGTTTTCACGTTTTTAAATCGTATCACAGGAATGGGCCAAGCCCATCTGAAAGACTGGGCCGAAGGATCTGGATTCCAGTCGAAGGATATGTTTCGTGGCCGAAGGATGTCGAAGGATATGTTTCGTGACCCTTCGAACCTGCAGTTGATCCTTCGAATCGAAGGATATCTTTCGTGATCCTTCGATCTGCATGTCATGTTTCTAGACTAAGTGTTTTTAAATAATAATAATTCTAATATTATATTCTACCACAGCAAGTAATCACATATAGGCAAAATGACAATACGTTTCATTAAAACACCACGCGTACAATTCAAGTTCACAACCCAAGCAACTAAGCAGTCAAAGTCAACGCGCATTTAATGCGAAAGCGAAAGTCAGAAACTCGAGTTGTCACATAGATGACCCCTCTCCAGGACGCGGCGGTGGTATGTCCTGAAGGAACGTAATAGGGAGATCAGTGCGGTGAGCGTCCGTGGTGTGTGGGGGAAACAATGGGATATCAGTGGGTGCTGAAATGGGTGGTAAAACAGGGGCTACTGGAGGGGTAACATGTAACACAAATGGTGGATAATCATCATCGTCGTCGATCCACCCGTTACGGGTGTCGGCATAACATGGATCTACATGAGTAGCAAAAGGTGCACGGTCAAACATCACTGGCACGGGATCAGGAATCGGTGCATCAACAGGATCCTCTATCAAGAGTGGAGCATCAACAGGAACGTCAGCAACGGGTACATCATCAACAAAGGGTGCAATGGCTGGTGCATCATTATGAACTGGGTCATGCTCTAATGCAGGGTCAAGAGCAGCTAAGGGCTCTGGGGCCACAACAGGCTCCGGGTCAACAAGATCCATATCGAAATCAGCATGGTAGTCAAATAAAGGATCGATAGGAGCTACGGGTGCCTCTTAGGGCTGATCCAAGTGGATAAACTCAATCTCCTGGCCAGGATCGAAATCTGGGGGAAAGACTGGATCCAAATCATCATCAAGCTCATGGTCGAACTCGAACTCATGCGATGGACCGTGTGTAGCTGACATCGCCATGTCAGGGTCAGAAGAGTGAGGCTGCACTCCATGGTCGTGTAACGATGCAGACGCCACAGACTCCAATGAGTCCGGGACAGGTGAACCAACAGGAAGCTCCTCCACAGGGGCCTCAATGGGAAGAATGACATCAGCAGCAATAGGGGCCCCGTCCTCATAGTCAGCCTCAGGTGGATCCCTCTTGAATAGATCAATGTCGTCGTCAGAAACGACATCGAGTGGCATGTCTACTACTGGGTAAGCAGCAAGCGGTATAGGAGCAGGGATCACCGCAAGTGGCAAATCCCGGCAGGAAGGCCATCAGCAGGCTGAACTCCGACGTCAGGTAGCGCGAACGGCTGGAAGTCATCGGCGTCAGTGCTGGTGGTGTCGGATGTGTAGACCTCTCGCTCTGACGGAATCTCGTCATCTGATACGATCGCCATGGGGTCTAGCGTGTCGGATATCCCTGTGTCTGACGATGAAACCATAATGTCTGTAACACAATCACATATATACACACATATCAATCATAAAGTCAAATAAACACGTTAGTCACAATAAGGCAAACGAGTATTTCTCCTAGTCTCTCTAGACTACCCTCCCAGCCTCTCAGACTGAACCTCCTAGTCTCTCAGACTAACTCCCTGGCCTCTAAGACAAAGCCTCCCCAATCTCTAAGATTGGCCCCTTAGTCTTCATGACTGAGCCTCCCCAGCCTTTAGGGCTGAACTCCATCCGTCTCTAAGACTGAACCATAAATTGTGAAAAAGTGCTCATACTTTTTGTTCGTAAAAATTGTTTTTGTATCCTGGATCTGGACGTAATGTATGCAATGAAAAAAAATGTTTTTGTGAGAGCCCTAGTGATCATAGTCTAGACTCGAGAAAGAATCCTAGTTCGCTATGATCAATGCTCTGATACCAAGCTGTCACACCCTGGCTTTTGCGGAAGCGTGAGCTTATTTGGTGTGACTTCTTAATACCATAGCAATTATCACAGCAATGATATATGAAAATAAAACCATGATGTTCATCCATTCAACAAGTTCTAAAAAGTTAACACGGCAACATTGTTTTTGTTGGTGCACTACATCTGTCGACTTCGTCTTGTATATAGTCTTAGATTGCATTGTATAGATTAGGGCAGGATTTACGAGAAAATAGGAAACATTAGAGAGTTAGTAGTCTGATTTCGCTTATAGTGACAGCCAGATGATTTCACGCGAAATCACAAAGGCTGATTTCGCTTATGTGGTCAGGTTGATTTCGCTTATGTGGTCATTTGGTCATCTTGAGCGAAATCACAGCACTATATATATGTTTCTTTTGGGCGAAATCAGTATGCATGTTCTTGTATTCCACGCCGAGGTGCTGCCGGTGTGAAGACTGACTGTAATTGCATTCCGATCAATACAATCAGTAGTTAAAGTGAAGAATCAGCTGTTTCTAGCTTTGTTTCTTGTTATTCCGCACCTGAAACGGAGTAGAACACCTCTGAATGACTCATTCGGGTCAGATCACGATCCTACAGTTTTAAAAAGTCGACACATGCAACGGATTACAACATGACATAATTAAAAATCCTTGTTCATACGACACGACCAAAAGACATGAATGAAACACAGTTTAAGACTTGTGACTCGTCCAGGCAAAAGTCACAATCCCTAAACTTAGATGACATCATTTTCCTTGCGCAGCTTGACGGACATGCATACCTTGCCAGATCCCTAATTTCCTGAAATACATGTAGTTTGAAAAAAAATCAACAAAAGTTGAGCGAGTTCATGTAAAAGTGAGTATGTTTTATAAATCGTTAAAGGACGTCCCAATGTATAAATGTTCCTGGTATGTAGCAATTAAGGAAAAGAGATCACCACTGGGTTGCAAAGCCACTGGTATGTGTGAAGTGATGCAGGAAAACTCAAACCTAGCAAATTTGTACCGGGCCTCGGCTGTAAGACACAGTCACCTCTATGGGTCACCCTGACCTCACGGGTGTGGGCTCGCTACACCCAAATAGATCTATTACTCTTGTGTCCCTCGGTCCTAACAACGAGGATTAATGGCTTTAAGTGTTGTACCCACCACTCACATGATCTGAACGTCCCAACCCTCCTTAAGCTAACCATAGCATGTATAAAAATGTCCTAAATAATTGTAACATGTATTTCACCCCCGGAGTTATAAAACTGAGAACAGCTAAGAGAAAAGGGGGACATGAACTCACAGAAGTGCGTCTCGTGAAATAGTCGATCCCAACTCAACCTGCTGCGTGACGACCTACACGTACTAATTCCTATTAGACGGATGGGCCGTGCCTTGGCTTAAGGTTTATCGTTTTTGGAGAAATAGTTAGGTAACTATTCCGTATTCACACTTCTTATTTATTTTATAACTATATTCCTTCCCAAAGATGGGGGTAATAATACACGTATGCTTTATAATTCCGAAAATATATTTTTAAGTCTCACTTGAAAATATATTTTAATCACTTGTCAAAAATACTTTAATTCCAAAATATATGTATTTTTCCCAAAAATATTATATTTTACTTCATACTGTTTCCAAAATAATACTTTATTAAAATATACGTACGAGAGTATTTTCCAAAATATACATAAGTTACGTTTTAGAGTTCGCGTTGTAATAGCGATACCGGTGAAACTTAAATATTTATTTTGTGAGAGCGTTGGTTCTATTTTGGAGTTGTATTTTCACAGTATTTCCAAGTTATATTATTTTTACCCTAATAATAATATACTATTTCTCATAATACACAAGCAATCACACAAGCGTTTTATTATAAAATATATATTCTAAATATATATTTATCAAATTTTATTTGCGAAAATCCACCTCCGGCACTTGGTATTTTTGTAATAAAAATCATGGCGAAGTTTATTTAGAAAAATTGATGTTAAAAATATATTTGTAAACATCTGTTAGAAAAATATTTCTAAGTGTTATATTTCTGGAAAATAAGCCTAAATCATAAATCTCATGAACATGAACTTGAAGGTTTGTAAAAATATGTAGTAAATCACTAACATGTTTAGTAGGTCTTGCTATCTTTAAAAATAAGTTTAGTTTCTTACAAACTTTATTTTTAAAGAATTTGGAGTTTCACAACTTCTAGTCACGATTTACAAAAATATTTCTTTGTTAAATTTTCTTGTTACACAAGTGTTCACACACTTGTTTACTTACTAAAAATGCTTTTAGTTCATACAAGATCCGGGTTTTAACTAAAACTAGTATCTTTCACTTGGGTCTTCCAAAAAAACCACTTGTAGATCTTTAGATCTACAAGTTTGTAACCTTATTTTTCAAGAAAAATCACATTTATTCAAGTTCAAGTTCATGGGTGGATGGTTTCATCATCCATCAAATATCTAACATTTACATCTTGCTAGTTCATGTTCTTGAACATGATCTAGCATGTCTAAATGATGATCCATCCTACTTTTACTATCAAACAACATCAAATAATCATAACTACACAAGATTTACATGATTTACCCATACATCTTCTCTTTATCCACCCTTTATCACTTTATGTTTAAGACTTGTTCATGTTCTTTAGAGTTTCTTAACTTTTTATCATTCTATCATCTATTAACCACCAAATACAAGAACAAGATGAAGTTTTGGAACACTTTCTACTAGCACAAGGCTAGGGGAGAAACAAGGCGTAAAAGCGGTGGATAAAAGAAAACTAGAGTGGTCTTTGAACTTCCGAGTGCACCAAGCTTGTTTGTAGGACTCCTTGCACCTTTGAGTGTATGAAAATGGCTTGAAAGTGGCTTCAAGGTGGTTGTAGGGTGGTGTGGTGGTGGCGGCCGTAAGTGATGGAGGAGGAAGGAGAAGAGCTTTGTGGTGTTGGGTGTTTTGATGAAAGAGAGTGGTTACCTCTCGTATATATTTATAAACCAAGTTTACTAAGATCCTCCATGTAATGTATCCCTTATTGTCCAACATAACAAATAAAATAATCAAAAGCAAGCAAGGGTAGGTCACCCCCATGGTGACCGTCAATTAGGGGGGGGGGGGGTAGGGGGTTGGGATGTAATGGAATGGTAACTATCTAGTTAGTTTTAGTTAGGATTTTAGTTAGGGTATTAGTGTGTTATCTAACATAAAGGGTGTTAGGGTGTTCGGGGACCCTAACTAGCTCAGAAAAGTAAAAACAGTGTGTTTAGCAATATTTTTATGTTCCGGGTACAGTCCGGTTGTTCGGTTGGATATTGATCCGTTAAAGTGTTAAATAAAGCCTTAAAGTGTCTTTAATATTGTTTTTAGTGGCACATTAAATTTCCAACACTTTGGAAAGTGTCTAGGACTATTTTGCCAAGTTTTGCACTTTACTAGCATTCTCAAATGCTGAATTTTGGTAGTTAGTGCAGAATTCTACACTTTAAGTATGTTTTAGGCACTTCCGGTCACTATAACTATCACCTAGTGACGCAGTTTAATGGTCCTCACCTCCCTATACTCACTACTAGTGTAGTATTCTATTCCTGGCTCATTCTGGCCTTAGAAACAATGTCTGTTTAGTGCTGGCATTGTCAGCCTGTTTACTAGGTTATCCGTTCACTGTGCTAACTGTGCTTTGTGCATCAAGTTTGTCACTAATGTTTGTGTATATTAAATGGAGTAACAGTATAGAATGTGATGCATGAGTATGTATGTATCAGAAGACAGAAAGCAGTTTAATCACAATTGTAATCAAGCACAGTAATTAAGTACTAATTAAATATTAATTAATTTGTACGGATACCTGGATTTGTGAGGGTTGTCACAACTGGGGGCTACCCCATGTGAACCACTAGACCGTTACCATATCGACAACTGACTGAGGAAGTTGTGCCCTACGTCAATGTCTATCATCATTGACTAAGTACCCAGATCCATTAGTACACGCCCATCCTACTGGCACGGTGTGAGGCTTGTCAACCCTAATAGCGCTATTAACTAATGTCCCACTCGCCATTGGCCCGGCGATTAAGTCGATATAAAAATGGGGACTTCATGATAGAGTTTTGTCTAATAAGTTTTATGTTGTCGTCCTTCCCAACCGAGGATGGAGGTACGTACTCTGCCCAACCGAGAATACGCAGGTTAAATGTAGTCGTCCTTCCCAACCGAGGACGGAGGTACATATTCTGTTAGAGGTGAATATGTAGGTTTCGTTTTAGCTTCTTAACCCATTCCCGACCCACCGGGAATCCATGCCTTATAAAAGTGTGAACTCACCTTTGGTTGCTCGGTTGAACTCTTAAAATAGCTAACGGTCAGGGTTGGTCAATCACGTCCTAAAATGATTACCATTTAGTTTATTAATGATTTCGAATAGAGCACAATGTTCCTACACGCATCTACCACATAATAGGCACTCACCTTAACAATTCACACTCATATAAACATTCCGCCTATAACTACTCAAGAGCAAGCATACGATGTTGCACATAACCCTCCCATTGACATATAACAAGTTGGATCATTATCAGATAACCTTCCCGACAATTAGACACGCAAATTACTACTTATGTCGTTTCAGCCTTAACATCCAAAACTGGGCTGTTTTCGGGCATTTTAATAAAATAGTTAACTTATTCCAAATTTTTAGAGAATGTTTTAAACGATCCAAATATTATTGTGTAAAAATTTCAGGATCCAATTCATTACCAATTATTTTATAAAAATCATTTACCGGGCTGCAATCAGATTCATCAATTTCTGACTGCAGTCCACGGAAAAATTCATCTAAAATTCATCGTAAGTCCGATTGACGAAATTCCAGTTGGAGAATTACAACGACATCAGTGGCCATCGCAGTATAAATTTAGTGACCTGACTCTAGACAGATTTCAAGCTATGACGAAAAACATAACATGCATTTTCTGCAGAAAAAACGAAGCTTTTGCTGCTGTATAAAACGGACCTTTAAAAATAGCAAACGACCTCGAAAAAATATGATCCAGTGCCATTTGAAGCGTTTTTCGAAACAACACGTTATAGACTCAAGAAAATCCAATTTTCGTGATATTATGACCCGGTTACAGCCAACGGAAGTTGGCTGTAAATTTCAGACAAATTACTGTTTACGTTTCCTGATTCCGCAAACGATTAACTAGTGAACCAGAGACACAAAAACATGATTCACAGGAGGTGCATAGTTTTTTATATCATATTCATCAACAAGTACATCAAGATCATCAATCAAAACAGAACCACGCAGCCATCATAACTCTATGATAATCACGCATGAACATTATAAATATTATCACAATTCAGCAAGTTTCAACCCGCAAATAAACCCTAGTGGCTTACCCAAACATACAACAACTCGAACATTATGAATACATGATCCCTAACATATAACACCTTAGGTCTTGTATACGTTGGCATAAAAGAGAAAGAAGGAGCGCAAGATCGCAGGTCGGATATGTGGTTTTTAGGATTTGCCTTTTGTGGAGTTAGTGTATTAATGAAGAACATGCACACCAAATACGTATATAACAAACAGGTGGGATGTGGGAAATTTGGGAATGGTCGACATGGGCTTGAGCCCATCCTGAAGGTGTTAGGCTGATTACATAAAAGAAGAAACAAAGTGGCAGATTATATGTTATCGATTTGTTGTTATATTTTATATTTTTTTTTACATTAAGCAATCAACTAAATATAAGTATACAATTAGTCAATTAATATAAATGTGTAATATCCGTGCTATGGTTCGGGCCTCATAAGTTGAGTTACGCGAGTGGGTTGGATCGACAAGCGAGACATGTACTTCGGTTCAAACGGTTCGGGTCGGTATACGATATAGATTTGGTTTTAAATATTCGTTGACGCACTATAATTTAGATAAGTATATAATTAATCCATCAAATAAAATAATTATAAGACTTAATTTATAAAAGCGAAATAAACGGTTTCTACCTTGAAGTCACGGGTTGTCACAGGTGGCGTCGCCACCAGCTAAGAAGCCATACAGAGGAAAAGCTCCTCTGTGCAATCAATGTAACCGTCATCACTATGCCAGTGTCCAATGCCAAAAATGTTCAAACTATGGACGTTTTGGTCATACAACAAATGTATGTCATTTTGCTGCTACGCCAAACCAAGCTATGACTATTCCTACTCAAACTATCGTAACTCCTCATGTGATACATGTTTGTCCCAACTACCCACAAGGAACCTGCTTCAATTGTGGTTATCCTAACCACTTCAATTGACCTGGCTGGCAGATGACGACTCAACGAATGGGCACAAGATTAACAGAGGCAATATCAAGGCTTGTGCTAATTTCTAAATAAACACTTAAAATTTTTTGTTTTTTGTTTACTTTCCAAGGATCTTGAAACACTTTGTTTGTTCTATAAAGAAATTTGGTCGTTTCCATTTTATTTACAAAATCAATGTGAATACGTGTATGTATGGCATACCCCTATGATATCAATACCAAGGAACCATATTCCTTGCAAGACAAAACTACTCTCGTAGTTTCTTCCATTTTTTGTGATTGCTCGCGATCTCCACAAAAATCCTAGGTACTCGTTTCTTCTAAGAAACAAAGTACAAGATAAAAGTTATAACTCTTAACGAATACTCGAAATACCACTTTAAATCCTTGCTAGGATATCTAAGGGTACTTTTCATAAGTCCTTAATTGGTCTTATGCGATATGTCTATGTACATATTATTACATTCTGGTTTTCATGACATTATACATAGTATATGATTTCAAAGACATTTTACATGATTTCAAAAACATTTCATATGGTTTAAAAATATTTTAACATAGTATAATTATCTAATATACCAAGTACATAATTTCAAAAACATTATCTATGTTTTCAAAAACCTCGTACATGATTTTAAAGGCATTTCACATGGTTTCAAAACATTTTAGCATGACATATTTACCATATATACCTAGTGCATGATTTAAAAAAATATCATATATGATTTCAAAACATTAAACATATTTTTTGAAGATCCAAAGCATAGTTTTCAAGGACATTATGCTCGTATGTTGACTTAGCATACGTAGTATATGATTTTCAAGGACATTCTGCTCGTATGTTGACTTAGCATATGTAGTACACGATTTTCAAGGACATTCTTGTTGGTGCATATGTCTATTAACTTCGTCTTGTATCGAGTCTTGTAGTAGAATAGATAGACCAAGACGCGTTGTACAAAAGAAACGGGAAACAGAGCAGAACCAGCCACTTCGCACGAAGTGACCAGTTCGGGCGAAGTTGACCAGTTCGTGCGGACTGGACTAGGTCGTGCGACCTGGGCCAAGTCGTGTGAGCTAGTTCGTGCGACCTGGTTGTTCCTATAAATAGGTGGTCTTGGGATTTCATTTGTAACATTCTGATTCCAGAGACAAAGTGCTGCCGAAGTGTCGAACGATCTGTAATCATTATCATATCAATATAATCGACAGTTAAAGTGATTCTTAGTGTTAAACAAGCTGCAATCATGTCCAAATCATTGAAATCCGCCTTTGGTTTGGATTAGAACGCTTCTGATCGACTCATTAGGTCAAATCTTTGATCCTACAAGTGGTATCAGAGCTCAGGAGGAAGAGTTCTTACCATTTCAGCTTGTTTTCACCGATAAATATGATTTCTACTCATTCTTCTACACTTTTTCATCAAAATTTCAACGAATTTACGGTTAAAATGATCTGAATTTCACATATAACACGTAAAATTGAGTTTTAAACAATCCGTGAACAAATCAGGACCTAATTCAACTTAAATCTTGTTAAAATTGAGCAAATCGCATGAAATTCTATTTAGATCGTTCGAAAACCATTCAGATCGTGTGAAATTAGACATCATGTCACACGAAGTAGTCAGGTCGCTTGAAAATCTGACCAGGTCGCACGAAAATCTTTACCAGGTCACTTGGTTTGGATCAGGTCGTTTGAAGTTTGATCAGTTCGCTTGAAACATCACCAGGTCGTACGGTTTGACATCATTTCAGGTCGCACGGTTTGAGATTAGATCCAGATCGTGTGAGTTAGGTCCAGATCGTACGAGTTGAAAGTATTCAGGTCGTACGAGTTGGGTTAAGAACATTCAGGTTGTTTGAGGATCACCAGTTCGCATGGTGTGGTTATAAGACTTCAGGTTGTTTGAGATTAGCCAGCTCGTTTGAACCAGCTCGTTTGAACCAGATCGTTTGAACTCAGTTCGTTTGAAACTCCAGCTCGTTTGAACATTGTGTTTTTGTAAATCTTTTCACCGAAACATGGAAAACGAATTTTACAATGCGTTTGCTACTGCCCCAACTATTCCAGTTACCGTTGCTGAGACTGTTGGTATCGAAAATGAAACGGGAACTTTCCAAAAGCCTCCAAAGCTTATGCACATTGAGGACTTTAAAGGATGGCAAGATCGTTTTGAAAACTGGGTGCAAGCAAATAAGTTTGATGCATGGGTTTCGTTAGAGAAAGATTATACTTTACCGATAGATGATCTTGGAAATGAAAAACCATTAAGTCAATTTACACCGGATGAAAAATTAAGATACACCACTGAAAAGATGATGATTAGCATTCTCCAACAAGCGGTAAAAGAAGATATTTTCGTTTTGCTTCAACATAAGGGAACTGCAGATCAATCTGGAAAGCGTTGATTAAAAAGTTTAAGGGTAGTGCTGTGATAGTCCACTGATTTACTATCATTTCCTCTTTTATCAACAAAACTCATTTTTAAATTTTTCAATGTTTTTGACATTTTCAAATTTTCTAATTTTTTTTTTAAAATTTTTCTCCCCCTAAAATCAAAATATGTTTCAATTTTGATTTTCTGAGAAAATTTGAAACAAACTGTACAAACTTGACAACATGATGAGAATCACTTCAATTCTCCATCCACTTTGGCGTAAACAATCAGAACTCCCCCTCACAACAAACTATTTTCCCATTATGATTTCAAAACACTTAAGTTTGTTTTAATCAATATGGTTTTTCCGGAAAATTAGTTTTGTGTGTCATTTCACAAATTCGGGGTTTCATCACATTGTTTTTCAAATTACCACTTGTAGGAAAGATGAATCAAGTACAACTTAATGTCCCTGATTTATCTTTTGAAGACGAAAAATCATCAGAGTGAAATTTCTCAAGAAATGTGCCGATTCATGTTCCACGCTTACCAACCTGGGAACTCCGGCAAGTCAGGTTTTTAAACAACGAATGTAGGCACCCAAGCCTGGCCAGCCTTGGGTGTATTTGAGTTATTTTCACTCGGGGTTTGAACATTCCTTTTTGTTTCATAAAATTCTTTAACCCCTTTAACCTTTCCCTCAACCATCTTTCCAAAAATATTTTTCACTTTTCCATTAAAAGCCTTTTCGACATCAAATTCTTTCTTTTCAGAATAGAATTTATTTGAAATTTTCACTTTACCATCTTTTTGTTTAAAATTTTCAGTTCGCAATGGTGGAAAGTTTGTGTCATCCATTGGCGGAACTGAATTTTCACTTTTGAGCTCAACTTGCGGCTCCTCTGATTTTGACGAATCAGAATCATCGCCTGAAGGTGGCTTGTCTGACTTCGGCACGTCAGATTCATCGCCGACCTTTTCCTTCTTCTTTTCCTCTTTCGTCCTCAGATTTGCATCTAACGAATTCGGTTTACTTGACTTTGTTGTCGAGTGAATCGATTCATCAGCACTCTTATTCGATTTGTCGGGTGAACCCGAGGACAAAATCTTCTCCAGATATTCTCTGGCTTTCTTCCTCTTCTTTCGCAGTTTGTCTTTTTGCCCTTGAGAAAGTTTCACTTTCTTTTCTTGAACTTTAGGTTCTTGGACCTTCTGTTCTTTGACATTCTGTTCTGAAACTTTTAGTACTTTGGGCTTGACAGTGACTGGTTTCTTTGCCAACTTCTGAGAATTAACCCTCAATCTTTCACTTGATTTCCTTGGGCAATCCCTGGCAATGTGTCCTTGGATTTGGCAATTATAGCATCTTCTTGTCTCAAATCTCTGTTTCTGGCAGTTAACAGCAATGTGTCCTTGATATCCACATTTGTAGCACACTCTGTTATCATACCAATCACCATTGTCATACCAAACGCTTAGATCAAAGCATTGTCTAGCGTGGTGATACTCCTTCCTCCTCTTGATTGTTGGATTTGGCTTTTGAGCACTGTGGTCTGACCTGCACCCCTTATTACCAACAATTTTTGAGTTTTCGTTTTTCAATTTTTGTACTTTTTGATTGCGATTGGATGATCGATCTGATGAGCTTTTATTATCTTTTTGAACAATTTTCAAATTTTTACCTTTTTGTTTTTGTTCTACAATCTTCTTAACAGGTTTCTGCTTTGAACATTCACCTATTTCAGTAGATTGCAAAACAGTATTTTTGAATTTTTCTTTTAATTCTAAAAACAATTTTTGTTTTTCAATTTTTGTATTTTCATCATCAGATTTCTCATCGCAATCTTCAACTTTGACATTGTCAAAGTTTGTGACACTGTCACTTATTGGAACTTCATTTATTGGTTTTGGACATGGAAATTTCAAAACATCAGATAAAATCACAAAACCTTTCAATTTCTTCTCGAGCTCATCAATTTTCTTCCTAGAATTCTCAGCTTCATTTTCAAAATGAGATATTTTACTGAGCTGAGAAGCAATTGTATTTTCATTCACAATTTTGTTTTTCTCAAAAATTGATTTTTCATTTTCTAAAATTTTTATTTGATTTTGAAATTCTGTTTCTTTTTCTTTCAAAACTTTGTTTTCCAGCTTTATCCAAGAAACATCTTTATTTTCACTTTTAATTTTTTCAAAATCTTTGTTTTCTAATAACAAACTCTCAATATTCTTCAAAAGTTTGTCATTTTCAGATTTCAGTTTTTCATAGTTCAAGCGCAACTCCAGAATCTGTTCATCATCAGCTTTCTTCTCAATCTTCAAAGTTTTGTTTTCCAATGTCAAACTCTCCATATCCTTCAAGAGTTTGGCATTGTCTGATTCAGATTTATCACATTTTGAACACTTCTCAGTCATCTTTACATCCTCAGCTTTCTTTTCATCCTTGATCGCTGAAATTTCTTTAACCTGCTCCTCTACATCTTGATCGATTTTCTTAGATTTTAATTTTGCTTCATTTCTAATCTTTTGAATTTCAAGTTCTCGCTCTTTAATCTTCTCGATAAAATCACTCAAACTGTAACTGATAAAATCAGTACTATTCTTCAGCATCATTAGGTATGTACCCCACTCATCGTAAGGAAGAACATCACACAGCTTATCAATCCATTCTTTGTTCGTTTTTTTAATATCCAAACATCTCATTTCCAACACCAAGTGAGAATATCGTTCGATCAACTGTTTCGTCGATTCACCATCGATACCTGAAAAATTATTGAACTTGTTCAGTACAATATTAATTGCAAAATCCATTTTCGGTATCAAACGATTCACAAAAAACGAATTCTCAATTAATAATGAAATTCGAATAACAAAGATCAATAAATCGAGTGAGGATTCTCTCGGGTGAGGATCCTATTCTTGACAAACACCTTGGATTACCTGCAATTAAACAAGTAAACAATCAGTTTAAAACTCTTTGAATTCGTAACAGTGTGTGAATGAACCAATCTAAGACTCGTTTGTCAAATATTCGTGAAACCGCTTTAATCAATGCACACTTTTAGTACAAATACCCCCAATTTTTATAGACTAATAATGTGAAAAACTGGAAACTGGGATTGGGCCGTTATATGTGATAAGTGGGCTGGCAGAATTTAAAAATGAATGTGGGTTGGGCGGTTTGGATTAAAGGGCTTTAACTTGATTGGTTAAATGGTTAAGTGAGGCGATGATATTTTGGGTTTTACAAGGGGCGGTGGGATAGTGTTTGGGCGGCATGTTAATAAATGGGTCAGATGTAATTAAAGTGGGCGGTGGCTTTTGGATTTAGTGGGCTGATAATGGGTGGCGGCTGAATTTATGTTCTAAACTGTCATGGTCTTTGATGATTGGTTAATCTTAGCTTAATGGGGCGGTTGGGTGTGCAGTTTTAAAAACAACTAATGAGCGATGATTGTGAGACTTTAATTGGGTCTTAATTGGCGGTGAACCTGCAACCGACAACAACCTGCAAAATCAGATAGTCACGTGAAGAAGACGACACATAAGCGATCCCAAGTCTGTCTAATAAGCGGTTCAATACTATGATGTATGAGCGGTTCCAAGGTTGACCAATAAGCGGTTCACACGAAGGTTAGAAAAGCGATTCACACATCTGAAATACGAGTGGTTCCACACCTTAGACTCATGAGCGGTTCCAGCACTTAACATACGAGCGGTTCATAGCTGAAATTTTGGAGCGGTTCCACATCAATCAATTACGAGCGATTCAAGACATTGATTTCGAGCGGTTCCAGTCCTGAATTTACGAGCGGTTCCAGATGTTCGCAAAGGTGGTTCCAAGCTGAAAGTTTACGCAAATTCGGACAGGAAAATCACAATTACTCCTAAACGGCTCAGAATTTCGAGCTGAAACTTGGTAGGGTTTTGATTCTATGTATTTCGCACAATATACTTGACTTTCAGACGAATCGAACCGTGTTTACCCTTTCAATTTGACGAAAAACCGTAAAAAAATGTAAGAAATGAGTAGAAAGTGATGAAATCGAATAAATCGGATCTGAATCGGCTCTGAATCGGCTGAAATCTGTACGAGAACGACGTGTTTGATCTTGCAATCGAGCTCCTAGCTCTGATACCACTTGTAGGACCGGTTTTGCGACCGTTCGATTGCGTAACGAACGTTTCACGTGCGGATCCGTGAACGTACGTGACCGAACACACGAAAACGTACTACTAACGTGATTCTATTACAAGAATTGACGTGTACGGTACAAGAATCTCGTTTACAATCACTTTCTCTTTCTACTTTCTCTCTCTAGAATCTTCTCTCCAAGTCTTCTCCAAAGTCTAACTCCAAATCTCTTCAAAAACTAACTAAAACATGACATAATCCCCTATTTATATGGTCAAGGCAACTTTAATGATAGTTCTCATTAATTACAAGTTTGCCACCTTGCCATTTCTAACTAAATAAGACATTACGCGCTTGATTCCTTTCGGCTTTTCACTACAACTCGGATTGACGAAGGCGATAGACATTAAGTGCATCAACATTTACAGCTTTTGAAGGTGAAACAACAAGAACGATTATTGAGAGATATTGTCATCTTGTCATGGAAATGAAAAGATTGGACATCAAGAAAGAAGATGATGAATGGGTTAATAAGCTAGCCGATGCGTTACAACAAAATGAATGGGGAACATATCTGTTGATTCTAAAGCATAACTGACAAATTGAAGATACAAATTTGAGTAAGTTTATCCAGAAGTTGGAAGAACATGAGCTAGCAATTCGAAAAACTGCTACAATGAGAAGCCCGGGTGCTCACCAAGATGTTAGTCTATACTATCGAGGAAGCAAAGTTGAGACTACTCCGAGTCCAAAGATTCAGACTGTGTTCAGTGCTGATGGTACTTCCAGAACAAATACAAACAATACAAATCAGAGCAGTGGATATTCTTCGTCTTATACAAGTGTTGAACCAAATTTCTCAACACCAAGTTCTCAACAACAAAGTTCGACAAATGGTACCGGTCAAGTATTGCAATGCAATGTTACATTAAATATTCAAAATGGTCAAATTTTTTCTCCAGATATTGCGAAGCAACACATGGCATCTCTTGTCACTGTGTTAGAATCGTATGAAAGCTTAGTTGCTGGATGAATCGGAAATCCGATGCTTACTAAAGAGGATTATGACCAGATTGATTTTGAAGAACTTGAGTTGATGTACATCAAGTGGTGTTTAGCAAGTGTTTTGAGAAGAGCAGAAAAGTTCAAACAGATCACAGGAAGAGATGATCTTCGTGATGCTGCTACATCTCAGCTAGGTTTTGACAAATCGAAAGTTACTTGTTTTCGTTGCCGAGAAAAAGGACATTTTAAAAGAGAGTGTACAAACAGAAAAGCAACTGGAAGACAAGATCCTTTCGGAAACAACGATTATCATAGAAAAGCAATTTATCATCAAGTTGCTCAACAACCATATCAACAACAATCTTCACACTCACGTACTATTGAAGAATCAAAGGGTAAAGCTCGTTATGGTCAGGTAGACCAAGAAGATGAAAGGATTCCGAAAGATTTCAATTGGGATGATTATGATCCTTCTAGACCTTCAGTTTCTAAAGCATTTGTTGCTCGAATGTTTGAAGAAGAATCGGTCAAATCTAAGAATAGTCCGAGAAGACAACCGATTCTTAAGTCATTAGGAAGTGATGCAGACACTGATGATGAGGAAGAGTATATGAATAAAGCTAGAAAACAATTGGATTCTTATAGTTTTAATTTGTTTTTTGCAGATAAAATCGAGATGTTGAAAGAGAAAAGGGCTGCTAGACTGAAGAGAGAAATGGAAGCAAGAAGGGTTGCTGAAGAACAAACTAAAGTTCAGATGGAAGCTGATAAGGCAAAAGTTGAAGAAAAAGCAACAGAGAAGGTCGAGGTTGAAGAGAATGAAGTGGAGATAGAATTTGAGAAAGAACCGTTTGTGATTGAAAAGGTGGTGGAGAAAATAGTTGAAAAATTGTCGAAGTTGATAAAATAGTTGAAGTTGAAAAAATTGTTGAAGTTGAAAAGATTGTAGAGGTTGAAAAACCTTGTGCTAAGTGTTTAGTACCTTGCAAAGATTGTGCCGAGAAAGATACAAAGCTTGATGAATTGGAGAAGCTCAAAGAGAATTTATTGCATAATGTGAGAAGCATAAAGGAATCATATGATCTCCTAAGCAGCAAAGTAAATCTGTACAAAGGAGCTTGTGATGAGGATATTCAGACGAAGAATCTTCTAAAAGCAATAGTTCTTCAAAAGCAAACTGCAATCAACAAATACATTGAGATTAATGCTGGGCTGAAACAAGAATTGGCAGCAATGACGATCGAAACAGAAAGAGTGAACAATTTACTTCGAAGTTATCAAAGTTCAGATTATGTTATTGATCGCATCTATCCTACCGTTGCAACTCATAAGTTTGCAGAAAATGAAGAAAATTCTGGTAAGAAAACTGGTTTGAAGTATAACAGAGTTCCAAATCCAATGTGGGATGGCTATGCCCCCCGAGACTTTGAAAAGGTGGCTGAAGCACTCAATCTGAATCTGAAATCCGAGTCTATCAATGGCTTACCAGATGATATTGATGTCACCTTCACAGCGTCTGACACTGATCATGAGTCCGAGTTAATTAAGAAAGTGGTCGATCAGGTGTTGGATAAAGATGAAGAGTCAAAGTCAGAGTCTAAATCTGAAAACTCGAGTTCAGCAGACAAAAGCTCGAGTTCACCAGTCAAAAGGGTTTACAATAAAGATTTTCTGTTATCACAAAATAATTTGAATGACGAAACATTCAAAGTAGCATATACTTTGAATGACTCCGACAAATTATATTATGATGAAGAATTTCCAATAAGAAGTGTTAAAACTAAAATGATTAATAAGGTTTTCAAATTAACAAAAATTAATATTTCTAAAATAAAAGATGTAAATCTTACTGAAAAACCTAAAAAATACACTTTAAGAGTTCAACAAAGATTGAACAAGAAAAAGGGTTACAGTTCTGGTTCGGGTTATCGAAAAAAACCAAACCATAACGGTAATTTCAAAAAGAAAGGATTAGGTTTTATTCCACCCGAAAATCATAAAAATGAGAAAATTTATAAACAAAAACTAAATTTGTTTCAGGAGCAAGTTCAGAAGAAGAGAAGGAGAAACCTTTCTGGAGACAGTCAAACAAGGAGTTTCTTGCTGAAAGGAAAAAGAATATGTTGAAAGAAGAAACTGTTTCAAATGTCAGAGGTTGGACATATTGCTTGGAATTACCCAAAGCCAATCAACACAAAACATGGAGTTCCTTCTAACTATAAATTGAAAGAAAAATGTGTTGATAACAAAAAACAACCAACTGCGAAATTTAAGGAGTTCAAAAATTCGACTTTCGAAGTTGGTGAAAGTTCGAAACATTTTTACAAATGAAGAGCAAATTTAATGTCACACCCCAACCGATGGCGGAATCATCGGGGCGCGGCACTGAGCGAAACAGATTGTCCAGAAGTTTCCACAACAACTATTATATAAATTCAGTTTAAATGATACGTCCCATACCGTATCCCAAATAAATGAACAAGTTATCATAGAATGCAACTAGGCAAATAATTCCGTTCCGACAACTCAGATTCAATTATTATTACAGACAATTGTTTATTATTTCTAGACTCCCTAGCCTCGATTTCATCACCACGCGCCTAAGCATCCTAGCAACTTAAGCACCTGCCACATACGTTAAAATAAAGTCAATACATAAAATGTAAAGGTGAGCACACAAGTTTAATAATAGCATATAGAGTTCGAATAGTTTACGCATAAGCAGGCACGTACACAGAGGAAAACGATGCATGTTAATTATCGACATGGGACCATCGATACCAACGACTGCGGGTTGACCGTCCGAGACGGTTCGCAATACATGATTACCACCGTAATCCATGCAAGTAATTGTCCTTAACAACCCCCGTGTGAACGGGTGCTGAGTCCAAACTATAGTACTATGTTGCTAAGGCAGGTAGATAGCACTCCACGTGTAAACATAATAAACAGCATTCATTTAGTCAAGTAGCACATGCAAATGGTTAGCGTTCAAATAGTTTGTGTTTGATTGTGATTTGATAGGTAACGTATGTAACACCCAAAAGTGCTAAAAGCAAAAAGGGATCGAGTATACTCACTGTGATTGATTGTAGACTGAAGGGAGCGCTGAGAGTAGTGTTAGCCTGAATAGTTCGATAGCATAACAATAAGTAACGCGGAAATGTAAACAAGTGTAGGTGGATCGAATAGGCTGGTCGATCGAACGGCAGGTTCGATCGAACGGCCTGTTCGATCGGCTGGTATATTCGATTGGACAGTCCTGTTCGATCGGCCGGTAGGCTCGATCGGCTGGGCCATTCGAGTGGATTGTTTCTTCCTCTGGTGTGTTTGTGTTTGAGGATTTGAACTTTTGAAGTTTTCGTTGTAGTATTGGGGAACACTGAAGTGTTCTTACCTTTCAAGTTGGTCGATCGAACGGTTCGTTCGATCGGCTAGCTCACTCGATCAGCTAGGAACTTCAGACGTGGTCCTCAACAGAATGTCACTCGATCGAACAGTCTGTTCGATCGGCTGGCATTCCTACTCCGAACGAGTTGTGAAAACGATTAAGTGTTGAAGAGTAGTATCTCATGATCCGAAGAGTAATGTTCACCAAACGTAGTTCGATCGAACATCTCTTCCTCAATACTATGCTTCATGAAATTTTAAATGTGTGGGACTATGTGCTAGCCGATCGGCTGGCCCGGTCGATCGGCTGGTATGTCCGATCGGCTGATATGTCTGATCGGCTGGGCTGTTCGAACAGCCTAGCCGTTCGGCCAGCATTTCTGACCTGGTCAGCCTTTCGTCTAATACTTGGCTGTTTGATTACTTGTCATTCTTTCAAGGTATCTTGACAACGAGTTGAACTATGATGACCTCCGTTCCTACTTGTTTCTTTGGCTCGGACAGGAATCACCCAAGTCCGCTCGGTGAACGATTCGGAACGTTGGCTTAGAGTTTAACCCATTGTCGGTGAACCTTGTATATAGAATCCGAATCTTAAACCTTTTAACTGTTAGAATGATTAGTTAGCCGGTTCAAGCTCCGTTCCTAACGGTTTGAAGGCATTGAGTGTAATGAGTTGAAAGAAAGTTGGGATTCCTTCTTTCAATCCTTCACAACATGTGAATGTTTAGATCCTTGATGGATCTTAACTTGTTTATGTGGAAATCGGTTAGATCTAAGCTATTCACGGTTGAATGAGGCCAAAGTTTGATGTTCTTCAAGAACACCATGATGACATCACTCAAGAACACTTAGATCTTGGTGATTTCACGATTAGAATCCAAGTTTTGAAAGATAGAAAGGTGTAGAATCAAGTAATGTTCAAAAACGTACAAGAATTAGAGTGAAAACTTACCGGAGTTGAGAGAAATCTGAGAAAAGGTGAAGAATAGGAGCTAGCCGGTCAGAACTTTCCAAAAGTGGAAATGAAGACAAGGACAACCCTATTTATAGGCTTCCAAAAGAGGAAAGTGGCAGCCGATCGGCCAGGAGCTCCGATCGAGTGGGCTGCTCGATTGGCTGGCAAGATGCTAGCCGATCGGCTGGCCTGTTCGATCAGGATGCCTCCTGTTCGATCCGCGACACACTTTGAGTATTTTGCGACGATTTTCGACGTTTCGATTTCGATGGATGATGATACGAATACGATAGGGTTCCTAGTCAAATTACTTTTAGTAGTTGGGACTATATCTAACATACAATCTTCTGTATGTCACGTTTCGATGTCGGTTTCGATTGAGTTCGATTGCCTTTCAAGTTTCGATTCGATTTTCGATTGTTTTGCTTGAATACCATACCGAACATAAAGTAAACATGCACACGTAAAACATATGGCACACACACACGTATAACAATACCACAATTCGCATAATTCGAGTCTCGAGTTCGATGATTGTTAGATTGGTTTGATTACTGATTAGTTAACTTTATCGCATTGTTACTTCCTATCATTCACAGTCGTAGATCGGTTCGCGTTAAAACATTTGATTACTTTGATTCTTGCTGATTACAACACTTACTCCACATAATACAACTAAAACATAAAATAGACTATCTACAGTCAAAGAAAGTCAAAATTGACTTGGACTTTGACTTTGACTTTGACTTTGACATTTGAAAACACGGGGTGTTACAGCCTCCCCTTGTTTAGGGAATTTCGTCCCGAAATTAGGTCGAAGGCTATACAACGTCGTGATTTACCAATTTGATGCTTCAGATCTATTTATTTAAACAACTGCGGGTACTTGGCCTTCATGTCGCTTTCGAGTTCCCAAGTGAACTCCGCGCCTCGTTTGCCTTCCCATCGGACTTTCACGATCGGGATGCGAGAGCGCCTGAGTTGCTTGGTTTGGCGATCCATGATTTCGACAGGCTTTTCCACGAAGTGTAACGTTTCGTTGACCTGAAGATCATCGAGTGGTATGCTTAGATCATGATCAGCAAGGTATTTTCGGAGGTTAGAGACGTGGAAAGTCGGGTGGACATTATTGAGTTCCTCCGGTAATTCGAGTCTGTAGGCGACTTTTCCGATTCTTTCCAGAATCCTAAAAGGTCCAACATATCGAGGCGCGACTTTCCCTTTCTTACCGAATCGTACTACACCCTTCCAAGGCGATACCTTTAGGAGTACGTAGTCACCAACTTCAAATTCAAGGGGCATGTGTCTTTTATCGGCGTAACTTTTCTGTCTGTTCCGAGCTTTCACCAAGTTGTCTCTAATCTGGTGGATTTTGTCAGTCGTTTCTTGTAGAATCTCGGGACCGGTTAGTTGCGAGTGACCGATCTCGTGCCACACAATAGGCGATCGACATCTTCTACCATACAAAGCCTCGAAAGGTGCCATTTGAATGCTGGCATGATAGCTATTATTGTACGAGAATTCCACCAAGGGCAGGTGTTTGTTCCAACTACCACCAAAATCTATGACACACGCTCGGAGCATGTCTTCAAGAGTACGGATCGTTCTTTCAGTCTGTCCGTCGGTTTGAGGATGGAATGCAGTACTTAGATTAAGCGACGTACCAAGGGCCGCTTGAAACGTTTCCCACAATCGCGAAGTAAACCGAGCGTCACGATCTGAAATGATGTCACGAGGCGTACCATGATCTGTCACACCCCCAAAATCCACACGCGGAGTACCACCGCTAGGAGGCGTGACATGACCAGGATCAAGCCACCAATCATATTAAACAATACAAATAATTAAAGAAATTCATAAACCCAATTCAATACAATTGATGTTCCAACAAAACATAGTTTAAGTAGCGGAAGCAAGTAAGTAACCCAACATAGTTAATAGTTTTAAATGTCTTAACAGTTAAACGTAGTAATCACGATCCTTGTCCACAAGGACCGCGCCTCCAGTGCAAGCTCCATAAGTACCTAAGGTCCTGCAAGGCATGCAGCAACGAGTCAACAACTAGTTGAGCGAGTTCACAGTTAACAGTTCAGTAATAGTATAGTGTGAGTAGTAGTATGTTCGTTCGTTATGTCATGTATCGTATTAGTTCCCATCGCGGCCTCCCAGGCAGGTATGCGAAGATATTAGGGGATGTTCATCCCGAGTATTCTAGACTAGGTTTATCTGTATCGCGGCCTACCAGGCAGGTGTGCGAAGATTAGTAAATTCAGTTCGCGGCCTTCCAAAGGCAGGTGTGCGAAGTCAGTCATAATATCGCGGCCAACCCTTGGCAGGTGTGCGAAGATCAGTTCAATAAGTGTTACTAGTCTAGTCGTAGTTCTATCAGTGAAGTATATACAATAGTTCATCAAATCCCATTCCCACCCGGGAACCCCATGCCTTGGCTGTGTGAACTCACCTTGGTTTGCTCGGTATGCTAGGTTATGCACTCACAAGTAATCAGTCAAGTCCTATTGTGTGCACATGTAATAAATCAGTTCATGTTCGTAATGATACGCATTGCAATCTATGTCGTAACATGTACTTAAGCCATTATCACGTATCACGTAAGCAGATAAACAAAGTCGTGCAATTCATGTTTCATGTAAGTGTCATTTACCATTCGCACTATCATGGCCTTTCATATTATACTTGACGGGGTTAACATATGTAACGGAAGTGATAAACGAACAGGGTTAGTTAGGTAACAGCGTTCACAACACATTAGAGTTACCTGCTTAACAAAGTTACATCCATTCAACACAGTCAGAAAGGTTGACAGAGTTAAAACACTGATAGTGTTGCACACTTAACGACCTAACAACTTAACAGGCACCCACAAGTGTTTAAAAGTTCGGATATAGGCCTTAACACTTAAAAAGTCGGACTAGAGTGACATGAGGGGTTCAAAACTCAGACAACTTAACCCAAGTTGAAGAACTCGGACCTGTGGGGTGGGGGTCAAAAGATCGGACATGGGAGTGGTACAAAACTCGGACCAAATGAGCAAGGCCACAAGGTCGGACCCCTTGTTCTTTGCCCAAAACTCGGACCAACACATGGTGTGAAATTCGGACCCAAGTACAACTACAAAGCTCGGACATACCTGCATGATCATATAATTCGGACCTACATCTCTATAGATAAAACTCGGACCTTAACATAAATAAAGGTCGGACATGAGTTTAATCTTAAAACTCGGACCTTAACATAAATAAAGGTCGGACATGAGTTTAATCTTAAAACTCGGACCTTAACATAAATAAAGGTCGGACATGAGTTTAATCTTAAAACTCGGACCATGTGGAGTGTCATGAAACTCGGATAGCAAGCATACATTCAAAAGTCGGGTTGTTTGCATTGTTATAAAGATCGGACCCTTATAATACCTATTATTCGGACTTCATCACTTAAAACTCAGACAATCTTATGCAAAGTTAAAACTCAGACTAACCGTAACGTGTGAATTCCAAATCATGGCACAGAATCACAAGAATCCAGTCAGTTACGTTCTAGCATTCAAACGATCCCAAAACCCTAGTTCGTACAATACATGGCACAAATCGATTCGACAAAGTTAGCAGGCTCTCAATCAATGCGGTTCGTCCCATTCCTAAATCAGGTTGACCATCCTACCAGTATTCAGGTTCATTATCATCATCATACGAGCAAATGATTTCACGGACTAATCATCATCATAATACAATAACCAAGAATCAACCAAAGTACAGAACCATCATATGAAAGCTAGGGTTTCAAGTATTGCAAGGATCAAGAATTGATACAATCAACCAATCAATTAGGGTTTACAATTATCACAATAAACAATAAACAATTACCTTGAATGATTCTAGATGGATGGTAATCAAACTTGATGCAAAAGAACTTGTGAATCCAAGAATGATGAGGAGATGGTTGTAGAGAGGATTAGAGAGTACAGTGCTTTGGTTTTTGTGAAAATGATTAGTGAAAGGGATTAGGGTTAACAATGATTAGAGTTTCACTAATTACACTATGCATCCCTAAGTATCATATTTTACACATGTACACCATCTCATAACAATTTCATAGTTTCACCACCCAGTTTACATATTTGACAAATTTATCACAATTAACGCATAACCAATCAATTACACAATACACTTCCTTGTAACAAAACGTATACAATTTCATAGCAATCAATTGTGCAAATAAACAACTAAACAATACATGAACGTGCAATAAATGCAAAATAGAAATCTTAGAAATTCGAGTTGTCACATTATCCCCAACTTAAAAGAAATTTCGTCCCGAAATTTGGTACGCACTCACTGAGGAAGCTAAGTAAGCTGTATCGTTTACTGGTTTTCCTGGGGTGTCACATCATCCCCACGTTGATTTGGAATTTCGTCCCGAAATTCAGTAGTAGTAGCTTCAGACTCAGTAGTGGTTGCACTGGTTCCGAATAACTGGGGGTACTTTTCTTTCATTTGGTCTTCGCGTTCCCAGGTGTACTCTGGGCCACGTCGGGAGTTCCAACGAACTCGAACAAGAGGGATTCTCTTGTTTTTGAGGACCTTAACATCCCGGTCCGTGATTTCAACTGGCTCCTCGACGAACTGCAACCGCTCGTCGATAGTGAGTTCCTTAAAAGGAACTATGAGGGTCTCATCTGACAGGCACTTCTTCAGATTCGACACGTGGAATACATTGTGAACTTCACCGAGTTCAGCTGGTAGGTTTAGCTTGTAGGCCACTTTGCCTATTTTCTCAATGATCTCGAACGGTCCGACATACCGCGGATTGAGCTTGCCCCGTTTGCCAAAACGAACCACACCTTTCCAGGGTGAGACTTTAAGTAAAACCCGGTCCCCGACCTGAAATTCCAAAGGCTTCCTACGCTTATCCGCGTATGCTTTCTGACGGTCGCGTGCTGCCGCCATGCGTTGTCGTATTTGTGCAATCTTTTCTGTGGCGTCCACTACAATCTCTGGACCCGTGATCTGACTATCCCCCACCTCTGCCCAACAGAGAGGTGACCGGCATTTACGTCCGTACAATGCCTCGAATGGAGCGGCTTGTATGCTGGTGTGATAACTGTTATTATACGAAAACTCCACCAAAGGGAGATGCTTTTCCCAGTCGTTGCCGAAATCAATAACACATGCCCGAAGCATGTCTTCAAGAGTCTGGATCGTTCGCTCAGACTGCCCATCCGTCTGAGGATGATACGCTGTGCTCATGTCTAACCGTGAGCCGAAAGACTTGTGCATCGCTTGCCATCGCTCTGACGTGAATCATGCATCCCGATCCGAAATGATGGAGGTGGGCACCCCGTGCCTCGAAACAACTTCCTTAAGATAGATGTCTGCGAGAGTGGAGAACTTATCCGTTTCCTTTATAGCCAGGAAGTGTGCAGACTTGGTGAGTCGATCCACGATCACCCATATGGTATCATTCCCACGCTGGGATCTAGGTAGGCCTGTAACAAAATCCATGGAAATTTCTTCCCATTTCCACTGTGGTATCCTGGGTTGTTGAAGTAGGCCCGCTGGTTTCTGATACTCCACTTTGACCTTTGCACATGTCAAACACTTGCCGACGTAAGTAGCGATGTGGGCTTTCATGCTAGGCCACCAATATGTTGTTTTGAAATCGTGGTACATCTTATCCGACCCTGGATGTACCGAGTAGCGGGACTTGTGAGCTTCGTCCATTACCAGCTCGCGTAAACCGCCAAAAAGTGGGACCCAAATACGCCCCGTTACATAGTAGGCGCTGTCTTCCTTTTGTTCCATTCGTTGCCTCGAACCACGTAAAGCTTCAGCCTTTACGTTTTCTGGTTTCAATGCTTCCACCTGAGCATCTCGTATCTGTGCGGGAAGACTGGACTGAATAGTGAGCTGCAAGGCTCGTACGCGTCTAGGTAGAGTGTCTTTTCGACTGAGAGCGTCAGCCACAACATTGGCCTTGCCTGGATGGTACTTGATGGCGCATTCGTAATCGTTAAGCAGTTCGACCCATCGTCGTTGACGCATGTTCAATTCCTTCTGCTTGAAGATATGCTCGAGACTCCTGTGATCAGTGTAAATTGTGCACCTGGTACCGTACAGGTAGTGTCGCCATATCTTGAGTGCAAAAACAACAGCTCCCAGCTCTAAATCGTGCGTCGTGTAGTTCCGTTCATGAACTTTGAGTTGACGAGAAGCGTAGGCAATAACTTTATCCCGTTGCATCAATACACAACCAAGCCCCTGTATCGATGCGTCACAAAAGACCACAAAATCGTCCGTGCCTTCTGGCAATGAGAGAATAGGTGCGCTGCATAGCCTATCCTTTAGGTACTGAAAAGTAGTTTCTTGTGTATTACCCCAACGATAGGTAACACCTTTCTGTGTCAACATAGTGAGCGGCTGAGCGATCTTCGAAAAGTCTTTGATGAATCGTCTGTAATACCCCGCCAAACCCAAGAATTGGCGTATTTCCGTAGGAGTACGCGGTGCAGGCCAGTTCCTGATCGAATCTACCTTGGATGGATCGACATGAATCCCATCCCTGTTCACCACATGGCCTAAGAAGTGGACTTCACGAAGCCAGAAGTCGCATTTGGAAAACTTGGCGTACAATTGCTCCTTTCGAAGAAGTTCCAAAATTAATCGTAGGTGATGTTCGTGCTCCTCCTGACTCTTTGAGTAAATCAGAATGTCGTCGATGAAGACAATGACGAACTTGTCAAGATAGGGTTTGCACACCCTGTTCATAAGATCCATGAAAACTGCAGGCGCGTTCGTAAGCCCAAATGGCATAACAAGAAACTCGTAGTGACCGTAGCGAGTTCTGAATGCTCTCTTGGAGACGTCCTCATCCCGGACTCTCAGCTGATGATACCCTGACCTTAAATCAATCTTGGAATAGTAACTCGACCCTTGCAACTTGTCGAATAAGTCGTCAATACGGGGAAGAGGATAGCGGTTCTTCACTGTGACCTTGTTCAGTTCGCGGTAATCGATGCACATCCTGAATGTGCCATCCTTCTTCTTCACGAATAGTGCTGGAGCTCCCCAAGGCGAAGAGCTTGGACGAATGAAGCCCTTATCCAAGAGCTCTTGTAGTTGCTTCGAGAGTTCCTCTAGTTCAGTTGGAGCTAATCGATACGGTGCGCGAGCTATAGGTGCTGCTCCTGGGGCTAGCTCGACTTGGAATTCGACTTGACGATGAGGCGGTAGACCAGGTAAATCTTCAGGAAACACTTGAGGAAATTCGCGTACAACTGGAATATCCTCAATCGTTTTCTCTTTCGCCGATGCATCTGTAACAAGTGCCAAAATAGTCGTATGACCCTTTCGTAAACATTTCTGAGCCTTCAGAAAAGAGATGATGCCAACCACTGCACCGCTCTTGTCGCCTTGAACTTCGAGAGGTTCTTGACTAGAACGAGGAATACGAATGACCTTTTCCTTGCATAAAATCTCTGCGTGATGCTGGGATAACCAATCAATGCCGATGACGATGTCGAAACTACCCAGAACTATTGGAATGAGATCAATCGAGAAGGTCTGACCCGCTAGAACGATGCTACAACCCTTGACTACATGCGTGGCTTCTACACTCTTACCATTTGCTAGCTCTACTACATGTTTGGTGTTTAGGGGTGTTGGTGTACGTTTTAACAATTTACTCATTTTCAAGGACATATAACTTGTGTCAGCACCCGAATCAAATAAGACAGTAACATAAATATCGTCGAGAAGAAACTTACCCATAACCACATTGGGATCATTCATGGCATCGCCCCGACCCAACACAAAAGCACGACCCCGAGCTTCGTTGCCATTGTTGTTGTTGTTTCCCCCGTTGTTGTTGTTCCCGTTGCCCTGGTTATTGTTGTTGTTGCGATTCTGGTTCTGGTTCAATTGAGGGCAATCACGTTTGTAGTGGCCTTCAGCCCCACACTGGAAACATCCCCGGTTTCCACGCTGTGGCTGCTGGTGCTGGTGCTGGTTCTGTGGAGCTGGCGGTGGGAATTGCTGGTTCTGATTTGCTGGCCGTGAGCTTCTACAATCCTTAGCCTCATGACCCATCTTGAGGCATCTTTGACACCGTTCCCTGCGACATCTTCCGCTGTGGTGTTTGTTGCACTTATTACACCATGGGTGAATTCCCCGATATCCACCCTCCCCCTGACTGCCAGATGATTGCTGACTCGGATTCTGGTAGTCATTTGTCTTGCGCTGCTGAGACTGAACAGAAACTGATCCCTTGCTGGAATCTCCCTCCCATTTTCTCTTGTTGTCACTGGGAGTAGCAGAAGTAGTGACAGCAGTAGTGGTAGCTTTGACACGTTTTGGCAGCCTGTTCTGATCCACTGCCTGATCTGTAATGCGGTGAGCGAGGCGCTGAATAGCCTGAATGTTGTCAAGATTAACCGATGTTACGTGGCTCTGGATTTCTGGCGCCAAACCCTTGAGGTACAACTCGATGCGCTTGTATGGAGGGTCCACCATAGTTGGACACAGAACGGCCAGCTCGTTCGACCTCTTAGTATAAGCTTCAATCTCTGACCCAACCATTTTTAAGTGATACAGTTCATCTTCCAGCTTGTGAATGTCTTCACGAGTGCAGTATTCCCTTTTGATCAATTCCTTGAAATCATTCCAAGGGGTGGCGTTAGCAGCTGCCAACCTTAGGATCTGTACTTGCGCGTTCCACCAAGTCAACGCGATTCCTTCCAAAGTGCCAGTGGCGTACTTGACCCTGCGAGCCTCAGGGCATTCACACATTTCGAACACAGATTCTAGCTTCTCAAACCAATGGAGGAGTCCCACTGCCCCCTCGGTGCCACTGAATGAGCTTGGACGACAGTCCATGAAGTTCTTGAAAGTGCAGACGGGCTGCTGAGCGTGTTGACCTATTGTGTACGAATAGGACAAGGTTAATCACAAGAGTTAATGTAGGATCTAAAGATCCTAGTGTGTGTCTATACTGCAGGGTATACTACCTGCTTGAGCAGCTGTAAGTGCCGCAGCAACTTGAGCTTGAACGAGAGCCTCTAGCTGGGCTTGAGTCATGGTAATTCGTCCAGACATGATCTTCATAGCAAATGCAACATGAGTTAGAGAGGTTCGCGAATAGAGCGATGACAGAAGAGTGTAAGCACATAGATGTTCTTAAGCAATAACAAGTAGTGAGCAAAAATAATGTAAGCATACTTCGAGCAAAGTTCTATGCAATTCTAGCAAGCAGGTAATAAACATAAAGCTTATTACCTAGGATGTCGAGTCTTGCACGTGGAGCGAAGCGTCGTTGTGGATCGTTGAGAGCACTGTTCTGGTTATAGTCTGGTTTTAATAAAAACGTTTTCCCATATTAAAACCAAGTTCTCTATAACCAATGGCTCTGATACCAATCTGTCACACCCCCAAAATCCACACGCGGAGTACCACCGCTAGGAGGCGTGACATGACCAGGATCAAGCCACCAATCATATTGAACAATACAAATAATTAAAGAAATTCATAAACCCAATTCAATACAATTGATGTTCCAACAAAACATAGTTTAAGTAGCGGAAGCAAGTAAGTAACCCAACATAGTTAATAGTTTTAAATGTCTTAACAGTTCAACGTAGTAATCACGATCCTTGTCCACAACGACCGCGCCTCCAGTGCAAGCTCCATAAGTACCTAAGGTCATGCAAGGCATGCAGCAACGAGTCAACAACTAGTTGAGCGAGTTCACAGTTAACAGTTCAGTAATAGTATAGTGTGAGTAGTAGTATGTTCGTTCGTTATGTCATGTATCGTATTAGTTTCCATCGCGGCCTCCCAGGCAGGTATGCGAAGATATTAGGGGATGTTCATCCCGAGTATTCTAGACTAGGTTTATCTGTATCGCGGCCTACCAGGCAGGTGTGCGAAGATTAGTAAATTCAGTTCGCGGCCTTCCAAAGGCAGGTGTGCGAAGTCAGTCATAATATCGCGGCCAACCCTTGGCAGGTGTGCGAAGATCAGTTCAATAAGTGTTACTAGTCTAGTCATAGTTCTATCAGCGAAGTATATACAATAGTTCATCAAATCCCATTCCCACCCGGGAACTCCATGCATTGGCTGTGTGAACTCACCTTGGTTTGCTCGGTATGCTAGGTTATGCACTCACAAGTAATCAGTCAAGTCCTATTGTGTGCACATATAATAAATCAGTTCATGTTCGTAATGATACGCATTGCAATCTATGTCGTAACATGTACTTAAGCCATTATCATGTATCACGTAAGCAGATAAACAAAGTCGTGCAATTCATGTTTCATGTAAGTGTCATTTACCATTCGCACTATCATGGCCTTTCATATTATACTTGACGGGGTTAACATATGTAACGGAAGTGATAAACGAACAGGGTTAGTTAGGTAACAGCGTTCACAACACATTAGAGTTACCTGCTTAACAAAGTTACATCCATTCAACACAGTCAGAAAGGTTGACAGAGTTAAAACACTGATAGTGTTACACACTTAACGACCTAACAACTTAACAGGCACCCACAAGTGTTTAAAAGTTCGGATACAGGCCTTAACACTTAAAAAGTCGGACTAGAGTGACATGAGGGGTTCAAAACTCAGACAACTTAACCCAAGTTGAAGAACTCGGACCTGTGGGGTGGGGGTCAAAATATCGGACATGGGAGTGGTCACAAAACTCGGACCAAATGAGCAAGGCCACAAGGTCGGACCCCTTGTTCTTTGCCCAAAACTCGGACCAACACATGGTGTGAAATTCGGACCCAAGTACAACTACAAAGCTCGGACATACCTGCATGATCATATAATTCGGACCTACATCTCTATAGATAAAACTCGGACCTTAACATAAATAAAGGTCGGACATGAGTTTAATCTTAAAACTCGGACCTTAACATAAATAAAGGTCGGACATGAGTTTAATCTTAAAACTCGGACCTTAACATAAATAAAGGTCGGACATGAGTTTAATCTTAAAACTCGGACCATGTGGAGTGTCATGAAACTCGGATAGCAAGCATACATTCAAAAGTCTGGGTTGTTTGCATTGTTATAAAGATCGGACCCTTATAATACCTATTATTCGGACTTCATCACTTAAAACTCAGACAATCTTATGCAAAGTTAAAACTCAGACTAACCGTAACGTGTGAATTCCAAATCATGGCACAGAATCACAAGAATCCAGTCAGTTACGTTCTAGCATTCAAACGATCCCAAAACCCTAGTTCGTACAATACATGGCACAAATCGATTCGACAAATATCATCATCATACGAGCAAATGATTTCACGGACTAATCATCATCATAACACAATAACCAAGAATCAACCAAAGTACAGAACCATCATATGAAAGCTAGGGTTTCAAGTATTGCAAGGATCAAGAATTGATACAATCAGCCAATCAATTAGGGTTTACAATTATCACAATAAACAATAAACAATTACCTTGAATGATTCTAGATGGATGGTAATCAAACTTGATGCAAAAGAACTTGTGAATCCAAGAATGATGAGGAGATGGTTGTAGAGAGGATTAGAGAGTACAGTGCTTTGGTTTTTGTGAAAATGATTAGTGAAAGGGATTAGGGTTAACAATGATTAGAGTTTCACTAATTACACTATGCATCCCTAAGTATCATATTTTACACATGTACACCATCTCATAACAATTTCATAGTTTCACCACCCAGTTTACATATTTGACAAATTTATCACAATTAACGCATAACCAATCAATTACACAATACACTTCCTTGTAACAAAACGTATACAATTTCATAGCAATCAATTGTGCAAATAAACAACTAAACAATACATGAACGTGCAATAAATGCAAAATAGAAATCTTAGAAATTCGAGTTGTCACAATTACGAATGATCTCGTTGGTGTAGATTTGGGCTAGTCGCTCCACCTTGTAGTCTTCTCGTATCGGCAAAAAGTGGGCTGATTTCGTTAGACGATCGACTATGACCCAAATACTGTCGTGACCTGATGGCGTGGGCGGAAGTTTTGTTATGAAATCCATAGCTATGCTCTCCCACTTCCATATAGGTATCGGCGGTTGTTCGAGTAAGCCAGAAGGTCTTTGATGTTCAGCCTTGACTCTTGCGCAAGTTAAATGTCACACCCCGAAATTATTAGAGCGTTGGCGTGACTGGACTGGACCGGTATCTTCATTGCACAGCAGAAGCAAATAAGCTAAGTCTTTCTAGAAACTGAACGCCCACTAAGTACTCCAGTCTCCAATGGTCCGCCTATTCCAACCGTGCCTTGACTTTTGAAAAGCAACCTGAGAAAGAAACATGCGAAAAAGTCAACATAAAGTTGAGCGAGTCCATAGTTTGTTTGTGAAAGATTTGAAATAAATCTTTTGAGTTGTGAAAGATTTGAAATAAACCGTTTGAGTTGAGAAAGATTTGAAATAAATCTTTGGGATAACCGGTTTTTGAAATAGTATTGAGAAAACGAATCAAAAGTCATTTTCTTGCCAACTTATATGGAAACGTTGTGTTTGTAACACAGTATGTTCATGAAAACCATGTATTTGTAAAGTCTTGTATTTGTAATGTTCGCATAACCGCCAATGCCCACCTTGACTTTGACTCCATACCCGCAAAATCTTATGCTTTGAATTTTGTATAAAACATGGTGTTTAATTTGTATGAACAAGTAGTTTCGTAAGTATATATGTCCCTGATATGTAGCAATAAGGAAAAAAAAAAGAGATCACCAATGGTTTGCAAAGCCAATGGTATGTGTGAAGTGCAAGTACGAAGACTCAAACCTAGCGGATTTATGCGTTGGGCACAAAGTCACCCCGAGGTCCGTTATGCTGGGCATGAGGCTGGGCTCGCTACACCCAGATAGATCTACCGCTCCTGTCCCTCGGTCCTACCCTGAGGATTAATGGCCTCAAGTTTCCGCCTACCCACTCACATGATCTAAGTAGTAAACCCTCCTTAAGCTAACCATACCATGTATAAAAATGTCTGTAAGTGTCTGTAATTATTGTACATGTATTTTAACCCAGTCTCTAAGACTGATCCTCCCTCAGTCTCTAAGACTGATCCTTCCTCAGCCACTAAGGCTGACTCCCTAGTTATGAAAAATCATTCACATTTCGAAAATACGCATTTGTTTTGTAAAAACCGGTATGTTTAGTATAAACCTTTCGTAAATCATTTGAGTTCCTCGAAATCCATTCGTGATATGATTTAGAAATACGAGTTTTGCGTTTGTTCAAAACTTTGCATGTCCTTGCAAAACGTGCTTGTCTAAAAATATACAGTCTTTGTTTGTCGAAAACTTTGTATGTCTTGAAAAATGTGCATGTCTTTCCACCCCGAAAACATTTACAAAAATGTAAAACATAAAAAGTGGGGGTTATGGACTCGCCTGAATGTTCCTTGTGCAAAGCTAGCTAATTACGACTTCGATGATGTCGTTTCGAAGACGTGGCTTACTAACGTGCATTCTACAATATCCCTAGCACGGAATATCTAATAAGTTTCTAAATAAGCGCAGTAACTAAACTACGTGTCATCGAGCTCTACCGAATCATTAATCGAACGATTCGACGGTAAGTTATTGTCTTAACGGAAATGAGTAAGTTATACTCGTTTAGCTTCGCTTAATGTCGTAAGTAATCAATAAGTCTCAAAAAGACTTGATTCTCGAGAGATTTAAAAGCAAATAAATATTTATAAAAATATAAATATGTTGTAATTGCGTTAGCCGTCTCGAGAAGTCGTATGTGTATAAAAGAATATTTATACGAAAATAGTATATGACAAGCTCGTATTATATATCGCGTTTGATATTTGAAGTAAATATATAAACTATATTTACTTTGTAAAACGAATAAGTGTCGTTTGAAATATGAAATAAGGAAATAAATTATATTTATCCTCATAAAAGAAGTCGTATTGCTCGATTGTTAAAATAAATATACAATATATTTATTTTTATGAAAAGGGTCGTGTTATTTGCCGTTTGAAGTAAATACATCAACTATATTTATGTTATAAGACGAAATCATGTCGTTTGATATTTGGAATAAATATATACTATATTTATTTTCGTGAAACGGCTTCGTATTGTTCGATGTTTGAGATAATACTTATTTTTATAAAACGTTTTCGTGTTATACGAAAGTTTGAAATAAATGTAAACTACATTTATTTTTTTTTATAAAATAGTTGTCGTAAATAAATCCGAATCGCCGCTTTCGTGATGTTGTGAAATGTCGTTGAAAGTAATATACACCTGTATTTTGTTTTACAAAAATCATTTGTAGTCGATTGGTTCCGCTTCATTTTATTAATAAAACGTAATTATTTTACAGATTTTCTCGAAAAACGGGCAGAGTTTCCTCTGTTTTTGGACGCCCCCGACAACTAAAGTGTCGTTATTTGTCAAAATTCAACCAAGATTCAAACAGTGTATATATATATTCAATTTATAAGCACGACAATAAGTAATTCCAAGTAAATTTCTAACTAAGAATTTACTAAACTGTTCGGTTCGAGAGCTCGTATATCACGTAATCCATTAAAACTATCGTAAATCGTAGTTATAAATCTCGATATTAATATTTTACCGAATCTTGTGTCGAAAACGGAAAGGTCGGCTGTGTTGACCGAGTCAACCGAGTTGACTTGCTGAGTTGACCGGCTGAGTTGACTCGGTTGACCGAGTTGGGCTGAGTCGAGCTGAAAAACACTTGGGTCGTACCGAGTTGAACTGATACACACCGAGTTGAGCCGAGTCAACCTGTAACATCCGAACACGAACCTGAGCCATGGCTGTCCCGAACCTGAACCGAGTCGGACCCGAAAACCCAAACAAACCGATCATTATCTTCATAAAAAAAGAATAAAATAACCGAACAGGGGTTGGTTTACCGGAAATCCGCCGGACAAAAATGAAAACCGCCGGGCCGAGACAAGGACCGCCGGTCCGAGTCTTTGACCGCCGCTGAGCCCCACCGCCGCTGCCATTATTTCGGTGGCCGTACCGCCGTCGACCACCACCCGAACAGGAACATCATCATCTTCAACAACAGAGAAAGAAAAACAAGTGAACAGGAACCAAGTCTTACCGGAATCCACCGCCGCCGCCTCTTCCGCCGCTGTGAGCGGCGTTGGTCGCTGATGACGTCGCCGGAGACGGCACTTCGTCGTCGATAGTTTCCTCTCTCTACTCTCTCTCTCCCGAGTCTCTCTCTCTCTGCCCGAATCTCCCGTCGGCAACACCCATCACCGTCGAGACTCCGTGCCGCCGCCGCCGGCCCGGTGATGTTGCCGGTCAGATTATTGAGTGGGTGAGAGGGTGAGTATGTTTGGTTGTGGGTTTGTGTAATATATTCTGATGTATATATCAGATGCATAGATCGAGAGTGAGAGAGTAATTGTGAGAGGGTGTTTGGCCTTGTCTGTGTTTGGGTTTTCTTACAAGAAGAATTAGAGGAGGAGCATATGGTGTGTGTGGTTTGGAGAAGATAACTTCTCTGTGTTGGTTTGTTTAGGTGAGATCGAGAGAGGGAGCAAGACAGACCAAAAGTCTGTGTTTTTGTGTGTTTTGGTTGAACTAAGGGGGTAGGGTTTTATAGACATTTATTCGGGTATTGTCCATTGTTATCTTGTTATGTCTTGTGTGCAAAGATCCATAGAAATCTTATGGAGATTATGTAGAGATTGTAGGATTTAGTAGAGATCTTATGAGATCTGATGTACTATGAGCAGGTTTAGGTTTGTGGGTTTTGGGCTTGGGCCCAGGGCCCACAAGCACATTTCATGTGTGAGTGGTCCGTAATTCCTACGAACCTGTTTTCAAACCGGAATGTCATCTAAGTTCGTAATATAAAATTTTTGTATTAAACACATGAATTTAGGGTCGGTAGTCGATGTTTGGGCGTTCGTTTGTGATTTGCGGTAATAATCGCTAAAACTTTCATCGTTGCTGTCTTTAATCCGTTTTGCGAGCTGGTTTCATCTACGATTGCTAAAATTTAATTATGAAGTTAGAATATATCGTAAAATTTAATACTTGTCAGCGTTGTCGGTATTTTGTTTGGTTTCAATCCGTTGTCTCTTATCATTCGGCAGACTTTTCCGCAAACCACCACACGCGCATTGTATAGTCGAATAAACGTTCCTGGGCACTCCAAAAGCCTAATGAAGTTAATTCGCGCCATGAACACTATTTATTATCGCGTTAATTATCCGTTAATCACGTAATTAAGAGCCGTAAATCACCGGTTGTCACATTCTCCCCCTGTTACAGAAATTTCGTCCTCGAACTTTAGACTATGTTATCTCTTTAGAATTGTGTTTCAAAAGTTGATGTCAAGGGAAACAAGATGTATAGATACAGTCACTAGTGTGACTAAGTTAACATGATCCAACAATGAACAGGAACTTCGACCAATCGAATTCCATATGAACGTTTATAACATGTAAACGAGTTCTAGAAGCAATAACATCCACTGGATGAACTTAGAATCAACAATCTCAAATATAATAGTTTGCATGAAATGCTCGATCGCGATCAGCACAAGCTGCAAGTTATACCGACGCCTCCAGGTGTCATAATGAATGAAACAATTCATTAATATCGGTGATCGAACAAGTATCACCTGTGTTTTGCATGAAACGATCGATCATGATTAGCCCAAGCTACAAGTTTGTACCAACACCACAAGGTGTCGTAGTGATTTAAACAATCCAATAATAGCGGTGATCAAACAAATTCACCGTGTTTGAAGTCAAATGAATGTGCAGTAAAGGGAATCTGAAAGTTTGTTTCAAATGACATCATAGAATTTTCAATTGAAAATGAAACATCAAAGAAATAATGTTCTCGATCGAAGATGAAGAAGCAATGAATATCGCAAAACATTCGATCGATGTTGAAAGGACCGTTAGGAGGTACACCGGAATATAAAAATGAATTTGTGTACCACTGTCTAAACACAGTATTGTATCAAGACCGCTTTCGTATAATAAATCGAAGTGGATTTAAAACAAATCAATGAATAATTATTTATATCCATGAATATGATGTGTAACGAGATTAGCGCAAGCTTCAAATTAGTGAAAATCACCATCACATGGTGTCGGAATCAACAAATAACTTAATGGAGTCGTAGGCTACACAAGTCTACAACGACTCGAAACAAATGAAACGCTTGTTAATACGAATTTGAATATGATGTTTTCAATACATCATATGGTGTCTTGAATTGAATATGTGAAATGAATAAGTTCAAACAATTGAATTTGACTTCGGCGCAAGCCGAAAATAATTGCATGTATCGATGAGAAAACTTTCGGCATGGTCACAATGAAAACCATGTATGTAACTTGAAAAGAAAGAAAATTTTCAAGAAAAGGTGTTGACTTGATAACAAAGGAGCCAACATTTACAATAACACGGGTCATTTGAATCACAAATCGATAATTAGATTTAGCGAAGCAATATCTGAACTTTAATGAAACGCTTATTTGAAACGAAACCACATGCCTACCAAATGATGCATGTGTAACATATAAAGTTTCCGAGAAATGAAGCAATTAGTGTTCGCTATCTGAAAGAAATGATCGTGACACAATGACCATTAAGAGGAGTAGAGATACGAAAATCTACTCAGTAAGTGTGAAAGTCGAAATTTCAACAAAAGAAATTTGAGGACTTTAACTGGGGTTTCGTGTGACGACCAATTGTTAGGTGACATTACCATGGAATGTCGAACATAGCGTATTCGTCGTTAACCGAAATAGGAGGATGTGGAGACATACGTCTCTCCCTTGGAGTGATTTGTGTCGTTGCAGGATCGCGTGACAAGTTGCCGTTTCCTGGCCGTTAGTTCTCCTGCTCACAGGAATCTAGCGTCGTCGTTGAATTGCGCCATCGCGTCTTTTCAAAGGCCTCGCCTCGATAGTCATATGTGACGTACTTCAACCTCCGTTGATGTAAGCTTAAGTTTCACGTATACCTGTGCACTAGCGTTGTGTGCCACGTAGAAGGTGATGTACCCCGACATCTGTTGACGTAAAAATTGAGTTCCATGTATTCTCGTGCGCTAGCGTTTTGTTATGCGTAGGCTGCCTGCTCGGGAAGTTAAAATATCATAGATAATATGGATAATAGTGTGCCCGAGTTAACATTCGTGGTTCCTACGTGATGACCTTTAATGAACTTCAACGTAAGTTTCCGAAGGTCTTAAATGCATGTTTCCTAAACTCTCAGAGTGTTGTGTATTGTATGTAATTGCTTTATGCACCGTGTATGAAACACCATAATAGCGTATGTTTGAAAACAATTTTTTGACTGTTTGTTTTTCGGCAACGGTTGGAGACCATATTCGAGTACTAGGCGTTCTGTATGTGTTCAATGTCTCAATGATCTAAGACCCCAGGGGGAAAGGTGAGGTTAGAGCCTAGGTATCACAACAGAAACCTAATTCGCTGTAACCTATAGCTCTGATACCAATCAGTCACACCCCGAAATTATCAGAGCATTGGCGTGACTGGACCGGTATCTTCATTGCACAGCGGAAGCAAATAAGCTAAGTCTTTCTAGAAACTGAACGCCCACTAAGTACTCGAGTCTCCAATGGTCCTCCTATTCCAACCGTGCCTTGACTTTGAAAAGCAACCTGAGAAAGAAACATGCGAAAAAGTCAACATAAAGTTGAGCGAGTCCATAGTTTGTTTGTGAAAGATTTGAAATAAATCTTTTGAGTTGTGAAAGATTTGAAATAAACCGTTTGAGTTGAGAAAGATTTGAAATAAATCTTTGGGATAACCGGTTTTTGAAATAGTATTGAGAAAACGAATCAAAAGTCATTTTCTTGCCAAGTTATATGGAAACGTTGTGTTTGTAACACAGTATGTTCATGAAAACCATGTATTTGTAAAGTCTTGTATTTGTAATGTTCGCATAACCGCCAATGCCCACCCTGACTTTGACTCCATACCCGCAAAATCTTATGCTTTGAATTTTGTATAAAACATGGTGTTTAATTTGTATGAACAAGTAGTTTCGTAAGTATATATGTCCCTGGTATGTAGCAATAAGGAAAAAAAAGAGATCACCAATGGTTTGCAAAGCCAATGGTATGTGTGAAGTGCAACTAGGAAGACTCAAACCTAGCGGATTTATGCGTTGGGCATAAAGTCACCCCGAGGTCCGTTATGCTGGGCCTGGGGCTGGGCTCGCTACACCCAGATAGATCTACTGCTCCTGTCCCTCGGTCCTACCCTGAGGATTAATGGCCTCAAGTTTCCGCCTACCCACTCACATGATCTAAGTAGTAAACCCTCCTTAAGCTAACCATACCATGTATAAAAATGTCTGTAAGTGTCTGTAATTATTGTACATGTATTTTACCCCAGTCTCTAAGACTGATCCTCCCTCAGTCTCTAAGACTGATCCTTCCTCAGCCACTAAGGCTGACTCCCTAGTTATGAAAAATCATTCACATTTCGAAAATACGCATTTGTTTTGTAAAAACCGGTATGTTTAGTATAAACCTTTCGTAAATCATTTGAGTTCCTCGAAATCCATTCGTGATATGATTTAGAAATACGAGTTTTGCGTTTGTTCAAAACTTTGTATGTCCTTGCAAAACGTGCTTGTCTAAAAATATACAGTCTTTGTTTGTCGAAAACTTTGTATGTCTTGAAAAATGTGCATGTCTTTCCACCCCGAAAACATTTACAAAATGTAAAACAGTAAAAAGTGGGGGTTATGAACTCGCCTGAATGTTCCTTGTGCAAAGCTAGCTAATTACGACTTCGATGATGTCGTTTCTAAGACGTGGCTTGCTAATGTGAATTCTACAATATCCCTAGCACGGAATATCTAATAAGTTTCTAAATAAGCGCAGTAACTAAACTACGTGTCATCGAGCTCTACCGAATCGTTAATCGAACGATTCGACGGTAAGTTATTGTCTTAACGGAAATGAGTAAGTTATACTCATTTAGCTTCGCTTAATGTCGTAAGTAATCAATAAGTCTCAAAAAGACTTGATTCTCGAGAGATTTAAAAGCAAATAAATATTTATAAAAATATAAATATGTTGTAATTGCGTTAGCCGTCTCGAGAAGTCGTAGGTGTATAAAAGAATATTTATATGAAAATAGTATATGACAACTCGTATTATATATCGCGTTTGATATTTGAAGTAAATATATAAACTATATTTACTTTGTAAAACGAATAAGTGTCGTTTGAACTTTGAAATAAGGAAATAAATTATATTTATCCTCATAAAAGAAGTCGTATAAGAAGTCGTATTGCTCGATTGCTAAAATAAATATACAATATATTTATTTTTATGAAAAGGGTCGTGTTGTTTGCCGTTTGAAGTAAATACATCAACTATATTTATGTTATAAGACGAAATCATGTCGTTTGATATTTGGAATAAATATAGACTATATTTATTTTCGTGAAACGGCTTCGTATTGTTCGATGTTTGAGATAAATATACTTATTTTTATAAAACGTTTTCGTTTTATACGAAAGTTTGAAATAAATGTAAACTACATTTATTTTTTTTATAAAATAGTTGTCGTAAATAAATCCGAATCGTCGCTTTCGTGATGTTGTGAAATGTCGTTGAAAGTAATATACACCTGTATTTTGTTTTACAAAAATCATTTGTAGTCGATTGGTTCCGCTTCATTTTATTAATAAAACGTAATTATTTTACAGATTTTCTCGAAAAACGGGCAGAGTTTCCTCTGTTTTTGGACGCCCTCGACAACTAAAGTGTCGTTATTTGTCAAAATTCAACCAAGATTCAAACAGTGTATATAGATATTCAATTTATAAGCACGACAATAAGTAATTCCAAGTAAATTTCTAACTAAGAATTTACTAAATTGTTCGGTTCGAGAGCTCGTATATCACGTAATCCATTAAAACTATCGTAAATCGTAGTTATAAATCTCGATATTAATATTTTACCGAATCTTGTGTCGAAAACGGAAAGGTCGGCTGTGTTGACCGAGTCAACCGAGTTGACTCGCTGAGTTGACCGGCCGAGTTGACTCGGTTGACCGAGTTGGGATGAGTCGAGCTGAAAAACACTTGGGTCGTACCGAGTTGAACTGAAACACACCGAGTTAAGCCGAGTCAACCTGTAACATCCGGACACGAACCTGAGCCATGGCTGTCCCGAACCTGAACCGAGTCGGACCCAAAAACCCGAACAAACCGATCATTATCTTCATAAAAAAAGAATAAAATAACCGAACAGGGGTTGGTTTATCGGAAATCCGCCGGACAAAAATGAAAACCGCCGGGCCGAGACAAGGACCGCCGGTCCGAGTCTTTGACCACCGCTGAGCCCCACCGCCGCTGCCATTATTCCGGTGGCCGTACCGCCGTCGACCACCACCCGAACAGGAACATCATCATCTTCAACAGCAGAGAAAGAAAAACATGTGAACGGGAACCAAGTCTTACCGGAATCCACCGCCGCAGCCTCTTCCACCGCTGTGAGCGGCGTTGGTCGCTGATGACGTCGCCGGAGACGGCACTTCGTCGTCGATAGTTTCCTCTCTCTACTCTCTCTCTCTCCTGAGTCTCTCTCTCTCTCTGCCTGAATCTCCCGTCGGCAACACCCATCACCGCCGAGACTCCGTGCCGCCGCCGCCGGCCCGGTGATGTTGCCGGTCAGATTATTGAGTGGGTGAGAGGGTGAGTATGTTTGGTTGTGGGTTTGTGTAATGTATTCTGATGTATATATCAGATGCATAGATCGAGAGTGAGAGAGTAATTGTGAGAGGGTGTTTGGCCTTGTCTGTGTTTGGGTTTTCTTACAAGAAGAATTAGAGGAGGAGCATATGGTGTGTGTGGTTTGGAGAAGATAACTTATCTGTGTTGGTTTGTTTAGGTGAGATCGAGAGAGGGAGCAAAACAGACCAAAAGTCTGTGTTTTTGCGGTTCCAGACATGTCCATAAAAGCGGTTCCAGACATGTACACAAAAGCGGTCCAAGAACTCTATGACCCTATGAGCGATCCTAGGCTATAAACCCTACACAGACTCTTGTTTTCTTGTATATCGTACCCAGATCTAACATCTAAGTCTATGACTCGATACAAGACGTAATCAGCAGATGTAGTGCACCAACAGACTCCCCCTCAGATGTTGATGGAGTCGACTATCGAGTCACAACAATTCTATCTTCAGTTCTTCAGTCTTGATCAGTCTTCGGGCTTCTCTCTTTTTGACATTCTATCATTTTAAGACACGAACGAAGATGTAGTCGACAGACAACTGCACCAACAAACTCCCCCTTGGATGTTGACGGAATCTTTAGTGAGAGTCTTCAAACATTCATAACTCTTCAATCTTTTTCGGCCTTCTTCAGGAACTCAGCCTGGAATAATATCTTCTTCAGGAATTCCTTCCTGGAATCATATGCCTGGATCATTCTCTGGCTCTAACTTTCATCAGACTCCCCCTAACATAATGCTGAGATCTCTGTCTGGAAATCGTTATCACCATTGAAATCAACTCCTGGCTTTTTCTGTTTAAGCTCTCCTCTGGTTCTGATGTATCTCCTGACTATTCGTAGCAACAGGATCAGAAACCTGCAAAACTCAACCATACTATTACAAACTAATACAATTTGCAATTCAACTTAATGAATCAGCAAATCATATAAGAAAAATTATGAAGATCAAACTGTAGGTTACCATTCAACTTATTCATCAAGTTAATGAACCAAATTTGCATTTCAAATCTTCACAATTTAACACTCTATCTCAAACCACAAGTTCAACATGTTTAGCACTTGAAATGTCAAATATCAGTTCTTCACACCCTGTTGTCGAAAATCTTTTTGTAGTTTTCAAATACAATATTTTTGGATTTTTGAATTTTGAACAATACAGAAATGAACACTATTTTTGAGAGATTGTGCAAGAGGATCATATCGGTTTTTGAGACATATCACCAACACCGTTGATCTTGATTAATCAGCAAATGTTAAAAACAAATTTACTTCTGATTGTCAGTATTGTTGTCCACTTAAACCTCTACACAAATTTTCAATTGATTCAAGATACGTATTTAATGTATTAGCACTTAAACTTATTTGAGTGTCCCACCTCTTGAATATACTCCCGTATCCAGATCCCAATATTCTGATCTACAGGTAAGTATAACTACAAATGATATCTGTATATAAATTAGGGGAAAAATGCGAGAACTGAGGGATCTCAGGTCAGAACTTCCGTTCAGCAGAGAGATATCAGCTTCGACTTAGCAGTGGGTCCCCTTTAGAGGATCTTTTCAGCTACAACAACTGATCATCAATTTTATTGTCTAATCAGCTGAGGGCTTTATGCTATGTTTCAAGCATATGAAGAAAGTATTAGCCAGGGACTAGGTCAGAACTACCGTTCAGCAGAAGTCCCGGAATAATACCCCAGACATCAATTGAGTACAAGAACCTAGTATTCCAGAATAAGAAACCTTTCAGACGAGATTTCAGGGGTTACCTATATATCCAAGTAGTGTTCCCCACAAAATAAGTAAGTTTTGATTTTATGTTTATATCTCGAATACAATTTACTAACTGTGTGAAGCCTACTGACACATCATTAGTAAGACTTGTTTAAAAACAATTTTCTCTTTACAAATCTCTAGCATGTTGTGATAGTTCACCGATGTACTATCATCTCCTCTTTTTGCAACAAAACTCATTTTCATTTTTCAATTTTTTTAAATTTTTCAAAATTTTCTTACTCCCCCTAAAATCAAAATATGTTTCAATTTTGATTTTCTGAGGAAAAAATTGAAAAACAAACTATACAAAAATTTGACAACATTATGTGAATCACCTCAATTCACCATTCTCGTGCAAAAAACAATCAGAACTCCCCCTCACAACAAACTATTTTCCCATAATGATTTCAAAACACTTAAGTTTGTTTCAATCAAAATGGTTTTTACGGAAAAATTAGTTTGTGTTCAAACCATTTGTAGATTCGGGGTTATCTCTTCATCTTGTTTTCTTCAAACATTTTAAAGATTTATCATTTCCAGTTTGATCATAAACCATCAGTAGAAAATCAAGTACAAATTAATGTCCCTGATTTACCACTTATGAGGCGAAAAATCACCAAAGTGAAATTTCTCAAGAAATGTGCCGATTCATGATCCACGATACCATCTTGGGATCTCCGGCAAGTCAGGTTTTTCTATTTAAACAATTTCACCCAAGCCTGACTGACCTTGGGTGATTTTGAATTCTTGCTTAACAATGGTGGAAAGTTTTTCTCATCCATTGTTAAACTAGAATTCTCAACTTTTACCTCAACACATGGCTCCTCTGGTTTTACCATACCAGAATCATTGCCTGAAGGTGGCTTGTCTGACTTTGACCTGTCAGATTCATCGCCGACCTTTTTCTTCTTTTTCTCTTCAGTCCTCAGATTTGTATCTGATGAATTCGTCTTTCTTGACTTTGCAGCCGAGGGAGTTGATTCATCAGAACTTTTATTCTTTCCAACAGATGAACCTGAGGACAAAATCTTCTCGAGATATTCTCTCGCTTTCTTTCTCTTCTTCCTCAGTCGGTCTTTCTGCCCCTGAGAAAGTTTAACTTTCGTCTCTAGAACTTTCGGTTGTTGAACTTTTGGTTCTCGAACTTTTAGTTCTTCGGGCTTGACCTTGACTGGAATTCTTGCCACTTTCTGAGACATAACCCTTGATCTTCCCATTGATCTCCTCGGGCAATCTCGGGCAATGTGACCTTTGATATTGCAGTTATAGCACCTCCTGGTCTCATATCTCCAGTACTGGCAATTAACAGCAATGTGTCTATGATAGCCGCAGCTGTAACACATTCTGTTATCGTACCAGTTATCACAATTGTACCAAACAGACATTTATTCGGGTATTGTCCATTGTTATCTTGTTATGTCTTGTGTGCAAAGATCCATAGAGATCTTATGGAGATTATGTAGAGATTGTAGGATTTAGTAGAGATCTTATGAGATCTGATGTACTATGAGCAGGTTTAGGTTTGTGGGTTTTGGGCTTGGGCCCAGGGCTCACAAGCACATTTCATATGTGAGTGGTCCGTAATTCCTACGAACCCGTTTTCAAACCGGAATGTCATCTTAGTTCGTAATATAAAATTTTTGTATTAAACACATGAATTTAGGGTCGGTATTCGATGTTTGCGCGTTCGTTTGTGATTTGCGGTAATAATCGCTAAAACTTTCATCGTTGCTGTCTTTAATCCGTTTTGCGAGCTGGTTTCATCTACGATTGCTAAAATTTAATTATGAAGTTAGAATATATCGTAAAAATTTAATACTTGTCAGCGTTGTCGGTATTTTGTTCGGTTTCAATCCGTTCTCGCTTATCATTCAGCAGACTTTTCCGCAAACCACCGCACGCGCACTATATAGTCGAATAAACGTTCCTGGGCACTCCAAAAGCCTAATGAAGTTAATTCGCACCATGAACACTATTTAATATCGCGTTAATTATCCGTTAATCACGTAATTAAGAGCCGTAAATCATCGGTTGTCACATTAAACAGCTTCCAACGTAAAGAGCGATATCCCGTTTCATACCCGGCCACCAGTACTTATAGCGAAGGTCCTGGTACATCTTGTCAGCGCCCGGATGAATAGAATACCGGTACTTGTGAGCTTCGTTCATGATGATCTTTCGCAAGTTGGTCCGCTTAGGGATCCAAATTCGGTCCAGATAATAGAATATTCCGTCTGATTTGCTTACTAACTGAGCTCCATCGTGATAGATCCTCTCTTTCTTCAATGTACGCTCGTTAAAGCAAGCATGTTGGGGTTTGTGAATAAGGGTTTCGAGGTTGTGCTGGGCTTGGATGTTTCGGGTACTGAGCACGTAACTCTTTCTGCTGAGCGCGTCAGCAACCACATTCGCCTTGCCTGGGTGATAACGAATCTCACAGTCGTAATCGTTGAGAAGTTCTACCCATCGGCGTTGACGCATATTAAGCTCTCTCTGATTAAAGATGTGTTGTAAACTCCTGTGATCAGTGTAGATTGTACACCTAGTGCCATACAGGTAGTGTCTCCAAATCTTCAATGCAAAGACAACCGCGCCTAGCTCGAGGTCATGGGTTGTATAGTTCTTCTCGTGGATTTTGAGCTGACGAGATGCGTAGGCTATAACCTTGTCTCGCTGCATGAGGACACAGCCGAGACCAAGGTTAGAAGCATCACAGTAGACAATGAAGTTGTCGCTTCCGTCGGGCAGCGTAAGAATCGAAGTGTTGCACAGCATGTGCTTGAGAGTTTGAAAGGCAGTCTCTTGTGCGTTTCCCCACACAAAAGGCTTGTCCTTATGGGTAAGAGCGGTAAGTGGCACAGCGATCTTGGAGAATCCTTCAATGAATCGTCGATAGTAGCCCGCAAGTCCGAGAAAAGAACGAACTTCTGACGGGTTCTTAGGCGTAATCCAGCTTTTGACAGCTTCAATCTTCGCGGGATCGACATGGATACCCTGACTATTCATGATGTGACCCAAAAACTGAACCTCCTCCAACCAGAATTCGCATTTGGAGAACTTGGCATAGAGTTGGTTCCCCTGAAGTAACTCGAGAACCAAACGTAGATGTTGCGCGTGTTCGGCTTTCGATTTGGAATAAATCAAGACATCGTCGATGAACACGATGACGAAACGGTCAAGATACGGCTTACACACGCGATTCATCAGATCCATAAAAACTGCGGGTGCGTTGGTTAGACCGAAGGGCATAACAACAAATTCGTAAAGGCCATAACGGGTTCGAAAAGCGGTTTAAGGAATGTCTTCCTCTTGAATCCGTAGCTGATGATATCCTGAACGCAAATCGATCTTAGAGAAACACGCTGCACCTTATAGCTGATCAAACAAATCGTCGATTCGGGGTAAGGGGTATCGGTTCTTGATGGTTAGCTTATTTAATTCCCGATAGTCGATACACATCCGGAACAACCCGTCCTTCTTTTTGACGAAAAGGACTGGCGCGCCCCAAGGAGAGGTGCTTGGGCGAATAAAGCCTTTTTCGAGTAATTCCTGGAGTTGATTCGAGAGTTCCCTCATTTCAGATGGTGCGAGTCGGTAAGGGGCTTTGGCAACGGGGTTAGCTCCAGGAATGAGGTCGATGCAGAAGTCGATATCACGACTTGGTGGTAGTCCGGGAAGATCGTCAGGGAACACCTGAGGAAATTCACGAACCACTGGAACATCCTTGACTTCAACTTTCTTTTTCTTTTCCTTCTCCGCTACTACAATGTTGGCCAAGAAGGCTCAATATTCCTTGCGGAGATACATGTTGGCTTGAATACAAGACATGAGCTTGAGACCTTTAGACGCTGTTTCACCGTATACACATAGAAGATCACCATTCGCGAGCGAGAATCGAATCATCTTTTCAAGGCACACAACTTCAGCATGGTTTTCACGAAGAAAGTCCATGCCTATTATGACATCAAAGCTTCCGAGTTGCATTGGAATAAGGTCGATTGGGAAGATGTGATTGTTGAGCTCGAGAGTACAATCACGGAGTACAGAGTTAACGGAAATAGTTCTTCCCGTAGCAACTTCGACTTCAAATGACGAGGATAGATAGGAGCGCTTACGACTAAGGAGCTTCTCAAATTCAAATGACACAAACCAGTTATCCGCTCCAGTATCAAACAAACATGATGCATAAATACCATTCACAAGGAACGTACCATTAACCACGTTGTTATCCGCCTGAGCCTGACGGGCATTGATGTTGAAGGTTCGGGCATGGGCTGCTTGCTGCTGTTGCTGAGGCTGCTGTTGCTGCTGCTGTTGTTGCTGCTGGGGCTCTTGCTTAACCACCCTGTTCGGGCATCTGTTTGAAAAGTGGTTAGGGTCACCACATGCAAAGCAGACTCGAGCATTAGCTGCTGGTGCTTGAGCCGCTTGTTGGCCTTGAGGGGCAGGGAGTAGAGCTTGATTGACAGTGGCTTGAGTTGGGGCTTGACGGGGACCATAGCGACTGTTCGTAGTGAAATGACCGTACCAAAAATGACAAGCTAGACCCACTGGATGATGATACGAACATGTCGGGCAGAGTGGGTGAGGGCCTGTGTATGCACGCTTTGCTGGCGGTGCATTGATCACTGGAGCTGAGCGGTGCTGTTGCTGCTGTTGAGCTGGTACCACTTGTAGAGGGGCAGCAGTGGTCGTTACAGCACAGTTCTTGTTGCTGGAGCTGTTGTTGTTGTGCTTCTTCTTTCTTCTCGATGACTTGGAAGGTTGAGCAGATGAGTCGGTGGGTGTTGCGGTGGCTTGGTGCAGAGACTTAGTTGGCTTATCCCAAAAACCAGACTTTACTCGCTTATCATTGATCTCAGCGGCGAGTAGGTAGGTTTCTTCGATAGTTGCTGGCTTGGCGGCGTGAACAAAGTCGGCTACACAATCGGGCAGAGCTCGAATGTACTTCTTGATGGCTTGATCTGAGGTCTTGACTTGATCAGGACAGATGATGCTAAGCTGCTTGAAGCGAGTAGTGAGAGCAGCGTTGTCTCCATCCTTCTGCTTGATTCCCCAGAATTCGTCCTCCAGCTTTTGGCGTTCATGAGGAGGGCAGAATTCGTCGGTCATAATTGCCTTCAACTCCTCCCATGTTAGCTCGTAAGCTGCATCATTTCCGCGCTTGTTTCGTTCAGCCGTCCACTAGTCTAGAGCACGAGACTGGAAGACGCCTGTAGCGTTGAGAGTGCGGAGATGTTTAGGACATCCGCTCTGGCGCAGAGTGACTTCGACCGAGTCGAACCAGTGAAACATGGCTGTAGGACCATCTTCGCCAGTGAACTCTTTTGGTCCGCATGCTTTGAACTGCTTGAAGCTGAAAGCAGCCTTGCTTGAATCCTTAGGGTTTTCAGGTCGGGACTCTTCTGACGTTTTGCTGGCATTTTCATACACCTCACTCACGGCTTTCACCACTTGCTTCGAGATGATAGCAGCGAGACGTCTGTCCCTCTTTTCCTGGCGGGTAAGTGGGGTTTGTTGTCCGGATGACGACATGGTCTGCAACAGACATCGTCACGAGACTCAACACAACATAATCGAATCTCACCTCACACGTCTACTATTATCTAAAGCTTAGAATCACGTCGAAACACATATCACGTAAACGCATAGGCATAAAACCACAGATGCACGTAAGCACAGAAGCACATAAGCAGAGAGTCACACAACACGAAAGCACGTAACCATTTAATCACAGAAGCAGTCAGAAAACAGAAACCTATCCTTCAAAGTTCGCGTGTCATTCGTATAGCGATCGCGTATGGCATATCGGGTAGCACAGTATAGTGTATCCTAACTTAGTCGTATAGAACATCATATCGTAATACCGTCTAGGCTGCAGCAACTGGAGATCAAATGGGGATAGAATAATAGTACGAGTCGTGTGTGTCGATTGAAATGATAGCAAAATCGAATAATATCCCAAAATAAAAACACAAAAACAGGGAAAGCACACATAAACACACAAAAATCAACGAGTCATCAGAGTACGCGGTTGCGGTTCTCAGAATCGAAACACTTAAAATCGAGAGATAGATTGTCTGCGGCTACTAGACATCGACTACCAAAGGCAACTCGACTATTCACAGTAGACTTGTCATCACTTTCGACTCTAGAGGTCGTGTTTCTGCCTCGATTCTTGGGTATTCCACACGCGTTCCCTAGGTCATACTTGTGAGTTCAGGTCATTGGAGTCCATCGAGGCCTTGGTGAGATAAATAAAGTCCAGAACAAACTGCCAAGGTCGGGGTTTCACCCCTTGGCTTAGCAATTTCTTCCTTGTTTTTAATAAAATAAAGGAGATTTTTCATCAAAATATGGATTTCACTCCTGATTTGGTATAAACTCCCTTGTTTGTTGGTGAAAATAATGAGATAAGCATGGATAAACGAATAAAATCAGCATAAGTCAGGCAGTTTGGTCAGGAGTTTGCGGCTTTCACACCTATTCCTGACTAAACCTCCCGACTTTATTTGAAAACTCGAGTGCAGTGATAGTGAAGGATTGCAGATTAAGCACATAGACTTGGTCTGATGGTTCCTAACTATAGTCTAGGTTTCTAAGACAGCGACCCGGACTAGGTCGTGTCTGCCTAATTCCCTATAGTTATGACTCTGATACCAATCTGTCACACCGCAACCGATGGCGGAATCATCGGGGCGCGTCAGAAGTTTCCACAACAACTATTATATAAATTCAGTTTAAATGATACGTCCCATACCATATCCCAAATAAATGAACAAGTTATCATAGAAAGCAACTAGGCAAATAATTCCGTTCCGACAACTCAGATTCAATTATTATTACAGACAATTGTTTATTATTTCTAGACTCCCTAGCCTCGATTTCATCACCACGCGCCTAAGCATCCTAGCAACTTAAGCACCTGCCACATACGTTAAAATAAAGTCAATACATAAAATGTAAAGGTGAGCACACAAGTTTGATAATAGCATATAGAGTTCGAGTTTACGCATAACCAGGCACGTACACAGAGGAAAACGATGCATGTTAATTATCGACATGGGACCATCGATACCAACGACTGCGGGTTGACCGTCCGAGACGGTTCGCAATACATGATTACCACCGTAATCCATGCAAGTAATTGTCCTTAACAACCCCTGTGTGAACGGGTGCTGAGTCCAAACTATAGTACTATGTTGCTAAGGCAGGTAGATAGCACTCCACGTGTAAACATAATAAACAGCATTCATTTAGTCAAGTAGCACATGCAAATGGTTACCGTTCATATAGTTTGTGTTTGATTGTGATTTGATAGGTAACGTATGTAACACCCAAAAGTGCTAAAAGCAAAAAGGGATCGAGTATACTCACAGTGATTGATTGTGGATTGAAGGGAGCGCTGAGAGCAGGGTTAGCCTGAATAGTTCGATAGCATAACAATAAGTAACGCGGAAATGTAAACAAGTGTAGGTGGATCGAAAAGGCTGGTCGATCGAACGGCAGGTTCGATCGAACGGCCTGTTCGATCAGCCGGTAGGCTCGATCGGCTGGGCCATTTGAGTGGATTGTTTCTTCCTCTGGTGTGTTTGTGTTTGAGGATTTGAACTTTTGAAGTTTTCGTTGTAGTATTGGGGAACACTGAAGTGTTCTTACCTTTCAAGTCGGTCGATCGAAAGGTTCGTTCGATCGGCTAGCTCACTCGATCAGCTAGGAACTTCAGACGTGGTCCTCAACAGAATGTCACTCGATCGAACAGTCTGTTCGATCGGCTGGCATTCCTACTACGAACGAGTTGTGAAAACGATTAAGTGTTGAAGAGTAGTATCTCATGATCCGAAGAGTAATGTTCACCAAACGTAGTTCGATCGAACATCTCTTCCTCAATACTATGCTTCATAAAATTTTAAAAGTGTGGGACTATGTGCTAGCCGGTCGGCTGGCCCGGTCGATTGGCTGGTATGTCCGATCGGCTGGTATGTCCGATCGGCTGGGCTGTTCGAACAGCCTAGCCGTTCGGCCAGCATTTCTGACCTGGTCAGCCTTTCGTCTAACACTTGGCTGTTTGATTACATGTCATTCTTTCAAGGTATCTTGACAACGAATTGAACTATGATGACCTCCGTTCCTACTTGTTTCTTTGGCTCGGACAGGAATCACCCAAGTCCGGCCGGTGAACGGTTCGGAACGTTGGCTTAGAGTTTAACCCATTGTCGGTGAACCTTGTATATAGAATCCGAATCTTAAACCTTTTAACTGTTAGAATGATTAGTTAGCCGGTTTAAGCTCCGTTCCTAACGGTTTGAAGGCATTGAGTGTAAAGAGTTGAAAGAAAGTTGGGATTCCTTCTTTCAATCCTTCACAACATGTGAATGTTTAGATCCTTGATGGATCTTAACTTGTTTATGTGGAAATCGGTTAGATCTAAGCTATTCACGGTTGAATGAGGCCAAAGTTTGATGTTCTTCAAGAACACCATGATGACATCACTCAAGAACACTTAGATCTTGGTGATTTCACGGTTAGAATCCAAGTTTTGAAAGATAGAAAGGTGTAGAATCAAGTAATGTTCAAAAACGTACAAGAATTAGAGTGAAAACTTACCGGAGTTGAGAGAAATCTGAGAAAAGGTGAAGAATAGGAGCTGGCCGGTCAGAACTTTCCAAAAGTGGAAATGAAGACAAGGACAGCCCTATTTATACGCTTCCAAAAGAGGAAAGTGGCAGCCGATCGGCCAGGAGCTCTGATCGAGTGGGCTGCTCGATCGGCTGGCAAGATGCTAGCCGATCGGCTGGCCTGTTCGATCAGGATGCCTCCTGTTCAATCCGCGACACACTTTGAGTATTTTGCGACGATTTTCGACGTTTTGATTTCGATGGACGATGATACGAATACGATAGGGTTCCTAGTCAAATTACTTTCAGTAGTTGGGACTATATCTAACATACAATCTTCTGTAAGTCACGTTTCGATGTCGGTTTCGATTGAGTTCGATTGCCTTTCGAGTTTCGATTCGATTTTCGATTGTTTTGCTTGAATACCATACCGAACATAAAGTAAACATGCACACGTAACACATAAGGCACACACACACGTATAACAATACCACAATTCGCATAATTCGAGTCTCGAGTTCGATGATTGTTAGATTGGTTTGATTACTGATTAGTTAACTTTATCGCATTGTTACTTCCTATCATTCACAGTCGTAGATCGGTTCGCGTTAAAACATTTGATTACTTCGATTCTTGCTGATTACAACACTTACTCCACATAATACAACTAAAACATAAAATAGACTATCTACAGTCAAAGAAAGTCAAAGTTGACTTGGACTTTGACTTTGACTTTGACATTCGAAAACACGGGGTGTTACATTTAAACAAACAGAAGTGGATTGTTAAGAAACAAGAAGTTAGTTCTGACAATGAATCTGACTCGTCAAAGTCAGAGGAGTCATTTGTTGTGCTTAAAGGTGAAAATTCCGTTCCAATAATGGATGATGAAAATTTTCCACCATTGTCGAACGGAAACTTGAAATCAAAAGTTGATAAGATTGAGATTTCAGATCAATTCTTCTCTGAAAAGAAAGAATTTGATGCTGAAAAAGCTTTTAACGGAAAAGTGTTACATATTTTTGGAAATATGACTGATGGGAAGGTGAAGGAAGTAAAAGAATTTTATGAATCGAAAATTGTTAAACCAAATGAGGATGGTTCACCCATCATTGATCAGGCATGGGTGAGATTCTTTAAAAAATAAACATCCTGACTTGCCGGAGCTCCCAAGTTGGTAATCGTGGAATATGAATCGGCATCATTCTTGAAAAATATTTTTGTGAAAAACCTACAAGTGTTAAATTTTTACAAGTGGTTGAAAGAAAAATGTGATGAAACCCCATGATGTGTAAAATCAACAAAACTAATTTTCCGGAAAACCCATTTTGATTAAAACAAACTTAAGTGTTTTGAAATCATAATGGGAAAATAGTTTGTTGTCAGGGGGAGTTCTGATTGTTTAAGCCAAGTGAATGGAGAATTGAAGCAATTCACGTCAGTGTATCAGTTTATTTGTACAGTTTATTGCGCTTATTTTCAAATTTTCCCGGAAAATCAAAAATTGAAACATATATTTGATTTTAGGGGGAGTAAAAAATTTAGAAAATTTGAAAAATCCAAAAACATGATAAAATCTAAAAAGCCAAAAACATGATAAAATCTAAAAAGCCAAAAACATTGAAAAATTAAAACAGAGTTTTGTTGTGAAAAAGAGGAAATGATAGTACATCAGTGGACTATCACAACACGCTAAAAAATGGAAAGTCAAATGTGATAAACGGTCTCACTGATGATATGCCAGTAGATTTTTACACATTCAGTAGATTGTTTTCGAGATATAAATCTAAATATGAATACTTACTTATCTCGTGGGGAACATCTCTCGGATATATGGGTAACCCCCAAAATCTTGTTTGAGAGATTTTCTATTTCTAACATACTAGGTCTTTGTGTGTGATGATATCTGGGGTATTATACCAGGACTTCTGATTTTGCGGGAGCAATAGCCTAATCCTCGTATAATACTCTGCACTGCTTTAATCATAAAGCTCACCCTCAGCATAAAAAATGATGAAACATTGAAAAATGCTAATCATGTGATGTTGAAGAAAAGATCCCCAAACAGGACACACCTAAAGTCGAGCCATCATCTCATCGTTTGAAAAGAAGTTCTAACCTGAGCCCTCATGGTCTCGCATTACCCATTTACAGATATCATTAGTGTACATTCACCTGTAAGACTGAATATAGGAATCTTGATACGGGAGTATATTCTGAGGTGGTACACGCGAATAAGTTAAGTCCATTAAAACACTTATCTCGTATCTCGAAACAATTGAACTTTGTGTGAAAATTTAAGTGGATCAGTATACTGACAATCTAAGTGAATCGTTTAGAACTTACAGTGTTTAAAGTTCAACGGTGTAGGTGATTTGTCTCCAAAACTGATATGATCCTCTTACACAAACTCACAAAAATATTGTCTGTAAATATTTCTTTACTGCTTTTCATTAGTGTGTTTTAGCATAAAATTTTGAAAAATCAAAAAGATTTTGTTTCATCTTATTTTTGACAACTGATGTTGAAAAGCTAATTTTCAAAATTCCAAAGTGCTAAACATGATGAACAACATTGGTTTGGGAGAGTGTGTTTGAAATGAAAATGAATAATTTTTCATTAACAGTAAAATCAGTGTTAGTTAATCAAGGTCATTAATTTGAACTTGATATAACTATTGTTGATGTTGAATGATATATACAAGTGGTTTCTAAATTTGTTAAATTTTAAACAATTGAGAAATTTACTTTTGGGTAGAGATTTGTGCAGATCCCCGTGTCTAAGCCTGAGCAGAGTTTGAGCCAGGACACGATCTTAGAACGAGTGCTATGTCAGATTGCGATCCCGGAACAATTTAAGGGGGAGTCTGTTAGCAAAGGGGAGTTTGAAGTTTAAAAGAGCCGGACTCAGATTCTGGAACAAAGCTCGAGATAGAAGCTGCTGTTGCTGATGAGCTTAAGGAATCAAGAGTCCTGATAAATAGAATTAGAGAGAGAATAGAGCCAAGTTGAGATTCTGATAAAGAAAGAGAGAGATTGAGGATGCTTACAGAGAAAGATACTTTGGAGAGAGCAAGAAGACCGATCGAGACTGAAGACTTGTCAACATCCAAGGGGGAGTCTGTTGGTGCATATGTCTGTTGACTTCTTCTTGTATCGAGTCTTGTAGTAGAATAGATAGACCAAGACACGTTGTACAAAGAAACGGGAAACAGAGCAGAACCAGCCACTTCGCACGAAGTGACCAGTTCGTGCGAAGTGGACCAGTTCGTGTGGACTGGACCAGGTCGTGCGACCTGGGCCAAGTCGTGTGAGCTAGTTCGTGCGACCTGGCTGTTCCTATAAATAGGTGGTCTTGGGATTTCATTTGTAACATTCTGATTCCGGAGACGAAGTGCTGCGGAAGTGTCGAACGATCTGTAATCATTATCAAATCAATATAATCGACAGTTAAAGTTGTCACACCCCGACCATGTAAAACAACAAATCGTGGCGGAAACGTCGGGGAGTGTTTTAACAGAATTATTGTTTCATAACCATGGATACAAAAAGAGTTTCGTTTTATTGATAATATTAAACATTAACATTGTCTTAACACATAACAAACAAGTTATATATAGACTATCACTATTATTAAGTCACTAAGGCCTCGTCCAGATCCTATGTGACGCATGCATGCTAGAAATCAATCAAGCAACAACACCTGAAACATATGTAAAAATAAAGTCAGCAAAGAAATACTGGCGAGTACATAGGTTTTATAAGAGTGTCGGATTCATGGCTAGTTTACATGTTGCAGTACTTTATTAGACTACAAGAGTCAAAATACAAACCTCGTTTTGAAAAGTGTATTGCAACATAATTTAACCAACTCAAATCAAGTGGGTTATAATTTATAAAACCTTGTAGCCATGATTCTTAACCCAAAAACATTTGTTTTTGGAAACCAAATTGTAAAACATCTTGTATTAACTCGTTAATAAAACTCGTATGGTTTATATTCTTTCGAAAACATCGTTATATGACATCGTTTTAAAATCGTTCACCCAAGTGAACTAAATAACGCCACGGTATGTAATATGTTGAAAACACTTATATATAAGAAGTACCAGCGGCGTATCTACCATGTTTTCACCATATCACACCCGCCCCGTTATCTAAACACTTTTCCAAAAACTAATCGTTTATCCAACTCGTTTAACTTGTTCAAATCATTTCCAAATCGTTAACTCGTTTAAATCATCCTCGTTTTAATTTGTGAAAAACTATTTATATGGTCGTCTCGCTAATAACATTCAAACCTTCGTGACTCGACTATCTCGTTTCTCGCTTCTCGCATTAACAAACCACCAAAGGGTAAGTTAACTATCATCAGATTCAGTCGTTACCCATAACACCCACACATAACCATGGGTGCAAAACGATAACGGGATTTGTCATATCCTATGGTACCATAACCTAATGCTGGTTGGTTCGGCCAAAATTAATGAATGTCATTCGTTATGTAACTACAACCAACAAGTTTGTTCACATTATTGAAATCGTTATTAGTTTAATATAAACCGTTTTAATCGGTTTTGAAATCCTTGTTTAAACCTTGAAATCATTTTGTACATACGAATCACCCCAAAACAATTGAAAACAGTAAAATTGGGGAACTATGTACTCACATGAAGTGCAAAGTATCCTCAATCAATAGAACTTCAACAAACTCAAGTAAACCAGAGAAATCAAGCAGCACCTAGTAATCGAATCACTAGTCAAACAATAGACGCCTAAATCGGAAGATCGGACAGAATGAGGTCTTGTAAACCAAATGAGTGTTGGAACTCATGTGATATGGTTTAACAAAGCCTACATCCTAAATCAGAACCTAACCTAAGTGCTTTCTACCCATTGCGACCCATTAAGGTAGCTTACACTACTTTAACGCGTCGTGTGCGCAAATGCGCATTCGAGACGTCTAACTAGTCCTATGACAAGTATTATATGCCTATACATGTTTAAATATGTTGCATAATCAATTACGTGACAAAAGTTTAGGTTACACATGCTTATTTACCAATTACACATGCTTATTTACCAATTATGCATATAAACTACCTATCATACAACTAATTAAACCTAAGTGACCATAAGGTATAACCTTGGAAGGTTATTCCCTATGCAACTATGGTCACTACGCATGTTTGGTCGGATCCTAATGATTGACCAAACGGGTCGTGTTCGAAAGTCTAAGCGGGTGTTTAATCCGCTTGACTTACGACTCTACACAAGCACTAAACTAAAAAGTGACGAGCTAAACATGCTAAAACATGTTTAGTTAAGTTAGAAAACAGGTTTGGTATCAAAACAAACGGTTTTGATACCTAAAAGTAGTTTGGTTACAAAATGCGCGAGAATACGCATTTTGGCCGAAACTACGACTCGTCACTGAGCCTAGATTACGTGGTAATCAGTAGGTATAGTTACTAGGGACTATAACCATCGTGATTACGCTCACGTTATAAAGTTCAAATGAACTTCGCATTGACCATAAACTGGTCAATGAAGAACGAAAGAATACTTACAAAGGGTCCACGCAAGCTTTGATCCGATTTACCCTCAGGTATGAAGTGTAAACTCCAACTTAGAGGGCCAAAATTAGATCAATGTGGGTTTTGCAAGTGAATGGTGGGGGGTATTTATAGGAAATCTAGTGCCGTTAGGATCGTTTATCGGGAAACGAGCTTCAATCTAGGCCCTCCACTTGGGCCCATAGTTTTGTAATACCATGGGTACCCCAAATATGGCCCATAGATTCTAAAATACCATTTGCACATGGAAAAATGGGTTGGAAATGGCTGGAAACAGCTGGAAATTTGATTCTATGCAAATCAGGGGATCCTCGCGGCCCGTGTAAGGAACAGAAGGGGGCTACGCAGCCCGCCTGAGTGTCACAATTCAGCAACAGTTTCTCACAATTGCAGTTTCAGTCCCTGTTAGTGTTTTAAGCTCATTTCAACCCTTTTAAGGCCCTTCAAGCCAACTTTAAGGCCCTAAAATGATGCCTTAACATTGTGACATGAAACATGCTCAAAAATATGCCGGATGTTGGTTCGTTTGGTCGTACGATCGCGATGTTCGCTTAATTATGACGGAAGTCGTAACGAATGCAAAAACGATCCAAATTAAGCGACGAATGGATTTTTATTATTCCAAACACTAAAATAAAATATTTTAATGCTTGCGTAAATTTTTGGATGTCCGGATGTATTCAGAACGTAAGATATGCGCGAAAATGCAAACTTGTGCACTTTTTGACGCTTTTAGTCCCTATTGATCAATAAAGTTTGTTTTAGCATACCAAACCCCTCAAAGCCTATTTCTAAGCTATGTAAAGGATATTTAGGGTATGTTTAACTTATTATCAAGTTCCGGAATATTCGTTTCTATACAAATCGGTATAGTTTCGCAGTTTGACACAAATAGTCCCTACGATCGAACAAACATGATTTCAACACACCAAACCATCCAAAGCATATTTCTAAGTTATGTGGAGGTTATTTAAGGTATGTTAAGTCTATGTCACTATTCTGGAGTGTTTGTCGCGTTAAACTGACTGCGTTTACGCACCAATTTGCGTATAACCTTCAGAAAGCGATTTAAAGCTTGAAATCGGAATCGAATTAAATTGAAAAATCACCAAACATAGATACACACATAATAACACCAAAGCACATTGTTTTATTAATAATCATCATTGTTTTACATTGTACATCGATTACAGAACACAGTTGTCACAGTCTCCCCTACGTTAGGAAATTTCGTCCCGAAATTTTATTTAGAGGAAACTTGTGAAAACAATTGCGGATATTTTGTCTTCATCTGGTCCTCACGTTCCCAAGTAAACTCTCGGCCACGTTTGGATTCCCAGCGAACTTTTACAAATCGAATCAGTTTGTTTTTCAACTGTTTGAAAGCACGGTCGACGATCTCCACGGGTTTCTCGACAAAGTGCATCGTTTCATCGATTCGGATTTCGTCAAGAGGAATGTGAAGATCAGCATCAGTTAAACACTTTCGCAAATTGGACACGTGAAAAGTCGGATGAATATTTCCAAGCTCTGGAGGTAGCTCTAATCGATAGGCAACCTTCCCAATTCTTTCCACAATCATATCGAGGTGCAAGTTTTCTTTTCTTTCCAAACCTCATCACTCCCTTCCAAGGTGAAACCTTGAGTAGGACACGGTCTCCGACTTGAAATTCTAAGGGCTTGCGTTGTCACACCCCGGCCGCGTCAAAACAACAAAACCGCGGCGGAAACGCCGGGGAGTGAGGTGACAGAATTATTGTTTCAACAACCATGTCAATTTAAGTTATGTATTATTAAATAAAGAGTTTACATTGTCTTTAAGTTCAAACTAAAATAACATGATTAACTATCTTTTAAGTCACTAAGGTCCGAGTCCGCCTAAGTGAAGCACAAACACCATCATGCATTAGCACCTGAAAACACATGTAAAAATAGGTACGTCAGTATAAAAATGCCTGTGAGATACATAGGTTTTGTTTATGCAGATTCATGACTTGTATTTGAAAGAAGTGTTTAATAAAATGTAGTCATGAACCTTGTAAAATGTTTTCCTTTGTAAAACCATGTGAAAATCGATATGAAAATCAAATGATAATGAAAGAAAAATGCATGGTTAAATGAATAACCAAGTAGAAGTGAATTTGTATAAAAATGTATATTTGTAAAACAATGTCATGTTCTTGTAAAAATGTTTCATGTCTTGTCCAAGTGATTTAGATAACGCAACAATGTATGATACGATAAAAGCACTTATACATAGGAAGTACCAGCGGCATATCCACCATGCTTTTATCATCTAACACATAGCCCCGTTACATAAGTCACTTATCAATAACCAACCAAAATGTCATGTTAAATGTCAAAATGTTTATGTATAAACCATGTATAATGTCATGTGTATAACTGTATCATGTATAACTAATGAAATGCATAGCAAGTAGGAAATCATCTACTTAACTATGTGATGCTGTCAATGTGTAACAAATGCCATGTATGGTGAATAACTAGAAGCTACTCAACCCCTTAGAAAATGTACAAAACAACGTTTTTGAATAAACCTAAGTTTAAATCAAATGTTATGTTTTGCAGAAAAACAATGCTTTATGATTACAAACATTTATGCAGTAATGTTAATCGCATACATTCAAGCCTTGCGACTGTGGCGACAAACCCTTAAATGAATTAAAGGTTTATCTAAATTATGTAGTCGGATTCTGTCATTCCCAACTTCCAAACAAACCTAGGAAGTCGGAAATGGGAGTTGTCAATTCCTATGGTACCATTACATAAGTCCGAGCGGCGTGATCAATGTTAATGAATATATTATTGTCCCGATTTAACATACCAAATGTCATAACCAATGTAAGCATGCTATGAAAACCATGTACTAGAAATGCTAAAAACATGCCTAGTAGAAATGCTCATGTAAACCAATGTGTACATATGCTAAATAAACATATGCAACAAATGTGTAACAAATCAATGCGCTAGCATGCTTGACATACATAGCAAAACACAATGGAAAACATGTACTATAAGTGTACTAGGTGAAACTAGCATGTTTATGTCATAAAAGCATGAAATGCACAAAAGTAACATGTATGTACATGTGTATCACCCCAAAACATTTGAAAACGGTAAAAGAGGGGAACTATGTACTCACTTGGGATTGCTAATTAGTCTTTAGAATAAGACCAATTTAAGCTCCAAGTATCACGGAATCAACCGGCACCTAGTATAGGTAACTATGTTAATAAATCGGCTCCTAAATCGGGAGATAGGATAGAATGAGGTTCTATAAATCAAATGAGTAATTAAACTCATATGGTATGATTTAATAGACCCTACATTCTGATTAGAAAGTCTACCTAAGTGCTCTTGACCCGTTTCGACACATTATGGTAACATAAGCTACTATAAGGCGTCGTTAGCGTAAAACTATGTTCGGATGGTTAACTATGTGCTATGCCAAGTCTTACATGCCCAATTATCCCTAAACATGTTACTAAATCAGTTTACATGTCAAAAATATGTTCACATAGTCAAAATACGGATTTATGCTTCAAAAGGGCATTTTGGTCATTTCCTATGGGCATACAAGCTAACAAGCATATGACTAACCAATCCTATGTGATCATAAGGTATAACCTCTGAGGTTATTCCCTATGCAACTATGATCACTAACTAAGCTTGGTCGGATCCTAAAGATCGACCAAACGGGTCGGGTTCGGAAGCCTAAGCGGTTGTTTAGACCGCTTACCCTACGACCCTAAACAAGCACTAAACTAATAGTGTCGAGTTAAGCATGTCAAAACATGTTTAACCTACTAATTTGGTATCAAAACTAAGTGTTTTGATACCCTAAAGTAGTTCCATTGCAAAATGCATGCTAAAACGCATTTTGACCGACACTTTGACTCGACACTACACCTAGCTAACGTGGTAGTCAGCGGCTATAATCACGAAGGATTATAACTATCGTGATTACAATCACGTTTCAAAGTTCAATTGAACTTTGACTTGACCAATTGATGGTCAAAACCGAAAGTCAAACTGTTGGCCAAACTGTTAGACTTTCTGCACTAACATAAAGAAAAGCAATAAAAGAAATGAAAGAAGCTCACTAAGGGTCCTTGCTATCTTTTCAACAAAGAAGACAAAGTCCCAATCAGCTTAGGAGAGCTCCAAAGCAGGTTGTAGAGAAGAGAAATGAGAAATGAGGAAGTGAGCATGGCTATTTATAGTTGTAGTGAGTTAACAAGATCATCACACAGTGTTTGTGTAGGCTTCAAGGATTAAATCATGGCCACACACTTGTTACAAGCAGGTTAGAAGCCTTGGGGAAGAGATAAACTTACTCAACATTCCAAAAAATTGCATAAACAGCCCCTGAAGTTGCAACAGATTGCTGAAACTGAGTTTCTTGAACTAGGCACACTGACACGGCCCGCGTAAGATATGGGAAGGGGTCTACGCGGCCCGCCTGGCCCTCCCAGATCAGCATAGTTTGATAATTTACAGTTTCAGTCCCTGCATGCATTCGAGTCCATTTCAGGCCTTTTTGACCCCTGCTAAGCCATTTTCAAGGCTTTACAAGGTCAATAAAGTTTAGAGGACTCAAAATATGTTCAGAGAAGTCTCGGATGTCGGCTCGTTTGGTCGTACGGTCGCGTTGTTCGTTAAATTACGACGAAACTCAAACGGACGTGAAAACGAACCAAATTAAGCGACGAATGGAATTTTTGCATGCCGATCACTAAAATAAAAATATTTTAGTGTGTACAAAAATTTTGGATGTCCAGATATGGCCAGAACGTGAGATATGCGTGAAAATGCAAACTTACGCCGTTTTTAACACTTTTAGTCCCTGTAAGATCATATAAGCATGTTTTCGCACACCGAACCTATCAAAGGTTATTTCTAAGCCATGTTTAGGTTATATATGGTATGTTTAACTTATGATCAAGTTCCGGACTGTACGGTTCCATACGAAACGGCAGACTTTTGCAAGTTGACGCAAATAGTCCCTGAGAGCGAATAAACTTGTTTTTGCCATACCAAAGCCTTTAAAACTTATTTCTAAGTTATGTAAAGGTTATTTATGGTATGTTAAGTTTATGTTGATGTCCCAGAGTGTTTGTCGTGTTAAACTGGTCGTATTTATGCATCAGTTTGCGTATAACTCCCCAGAAAGCGATATAGAGTTCAAAATCGATCAAAAATCAACATGTGCATAAAATCAAACATAAATGACAAACATTGAGATCAAAACACACTGTTTTATTAATATTGTATTGTTCAGAGTCTGCAGAATGAATACACAAGCACAAATGTCACAGTCTCCCCTACTTCAGGAAATTTCGTCCCGAAATTTATTTAGAGGAAACTTGTGAGAATAGATGCGGATATTTCGCTTTCATATAATCTTCACGTTCCCAAGTAAATTCTAGGCCACGTTTAGATTCCCAGCGAACTTTGACCAATTTAATCCGCTTGCCCTTCAACTGCTTAAATGTACGGTCCACTATCTCCACGGGTTTCTCAACAAAGTGCATCGTGTTATCAACACGAATTTCATCAAGTGGTATGTGGAGGTTCTCATCAGCTAAACACTTTCTGAGACTGGACACGTGGAATGTTGGATGAACATTTCCAAGTTCAGGAGGTAGCTCTAATCTGTAGGCTATTTTCCGACTCTTTCAACGATCTTGAATGGTCTAACATAGCGAGGTGCAAGTTTTCCTTTCTTTCCAAATCTAATCACACCTTTCCAAGGGGATACCTTGAGTAGAACGTTATCACCGACTTGAAATTCCAAGGGCTTGCGTCGTCGATCCGCGTAACACTTCTGACGGCTTCTAGCTGTCTGAAGGTTTTCACGAATCTTCTTGACCTTATCTGTAGTCTCTAGGATGAGTTCAGGTCCAGTAAGCTGAGCTTCACCTTTCTCATTCCAGCAGACCAGTGAACGACATTTTCGACCGTATAAAGCTTCGAAAAGAGCCATATTGATGCTAGAGTGATAACTATTGTTGTAAGAGAATTCGATCAATGGTAGATGCGAATCCCAACTACCACCAAAATCAATCACACACGCTCTAAGCATATCCTCCAGTGTCTGGATTGTTCTCTCAGATTGACCATCTGCCTGCGGATGCGAGCTCAAATGAAGTTGGGTACCCATGGCAGATTGCATGGTTCTCCAAAAGCGAGATGAGAATTGAGCATCTCTGTCAGATATAATGTTCAAAGGAACACCATGTCGAGATACAATCTCATCAACATAGATTTTGGCAAGCTTATCAGCAGATAGATCCTCACGGATCGGCAAGAAATGTGCTGACTTTGTTAGACGATCAACAACAACCCAAATGGCGTCATGACCTCTTTTAGTGCGCGGTAACTTGGTAATGAGATCCATAGAAATGTTTTCCCATTTCTAAACCGGAATCTCTGGTTGCTCCAATAATCCAGAGGGATGTTGGTGTTCTGCCTTAACCTTGAGACAAGTAAGGCATTTGGAAACATATAAGGCTATGTCTTTCTTCATACCCGGCCACCAATACTGGGTTCGAAGATCCTTATACATTTTGTCTGCACCAGGATGGATAGAATAACGAGACTTGTGAGCTTCATCCATAAGCAAGGTGCGAAGATCGTCAATACTTGGGACCCACAAACGGCCCATGTAATAGAATATCCCAAAGTCTCTCAGTTCAAGCTCAGGATTGGGATGACACGGTATCTCTTTACCCATCAAGTCTTGAATAACACAAGTATGTTGAGCCTGAATTATGCGGATTGAAGGTCAGATCGAACCTGAACACAGTGAAGCTTGACATGTTCCTTACGACTTAATGCGTCAGCCACGACATTCGCCTTACCAGGATGGTAGCGAATTTCACAATCGTAGTCTTTCAGGAGTTCAACCCAACGTCGTTGCCTCATGTTAAGTTCTTTCTGATTGAAGATATGCTGGAGACTTTTGTGGTCAGTAAACACTACACACTTTGTACCATACAGGTAGTGTCTCTAAATTATGAGAGCAAAGACTACTGCACCTAACTCAATATCATGAGTGGTGTAGTTCTTCTCGTGTACCTTCAGCTATCTTGATGCATAGGCTATAACTTTGTTTCTTTGCATAAGAACGCAGCCAAGGCCTAAGTTGGATGCATCATAGTACACAACAAAATCTTCATTACCCTCGGGCAAAGATAGAATAGGTGCATCGCAGAGTTTCTGTTTCAATGTCTGGAAAGCTTCTTCCTGTTTGGATCCCCACTCAAAAGGTTTGCTTTTCTGAGTCAAAGCAGTGAGAGGAACCGCAATCTTGGAGAAGTTTTCTATGAAACGGCGGTAGTAACCCGCTAGACCAAGAAATGAACGAACCTCGGTAGGAGTAGTAGGTGTATCCCAATCCTTAATCGCACTGATTTTGGCGGGATCTACATGTATACCTTGTTCGTTGACGATGTGCCCCAAAAATTGAACTTCCTTAAGCCAGAATTCGCACTCGGAGAATTTGGCGAAAAGCTGTTCTTTCTTTATGAGCTCCATTGTAAGACGAAGATGTTGCTTATGATCAGCTCGAGTCTTAGAATAGATCAAAATATCATTAATGAAAACATTGATGAACTTGTCCAAATAAGGCTTACAAACCCTATTCATTAAGTCCATGAAAACAGCAGGAGCATTTGTTAAACCGAAGGGCATAACAGTAAACTCATAATGACCATAACGCGTACGAAAAGCAGTCTTGGGAATATCTTCTTCGAAAACTCGAAGTTGATGATACCCAGAACGCAGATCAATCTTTGAAAAGCAAGTAGCACCCTATAGCTGATCAAAGAGATCATCAATGCGAGGTAAGGGATATCGATTCTTGATGGTAAGCTTGTTAAGCTCACGGTAATCGATACACAACCTGAATGATCCATCTTTCTTTTTCACAAATAGGACAGGAGCGCCCCAAGGGGAAAAGCTTGGACGGATGAATCCTTTGTCAGATAGCTCCTGAAGCTGCTTAGATAACTCTTGCATCTCAGACGGTGCAAGACGATAAGGTGACTTAGCAATGGGATTTGCGCCAGGTACAAGATCAATGCGGAACTCAACTTGGCGCACAGGGGGTAAACCAGGTAATTCTTCAGGAAATACCTCTGGATAATCCCGAACAACAGGGATATCATGGATTGTCTTACCCTTGCCTTTATCCTCTACGACATGTGCTAAGAAAGCAACATACTTCTTGCGTAGATATTTGCGGGCTTGGGTACAGGACATGAGTTTAAGGCTACTAGCAGGTTTCTCCCCATGAATTTCTATGATCTCACCAGTCGAAAGCGGTACACGAACCAACTTCTCAAAACATACCACCTCAGCATGGTACTTTGATAACCAATCCATTCCTACTATAACATCGAAGCTCCCGAGTTGCATCGGTGTGAGGTCGATAGGGAAAAGATGGTTATTGAGATTCAACTGGCAATTTCGAAGAACCGAGTCGAGTACAACATGTTCACCACTAGCTACTTCTACTGTCAATGGCTTTCCTAGCTTTGTTCTAGTCATCGCAAGCAAAGGCTCAAATGCTAAGGACACAAAACTCTTATCGGCACCCGAATCAAATAGAACAGAAGCAGGATGGTTGTTAACAAGGAACGTACCGTTCACCACTTCGTTATCCGCACGCGCCTCATTTGCATTAAGATTAAAAGCTCTACCACTAGCCGGTGCTTGATTCGCATTTGCCAACCTCGGTCAGTTGTTCCTGTAGTGGGTCAGATCCCCACAATTGTAACACGAACCAGGCGGAAAGTGAGGCCGTGCAGGATTCTGGGCAGGGTGTTGTACTGCTGGGTTTTGAGCTGCCTGATTCTGATTAGGAGCAAAACGGCAGGTGTTCGCAAGATGACCAGACTTGCCACAATTCGTGCAGATACGGCATTGCAACTGTGGCTGGTGCTGGCTGTTACATTTGTTGCACAGAGGTGCATTTCCCGCATACTGCCTCTTGGCAGCAGGTTGTGCAGCTTGATTCTGTGCTGCCTGATTAGGAGCAGCCTGGTTAGTCTGAGCAGTGACCGCGAAATTCTTGGAAGCCTTACGCTTCCTCAATTTCTTTGAAGACTCAGCAACCTTCTTGCCCTTACTTTCCTTGGTGCTATCAGACTTTTTCTGCTTCTTGTCACCTTTTCTGTGGAGTTTACCCTTCTTGATTTGGGATTCAGTAAGGGTAGTAGCTAGCTCAATGGCCTGACGGACGGTAGTAGGGTGACTGCCAGTGACAATATCCTGAACAGGATCTGGCAAACCGTCTATGTACCTCTCGATTGCCTTATCCAAAGGTGTGACCATTGTAGGACAGAGCAAGCTTAACTCCTCATATCTATCTGTATAAGCCCGGTGTTCACCACTGTCTTGCTTCAGATCATTGAACTCATCTTCTAGTGCCCTCTGCTCGTGACGAGGACAAAATTCTCTCATCATGAGAGCCCTAAGTTCCTCCCATGTCTGACCCAAAGCAACATCAGCACCTCGGTCTCTCATTACCCTATTCCACCAGGTAAGAGCCCTCTTTTGAAATACACTCGAAGAAAACTCGACCTTATGGTTGTTCAGACACTGAACATGGCGAAATGTGCTCTCAAGAATCTCAAACCACTGGAGAAGCCCTGTTGCTCCTTCAGTACCACTAAACTTGAGTGGTTTAGCCGAGTTAAACTGTTTAAAGTTGCACGGAGCAGGTGCGTTAACATTGTTATTGGTGGCTTGGTTTATTTGAGTTATGAGACCAGGTAGCATAGCAGCCATCTGCTGTGCTATAATAGCTGCCAGTTCGGCATCAGGTTGAGGAACGTTACGTCGAGGAGGAATTCTAAAAGAGGAAACATGAGAGAAAACGAGTGAGATGATGTGATGAAAATGAGATAACAATAAAATCGACAAAAAGCAAGGATGATGGTCGTTTGTTTGTTACCACAAAGCAAACAAACAACACACAGTGACAAATCAAAGTAAATGAGTCATAATAATGTATCACTGAAGACATGCTCGCCTATAAGTGAACACTCACCCCAAGAGTTCCCAGGTAAGAGTGACTGGTCCAATACTGCGGATTTGTACGAACACTCTAGCCTTAGACAGAAAACTCAGGGTACAGGCATTCACTCTTCCAGTTTGCACGTGTTCACATTATTTAGACCCAAAACTTTGACGGGATTTAAAATTTAGAAGGCATAAAGCCAAAATTGAATCAAACCAGAAGGGTTCAAAACCATATAATCAATCATCCAAGGATAGATGATTAATTTTCGAAGCGGTTTTGTTATTGTGTTCTTTTTGTGGTTATCACCTAAGGATAGGTGACGAGTATTGTTTTAAGATCTAAACACAAGTAAACTTGTGTTAGGGTCCTAAGAAGTTATAGTCTAGGTCAAAGCATTGCTAATAACCTAATTCCCTATAACTACTGGCTCTGATACCAACTCTTCTATCACACCCCGGCTGTGTCAAAACAACAAAACCGCGGCGGAAACGCCGGGGAGTGAGTTGACAGAATTATTGTTTCAACAACCATGGCAATTTAAGTTATGTATTATTAAATAAAGAGTTTACATTGTCTTTAAGTTCAAACTAAAATAACATGATTAACTGTTTTTTAAGTCACTAAGGTCCGAGTCCGCCTAAGTGAAGCACAAACACCATCATGCATTAGCACCTGAAAACACATGTAAAAATAGGTACGTCAGCATAAAAATGCCTGTGAGATACATAGGTTTTGTTTATGCAGATTCATGACTTGTATTTGAAAGAAGTGTTTAATAAAATGTAGTCATGAACCTTGTAAAATGTTTTCCTTTGTAAAACCATGTGAAAAACGATATGAAAATCAAATGATAATGAAAGGAAAATGCATGGTTAAATGTGTAGGATCGATTTCGACCTGAATGATTCGGTCGGAAGAGCTCTAGTCCGTTTCAGAGGCGGAAACTAAGAAACGGATGTGAAAACAGCTAGAAATTCACTTTAAACCTCTTGTATATTGAAATAACAATGTTTACAATCAGAGGAAATACTGGCAGCACCTCGGTATCACTTGGCCTGTTCGTTACAAATGACATAAACAACTAGCCTATTTATACTTGACACCCTACCGTTTGAAGATGTCATGGAACCCTTCAAACGGTCACCATCTTCAAACGAAAGGGCTTCAAACGGTCACACACTCTCAAACGGTTACCATCTCAATTTTCATACTTCATGTACAATCTTGACTTCACGTGCATGTAGAAGTGATGTAGACTTGTGATGTCATCAATATGATGTCACACAATGATGTCATATTGATGATGTTACACTTGATTAAATCCGCAACGAACCCGAGACTCGACATAAGACAAAGACGACAGATGAATGCACCAACAGACTCCCCCTCAGATGTTGACGAGTCGCAGTGTCGAGTCTTTGACAATGTCATGTCTTCACATCTTCAGTCTTGATCTGTCTCTAGGCTTCTCTCTCTCTCTCTGTCTTCAGACTCCCCCTCTCGATTTGCTGGTATTCCTTTGTTCTTCAGCAACATCTTCAGGATCGTTGTCTGGCCTTCACATGTTCAAGCTTGATGCCTGGCTTTAGCTATGTCCACTGAATCCGAAACCTGGCTCAAACTATAGAGACTTCAATTTCCAAGATCGAAACTTGGCTTTCTACAATCATAGTCCTTAGGTATCGTAACCTGGCATTCTGTCTTTAGATCCAAGATCGAAACCTGGCAATTCCTGCACATTCTTAACCCGGAAATAAATTTTCTAAATTTAACAATTTAATGAATGCACTAACACTGACTCTCTCTCATAAACATGTGTATCAACTACAACTCTTCCTCAGACACTCCCTCTCAGATCATTCACATATGATGAATCACTTGTTGATTTAAAAACTATATCTTGACAATTAGAAGCACTCCCCCTCACAACAATGTCATCATGTTTAGCACTCGGAATTTGGTAATCAGCTTTCCAACATCAGTTTGTCGAAAATCTTTTTGAATTTTCTAAAAGAAAGAAACTAACACTACTTTGGAAAGAAAATGCAGAAAATGAAATATTTACAAACATATTTTTGTGAGTTCGTGTAAGAGGATCATATCAGTTTATGAGACATGTCAATAACACCATTAAGCTTATTACATTTTAAGTTCTAAACAATTTACCTAGATCGTCAGTATATCGGTCCACTGAAATTTTCACACAAAGTTCAATTGATCAGAGATACGATATTAATGTCTTAGAAACTAACTTATCTGTGTCTCCCACTACTTGAATATACTCCCGAATCCAGATCCCAATATTCAGTCTTACAGGTGAGTATACCACAGCTGATATCTGTATAGGGGTTAGATGTGAGGGCCGTGAGAGCTCAGGTCGATACTTCCGTATACACAGAGAGATGACGGCTTCGACTTTTGGTGTGTCCCCTTTAGAGGATCTTTTAATTTCAACAGCAGCGACTATCAATTTTATTGTTTCATCAGCATGCTGAGGGTGAAGCTATGTTTCAAGCTTTTTGCGGAAAGCATTATCCGGGGACTAGGTCAGTACTTCCATACAGCAGAAGTCCCAGGATAATACCCCAGATATCACTGAGCATAAAGACCTGGTATCTCAGAAAAAGAGACCTTTCAAACAAGATTTCAGGGGTTACCTATATATCCAAGTTTGTGTTAACCCACAGAACAAGCAAGTTTGAACTTTTAGATTTATATCTCGTCACAATTTACTAAATGTGTAAAAACCTACTAACATATCCACAGTAAGACTGTCTATCACATATTATCTTTCCAATTCTTTAGCATGTTGTGACAGCCTACTGATGTACTATCATCTCCTCTTTTCACAACAAAACTCATTTTTGATTTTATCATGTTTTTGTCTTTTTCAAATTTTCAAATGTTATGTCATGCTTGTTCAAATCCGCAACGAACCTGAGACTCGACATAAGACGAAGACGACAGATGAATGCACCAACAAAATGAATAACCAAGTAGAAGTGAATTTGTATAAAAATGTATACTTTGTAAAACAATGTCATGTTCTTGTAAAAATGTTTCATGTCTTGTCCAAGTGATTTAGATAACGCAACAATGTATGATACGATAAAAGCACTTATATATAGGAAGTACCAGCGGCGTATCCACCATGCTTTTATCATATAACACAAAGCCCCGTTACATAAGTCACTTATCAATAACCAACCAAAATGTCATGTTAAACGTCAAAATGTTTATGTATAAACCATGTATAATGTCATGTGTATAACTGTATCATGTATAACTAATGAAATGCATAGCAAGTAGGAAATCATCTACTTAACTATGTGATGCTGTCAATGTGTAACAAATGCCATGTATGGTGAATAACTAGAAGTTCCTCAACCCCATAGAAAATGCACAAAACAACGTTTTAGAATAAACCTAAGTTTAAATCAAATGTTATGTTTTGCAGAAAAACAATGCTTTATGATTACAAACATTTATGCAGTAATGTTAATTGCATACATTCAAGCCTTGCGACTGTGGCGACAAACCCTTAAACGAATTAAAGGTTTATCTAAATTATGTAGTCGGATTCTGTCATTCCCAACTTCCAAACAAACCTAGGAAGTCGGAAATGGGAGTTGTCAATTCCTATGGTACCATTACATAGGTCTGAGCGGCGTGATCAATGTTAATGAATGTATTATTGTCCCGATTTAACATACCAAATGTCATAACCAATGTAATCATGCTATGAAAACCATGTACTAGAAATGCTAAAAACATGCCTAGTAGAAATATTCATGTAAAACAATGTGTACATATGCAACAAATGTGTAACAAATCAATGCACTAGCATGCTTGACATACATAGCAAAACACAATAAAAAACATGTACTATAAGTGTACTAGGTGAAACTAGCATGTTTACGTCATAAAAGCATGAAATGCACAAAAGTAACATGTATGTACATGTGTATCACCCCAAAACATTTGAAAATGGTAAAAGAGGGGAACTATGTACTCACTTGGGATTGCTAATTAGTCTTGAGAATAAGACCAATTTAAGCTCCAAGTATCACGGAATCAACCGACACCTAGTATAGGTAACTATGTTAATAAATCGGCTCCTAAATCGGGAGATAGGATAGAACGAGGGTCTATAAATCAAATGAGTAATTAAACTCATATGGTATGATTTAATAGACCCTACATTCTGATTAGAAAGTCTACCTAAGTGCTCTTGACCCGTTTCGACACATTATGGTAACATAAGCTACTATAAGGCGTCGTTAGCGTAAAACTATGTTCGGATGGTTAACTATGTGCTATGCCAAGTCTTACATGCCCAGTTATCCCTAAACATGTTACTAAATCAGTTTACATGTCAAAAATATGTTCACATAGTCAAAATACGGATTTATGCTTCAAAAGGGCATTTTGGTCATTTCCTATGGGCATACAAGCTAACAAGCATATGACTAACCAATCCTATGTGATCATAAGGTATAACCTCTGAGTTAATTCCCTATGCAACTATGATCACTAACTAAGCTTGGTCGGATCCTAAAGATCGACCAAACGGGTCGGGTTCGGAAGCCTAAGCGGTTGTTTAGACCGCTTACCTTACGACCCTAAACAAGCACTAAACTAATAGTGTCGAGTTAAACATGTCAAAACATGTTTAACCTACTGATTTGGTATCAAAACAAAGTGTTTTGATACCCTAAAGTTGTTCCGTTGCAAAATGCGTGCTAAAACGCATTTTGACCGAAACTTTGACTCGACACTTGTAGGATCGAATGTTGACCCGAACGAGTCGTTCAGAAGTTGTCTCTTGCAATTCAGATGCGGAATAATAAGAAAAGCAAGTAGATATAGCTTGTTCTTCCTCCTAATTTCTTGTTGTATTGATTAGAAACGTTTTACAGCTCAAACGTCACACCGGCAGAACTTCGGCGTGGAATACAATCTCAGACTATCTGGATCGCTTCTGAAGACACCTATTTATAGTGTTCTGGGTCCGCTTATGTGGACATGTCCATATGAGTGGTCCAGACTCTACCACATAAGCGGTCCACATGACAAATAAGCGACCCAAGACACCTATGACCCTATGAGCGACCCAGACTCCTAAAACCTATACAATCTACTGTTTTATCATATTTCGTGCCCTATGCTATGCAGTACAATGTAAGACCTGATCCTAGACACCTAGACGAAATCAACAGATGTAGTGCACCAACAGACTCCCCCTCAGATGTTGATGGAGTCGCCAGCACATCTTGACTTCAATGCTGTGTCTTCATATCTTTAGTCTAGATTTGTCTCTGGGCTTTCTCTTTCTCTCTATCTTCAGACTCACCCTCTCGATTTACTGGCATTCTTTTGTTCTTCAGTAACATCTTCAGGATCTTTGTCTGGCATTCAAACACTCTAATTCTCTTGATCAGATCTCTTGATTCCTTAAATTCATCAGCATCAATTGATAACCAAGATCTTCAGAATCAGAATCGATCAACCTGACTCTCCTCTAATCTTTAGAAACCAAAACCTGATTATCTGCACAATCTTAACCTAGAAATAAATTTTCTAATTTTATCATCTATCAAATACCTATGCACCAACATATGACTCTCCTCAAAACACTCTATGATGAACCACTTGAAGAAGGTTAGATTTATACAAACATTTAGATTTTCACAAACACTCCCCCTCAAATTCTGCTCATCATGTTTAGCACTCGGAATTTTGAAAATCAGTTTTCCAACGTCAGTTGTCGAAAATCTTTTTGACTTTTTCAAAATTAAACTAAAACATACACAAAATCTTTTTGGATTTTCTGAGAGATATTACTTGACACAATTTGAAAACAAAAATTATACAGAAATAAAATATTTACAGACAATTTTTTTTTGTGAGTTCGTGCAAGAGGATCATATCAGTTAAAGAGACTAATCACCAACACCGTTAAGCTTGATTTCATTTTAAGCTTTAAACAATTTACCTAGATTGTCAGTATGTTTGTCCTCTTAAATTCTGAACACAAATTTCAATCGATTCGAGATATGTCATTAATGTATTAGAGACTTGAACTTAATTATGTATCACTCCACTTGAATATACTCCCGTATCCAGATCCCAAATATTCAGTCTTACAGGTGAGTATACCACAGTTGATATCTGTAAAGGGGTTAGATGCGAAACCGTGAGAGCTCAGGTCAGAACTTCCATTCAGCAGAGAGATGACGGCTCGACTTTTGGTGGGTCCCCTTTAGAGGATCTTTTTGCATTTCAACAGCAGCGACTATCAATTTTATTGTTTCATCAGCATGCTGAGGGCAGCGCTTTTTCAAGCATTTGCAGAAAGTATTATCCGGGGACTAGGTCAGTACTTCCATACAGCAGAAGTCCCGGGATAATACCCCAGATATCACTGAGTATAAAGACCTAGTATCTCAGAATATGGGACCTTTCAAACAACATTTCGGGGGTTACCCATATATCCAAGAATAGTTACCCACGAATCAAGCAAGTTTAAATTTAGGTTTATATCTCGTTTCAATTTACTAATTGTGCGAAAATCTACTGACACATCCGCAGTAAGATTCTTTAACACTTTTTAACTTTACATTTCTTTAGCGTGCCATGATAGTCTACTGATGTACTATCATTTCCTCTTTTTCGCAACAAAAACTCATTTTTGAATTTTATCATGTTTTTGACTTTTTCAAATTTTCTAATGTTTTTGGATTTTCAGAAATTTCCCTACTCCCCCTAAAATGCAAACACATTTTAAAGAAAATTTGAAAACTTCAAGACTCTAAAAAATAAAAAATAAAAAATAAAAAACAAACTATACAGAAACTTGACAACTGACACTGAATCACATCAAATCGCCATTCACTATGCATAAACAATCTGAACTCCCCCTATCACAAATCATTTTCTCATTTAGATTTCAAAACACTTAAGTTTGTTTTAATCAAAATGATTTTTCCGGAAAATGAATTTGTGTTGATAACGACCACTTGTATGAGTATCAATATTAAGAACGGGGATGTGGTTCATCATCTTGTCTATCTTTTGCCATGAATAGTAAATCAAGTACAATTTAATGTCCCTGATTTACCATTTGCATTTAATAACCTCCTGTACCACTTGAAAATGTAATTACTTCAAAGTAACCAAGCATCTATTTAACCACAAATACCACCTGTGGGATCAAGATTATCACTTGTAGATTCCCAAAAACTATCACTTGTAGGAATATTACGTCTACATCACTATTTTACCAATCAAAATGTCGATTCCTGCTTCGCAATTAACCACCTGGAAGCTCCGGCGTAGTCCTTTCACCCTGTAAAAACATCCAAACATTAATCACACACATTCAAACTTCTCAAATACTAGAAAGATGCCGATTCCTGATCCACGATATAAACTTGGGATCTCCGGCATAGTCCTTTGACTATTCTGGGAAACAAACTTCCCTCCAAGTCTTCTCAGACTTGAGGACTTTCAATTCTTCAGCAGTAGGGTTGTATGTTGCCTTTTTAGTTGCGTAAAAATCTTTTACCCCTTTAGCTTTCCCACTCAACATTTTCCAAAATATCTTCTTAACATTTCCATTGAATGTTTTCTCGACATCAAATTCTTTTTCTTCATTATAAAATTGGTTTGAAATTTCAATTTTACCAATTTTCTTTTTAACCTCTTCAAACTTCAGTGATGGAAGAACATCATCATTTACTGAAATTTTCTCCACAACTTGTGGCTCTTCTGGCTTTGTGGAACCAGATTCATCGCCGACTTTTTCTTCTACCCTTTTAGCAACCCACACTTGGTTGACATTTCCCTTTCTTTTGTAAAATTTTTCTTTTTTCGAACATTCCCCAACCTCATTTTTCGAATTTTTAAAAATTTTGGATTTCTTAGATTTTTCAACAACTTTTTCTTTTAACTTCTGAGATTCTCCCTGTTGTACTTTGATATCTTTCGGACAATCCGATGCAATCTGATCAGCTTCATTGCTTTTAGAACAGGTTTGAGTATTTCTCGGATGAAATACTCCAGTTCCATTCTTTTTCTTCTCAGCAAGAAACTCTTTGTTAGTCTGTTTCCAAAATGGTTTCTGCTGTTCATCTTCCGAGCTTCCACCTGATACAAATTCAGTGTTTGAATTAGAATTTTTTTCATTTTTATGATTTTCTGGTGGAACAAAACCTAAACCTTTCTTTTTGTAGCTACGATTTTGGTTAGGTTTCTTTGGAAAACCAGGACCAGAATTGTAACCTTTTTTCTTGTTTAGACGTTGTTGAACTCTAGAAGTATATTTTTTAGGTTTATCAAAACTTTTCAAAACTTTTAATTCAGGAATATTAACCTCTATTAGTTTAAAAGTTTTGTTGATTAATTCCGTTTTGATACTCATTATCGGAAACTCTTTGTTGTAATATAATTTGTCAGAACCAGTCAAAGTATAAACAACTTCGAATGTTTCATCATTCAAATCTGCCTTTGATAACAAAAATTCTTTACTATAAGACCGTTTAACCGACGAATTTTGACTGTTGACTGACGACTTTGGCTTTTCAGACTCAGATTTCGACTCTGTCTCCTCATCAGTATCCAACACCTGATCGACCACCTTTTTGATTAATTCAGACTCATGATCAGTATCGGATGAGGTAAACGTCACATCAATGTTTTCTGGTAAGACGTCATTTGTGTCGGTTTTAAGCTTTATATTGACTGCTTTTGCAAGTTGCTCCTCATTTGGTTTCCTAGGTGAATACCCATCCCAAATTGGAGGCGGACACTTGTTATAGCTAACAGTCGGTTTCTTACCACAATCTTTCTTTTCTTTCTGCTTCTCATCTTGAAAAGCTTCCATACCTGCAACAGTTGGGTAAACATGATCAATAAGATAATCAGAGGTAGAATAACTCAATAATAACCTCCTAATCCTCTCATTTTCAATCTTTTCAGTTTCCAACTCTTGCTTCCATTTGGCACTTTCTTCAATGTAGAAATTTATAGCTTTTTGCTTCGACATTAAAGTTGCATTCATCATCGTCAGCGCCTGTTCTCTTTCTGTGTTTGTCTTTTGGAGACCAGTTACTGTTTTGTTCAACACGTCGTACGATTCCTTCACATAATTGAGATTGAACAGTAACTGTTCTTTCTTTTTCTCGTACTCAGCTATGATATCATCTTTTGCTGCACACTCTTTGCATGCTTCCAGACACTTCTCACATGGCTTGACAACTTCAATAATCTTCTCAACTTCAATTGTTTTAATAACTTCAACCACTTTTTCTACTTCGATCACCTTTTCTTCTTCAATCACCTTTTCTTCTTCTTTCACAACCTCAGGAATCTTCTTAGCAACATTTTCAGCATTCTGAACATCACCTTCAGATTCAGATTGTTGTTCTTTAGCAGCTTGTTTCTGTTTCAGTTTCTCCATCCTTTCTGCAAAATAAAAATGAAAACTTTCAGGAGACATATAAGATTTTGCAATATTTATATGTTTCTCTTCTTCATCATCACTGCTACATCTGTTGATTTCATCTAGGTGTCTAGGATCAGGTCTTACATTGTACTACATAGCATAGGGCACGAAATACGAGAAAACAGGAGTCTGTATAGGTTTTAGGAGTCTGGGTCGCTCATAGGGTCATAGGTGTCTTGGGTCGCTTATTTGTCATGTGGACCGCTTATGTGGTAGAGTCTGGACCGCTCATATGGACATGTCCACATGAGCGGACCCAGAACACTATAAATAGGTGTCTTCAGAAGCGATCCATATAGTCTGAGATTGTATTCCACGCCGAAGTTCTGCCGGTGTGACGTTTGAGCTGTAAAACGCTTCTAATCAATACAACAAGCAATTAGGAGGAAGAACAAGCTATATCTACTTGCTTTTCTTATTATTCCGCATCTGAATTGCAAGAGACAACCTCTGAACGACTCGTTCGGGTCAACATTCGATCCTACAATTGGTATCAGAGCCAGGTTGATCGATTCTGATTCTGAAGATCTTGGTTATCAATTGATGCTGATGAACTTAAGGAATCAAGAGATCTGATCAAGAGAATTAGAGTGTTTGAATGCCAGACAAAGATCCTGAAGATGTTACTGAAGAACAAAAGAATGCCAGTAAATCGAGAAGGGGGAGTCTGAAGATAGAGAGAAAGAGAAAGCCCAGAGACTGATCTAGACTAAAGATATGAAGACACAGCATTGAAGTCAAGGTGTGCTGGCGACTCCATCAACATCTGAGGGGGAGTCTGTTGGTGCACTACATCTGTTGATTTCGTCTAGGTGTCTAGGATCAGGTCTTACATTGTACTGCATAGCATAGGGCACGAAATACGAGAAAACAGGAGTCTGTATAGGTTTTAGGAGTCTGGGTCGCTCATAGGGTCATAGGTGTCTTAGGTCGCTTATTTGTCATGTGGACCGCTTATGTGGTAGAGTCTGGACCGCTCATATGGACATGTCCATATGAGCGGACCCAGAACACTATAAATAGGTGTCTTCAGAAGCGATCCATATAGTCTGAGATTGTATTCCACGCCGAAGTTCTGCCGGTGTGACGTTTGAGCTGTAAAACGCTTCTAATCAATACAACAAGCAATTAGGAGGAAGAACAAGCTATATCTACTTGCTTTTCTTATTATTCCGCATCTGAATTGCAAGAGACAACCTCTGAACGACTCGTTCGGGTCAACATTCGATCCTACAATTAGAAACACCAGAGACAACCTTTGATAACAAAAATTCTTTACTATAAGACCGTTTAACCGACGAATTTTGACTGTTGACTGACGACTTTGGCTTTTCAGACTCAGATTTCGACTCTGTCTCCTCATCAGTGTCCAACACCTGATCGACCACCTTTTTGATTAATTCAGACTCATGATCAGTATCGGATGAGGTAAACGTCACATCAATGTTTTCTGGTAAGACGTCATTTGTGTCGGTTTTAAGCTTTATATTGACTGCTTTTGCAAGTTGCTCCTCATTTGGTTTCCTAGGTGAATACCCATCCCAAATTGGAGGCGGACACTTGTTATAGCTAACAGTCGGTTTCTTACCACAATCTTTCTTTTCTTTCTGCTTCTCATCTTGAAAAGCTTCCATACCTGCAACAGTTGGGTAAACACGATCAATAAGATAATCAGAGGTAGAATAACTCAATAATAACCTCCTAATCCTCTCATTTTCAATCTTTTCAGTTTCCAACTCTTGCTTCCATTTGGCACTTTCTTCAATATAGAAATTTATAGCTTTTTGCTTCGACATTAAAGTTGCATTCATCATCGTCAGCGCCTGTTCTCTTTCTGTGTTTGTCTTTTGGAGACCAGTTACTGTTTTGTTCAACACGTCGTACGATTCCTTCACATAATTGAGATTGAACAGTAACTGTTCTTTCTTTTTCTCGTACTCAGCTATGATATCATCTTTTGCTGCACACTCTTTGCATGCTTCCAGACACTTCTCACATGGCTTGACAACTTCAATAATCTTCTCAACTTCAATTGTTTTAATAACTTCAACCACTTTTTCTACTTCGATCACCTTTTATTCTTCAATCACCTTTTCTTCTTCTTTCACAACCTCAGGAATCTTCTTAGCAACATTTTCAGCATTCTGAACATCACCTTCAGATGCAGATTGTTGTTCTTTAGCAGCTTGTTTCTGTTTCAGTTTCTCCATTCTTTCTGCAAAATAAAAATGAAAACTTTCAGGAGACATATAAGATTTTGCAATATTTATATGTTTCTCTTCTTCATCATCACTGCTACTATGATCTGGTGATTGATTGAACTGTACAGATTTTTCAGAATCATCATCAGAAACACCAGAATCAGATGGTGTTTTGTCAAATACAACATCCTGTTCTTGAACAGTTTCATCTTGTACAATTTCATCTGAACTATCTGAAACATTCCCAGAGTGTTCTGAAAGTCTGTCAGTATTATCTAAACTTTCATCAGATGACACAGATTTTTCATCTCCACTTGACACATTCTCTCCAATAGATCTCATCCAAGTAGCAAACAAATTTGGCTCTCGGACGATCTTGGCAATGAAAGCTTTAAAACCTCCCTTTTCATCCACGAACATATCCCAACTGAAACCTTCTGGTAGTTTCTCATCATCTTGATCGATAACACGTTCTGCTGTGGCTTCAGATGATATGTAATCACTCCAGCTGAAATCTACAACACATGCTCTTTTGGAGTCTTCAATCTTTCTCCCATGAGCTGTCTGCGGTTCTTGGGATTGACCAACTTGTTGATAGATAGCTTTGCGGTAGTAATCATCTTTCCCGAATGGATTCTGTGCTCCGCTAGCTTCTCTTCCTTTGCACTCCCGCTTGAAATGGCCTTTTTCCCTGCATCGAAAACAAGTAACTTTAGATTTATCAAAACCTAAAGTTGAAACATGAGCATCTAAAAAGTCATTTCTCCCGGTAATGGTTTTGAATTTCTCAGCCCGACGAAGAACACTTGCAAGACACCATTTGATATCCATAAGTTCCATTTCCTCAGCGTCTATTTGATCGTAATCCTCTTTAGTGAGCATAGGATTTCCGATCCGACCAGCAACTAGACCTTCATAGGATAACAGAACTGAACCCAGAAGTGCCATATGATCTTTAGCAGTGTCTTCGGAGAAGCTTTGACGTTCTGGAAGGTTGAGAGCTATGTTGCATTGAATCACATATCCGTTTCCAGTTTTTGTACTCTGAGACTGAAAACTAGTGTTAGTCTCTTTTGGATTTACACTCGGAATCGATGAAAACCCGCTGCTGCTCTTGTTTGAACCCTGATCAGCTTTCTCAGATGAATCACCAGCACTGAAAGCGGTTTGAATTTTCGGACTTCTTTCAGCTTCAGAAACTGGAATACTACCTTTATAGTACATTTTAACATCTTGTTTACCACTAGGATTATTCATCCTTGCGATCTTTTGCTGCTCAAGATCCTGACTCTCAATTTTCTCAATAAACTGTCCAATTGTTAGTTTGTCATAAACACCCGTGTTTTTCAGTATCATCAAATACGTTCCCCACTCTTTCTGCGGTAACGCGTCAGCCAACTTATCAACCCATTCCTCACGACCTTTTTCAACTCCCAACATCAATAACGAACGCACTAAGTGACAGTATCTCTCAATCAGCTTTTTAGTATCCTCTCCCGGCAAACTGCTAAACAAATCAAATTCTTTCTTAAGCAATGCCTTCTTGCTTTTGATCATACATTCACTACCCTCGAATTTTACTTTAAGAGCATCCCAAATAGATTTAGCAGTTTTGTCGTGTTGTAGCAGAATGAATCTATCATCTTTAATCGCCTGTTGTAACAAACTGATCATCATTTTCTCTGCTCTGTACATTGCACGTTCTTGTTCTGAGAATTCAGATATCTGTTTAATGACTTGCAATTTTGTTCGAGGCAATGTGTACTTTTCCAATATGCATTCCCACGATCTAAGGTGATTTGCCTGAACCCAGTTTTCAAATCGATCCTTCCACCCATAATACTCCTCAATGCTCATCAATTTCGGGGGCTTTTGAGTTGTTCCCGTCTCATTTTCTAAGTTCATTGCTTGAGCAATTGCGGCTGGAGTAGTCGATGTAGCAAAGGCGCTGTAAAACTCAGAATTCATGTTGACTTAGCACGATTTTCAAAACAACTGTCAGAAAAGCGATTCAACAGTGAACAGATAAGCGAATCAAACAGATCCTTTGGAGCGATCCAGCACCAATGTTCTAAGAGCGGTCCAATATTAGTCAAATGAGCGATCCAAAAAAAACTTTGGAGCGATCCTAAAATGTTTTTACGAGCGGTTCAGGACAGTTCGTTTGAGCGATCCAGGGATTGATTTTCGAGCGAACCAGACTTAAATTTGAACGTATGAGAGATCCGAAATATCAACTTTCGAGCGGTCCAGTAGCAACCAAGTACACTCGAGCGGTCCAGGTAACTAATTTGGAGCGATCCAGACTCAAAACTGTACGAATGAGCGGTCCAAAACAGTGAATTACGAGCGGTTCATGATGACGTCATTTGAGCGATCCACATTCCGAACATGATTTGGTCCATAAAAACTTTGAATTTTGACTTCAAACTTTCCAGGATTTGTCTAGACACTATTGCACACAATCGGTGAGAAATTGAACGAATTTCAACTGTGAAATCTCCCGGAAATAAGAAAAAAAGGTGTAGAAGTGAGAAGAAATGATGAAAGACAGCTACAATCTGCAGAAAACCTCCTCCAAAGCTCTGATACCAATTATAGGATCGAATGTTGACCCGAACGAGTCGTTCAGAGGTTGTCTCTTGCAATTCAGATGCGGAATAATAAGAAAAGCAAGTAGATATAGCTTGTTCTTCCTCCTAATTGCTTGTTGTATTGATTAGAAACGTTTTACTACTCAAACGTCACACCGGCAGAACTTCGGCGTGGAATACAATCTCAGACTATCTGGATCGCTTCTGAAGACACCTATTTATAGTGTTCTGGGTCCGCTCATGTGGACATGTCCATATGAGTGGTCCAGACTCTTCCACATAAGCGGTCCACATGACAAATAAGCGACCCAAGACACCTATGACCCTATGAGCGACCCAGACTCCTAAAACCTATACAATCTACCGTTTTCTCGTATTTCGTGCCCTATGCTATGCAGTACAATGTAAGACCTGATCCTAGACACCTAGACGAAATCAACAGATGTAGTGCACCAACAACACTACACCTAGCTAACGTGGTAGTCAGCGGCTATAATCACGAAGGATTATAACTATCGTGATTACAATCACGTTTCAAAGTTCAATTGAACTTTGACTTGACCAATTGATGGTCAAAACCGAAAGTCAAATTGTTGGCCAAACTGTTTGACTTTCTGCACTAACATAAAGAAAAGCAATAAAAGAAATGAAAGAAGCTCACTAAGGGTCCTTGCTATCTTTTCAACAAAGAAGACAAAGTCCCAATCAGCTTAGGAGAGCTCCAAAGCAGGTTGTAGAGAAGAGAAATGAGAAATGAGGAAGTGAGCATGGCTATTTATAGTTGTAGTGAGTTAACAAGATCATCACAAGTGTTTGTGTAGGCTTCAAGGATTAAATCATGGCCACACACTTGTTACAAGCAGGTTAGAAGCCTTGGGGAAGAGATAAACTTGCTCAACATTCCAAAAAATTGCATAAACAGCCCCTGAAGTTGCAACAGATTGCTGAAACTGAGTTTCTGGAACTGGGCACACTGACACGGCCCGCGTAAGATATGGGACGGGGTCTACGCGGCCCGCCTGGCCCTCCCAGATCAGCACAGTTTGATAATTTACAGTTTCAGTCCCTGCATGCATTCGAGTCCATTTCAGGCCTTTTTGACCCCTGTTAAGCCATTTTCAAGGCTTTACAAGGTCAATAAAGTTTAGAGGACTCAAAATATGTTCAGAGAAGTCTCGGATGTCGGCTCGTTTGTTCGTACGGTCGCGTTGTTCGTTAAATTACGACGAAACTCAAACGGACGTGAAAACGAACCAAGTTAAGCGACGAATGGAATTTTTGCATGCCGATCACTAAAATAAAAATATTTTAGTGTGTACAAAAATTTTGGATGTCCAGATGCGGCCAGAACGTGAGATATGCGCGAAAATGCAAACTTACGCCGTTTTTGACACTTTTAGTCCCTATAAGATCATATAAGCATGTTTTCGCACACCGAACCTATCAAAGCTTATTTCTAAGCCATGTTTAGGTTATATATGGTATGTTTAACTTATGATCAAGTTCCAGACTGTACGGTTCCATACGAAACGACAGACTTTTGCAAGTTGACGCAAATAGTCCCTAAGAGCGAATAAACTTGTTTTTGCCATACCAAAGCCTTTAAAACTTATTTCTAAGTTATGTAAAGGTTATTTAAGGTATGTTAAGTTTATGTTGATGTCCCGGAGTGTTTTTCGCGTTAAACTGATCGTATTTATGCATCAGTTTGCGTATAACTCCCAGAAAGCGATATAGAGTCCAAAATCGATCAAAAATCAACATGTGCATAAAATCAAACATAAATGACAAACATTGAGATCAAAACACACTGTTTTATTAATATTGTATTGTTCAGAGTCTGGAGAATGATTACACAAGCACAGATGTCTCATGCGTCGCTTATCTGCTTAACTCTTTTGACGGCTTCAAGTTGTCACAAGATTATCGCGGATTTTCTTGATTTTGTCTGTTGTTTCCAGAATGAGCTCAGGTCCAGTAAGCAGAGCTTCATCGATCTCATTCCAACAGACAGGTGAATGACATTTCGACCGTAGAGAACTTCAAATGGTGCCATATTGATACTAGCATGACAGCTATTGTTGTAAGAGACCTCGATCAGTGGAAGATGAGAATCCCCACTACCACCAAAGTCTGTCACGCATGCTCTAAGCATATCCTCCAAAGTTTGAATCGTTCTCTCAGATTGTCCATCTGTTTGGGGATGATAGGCAGTGCTTAGATTTAGTTAGGTTCCCATAGCAGATTGCATGGTCTTCCAAAAATGAGATAAAAACCGAGCATCACTATCGGAAATCATATCCAAAGGAACACCATGTCGTGATACAATCTCATCAACATAAATCTTGGAAAGTTTATCAGAAGATAGATCCTCGCGAATCCGAATAAAATGAGCTGATTTCGTTAATCGATCGATAACAACCCATATAGCATCGTGACCTTTAGATGTACGCGGTAATTTAGTGATGAGATCCATCGCAATGTTCTCCCACTTCCAAAACCGGTATCTTTGGTTGTACAAGCAAACCAGAAGGTTGTTGATGTTCAGCCTTGACTTTGAGACAAGTTAGGCATTTCGACACATACAAGGCAACATCCTATTTCATACCAGGCCACCAACACTAAGTACGAAGATCCTTGTACATTTTAAGCGCATCAGTCACGACATTCGCCTTACCAGGATGGTAGCGAATCTCGCAATTATATTCATTTAAGAGCTCAACCCAGCGTCGTTGCCTCATATTCAGCTCCTTCTGATTGAGAATATGCTGGAGACTTTTGTGGTCTGTGAAAACCACACACTTCATTCCATAGAGGTAGTGTCTCCAGATTTTAAGAGCAAAAACCATAGCACCCAACTCAAGATCATGAGTCGTGTAGTTTTTCTCGTGAACTTTCAGTTGTCTTGACGCATATGCAATAACTTTGCCTCGTTGCATGAGGACACAACCAAGGCCTAAGTTGGACGCATCGCAGTAGACAACGTAATCATCGTTTCCCTCGGGCAGAGATAGAATAGGAGCATCACACAGCTTCTGTTTCAGCGTTTGGAACGCTTCTTCTTGCTTGGGTCCCCACTCAAAAGGCTTATTCTTTTGAGTCAAAGCAGTGAGTGGAACTGCAATCTTCGAGAAATTTGAAATGAATCGACGATCATAACGAGCAAGACCAAGAAAAGATCGAATCTCTGTAGGTGTCGTCGGTGTATTCCAGTCTTTAATAGCATCAATCTTGGATGGATCCACATGAATACCCTGCTCGTTGACTATATGACCCAAAAACTAAACTTCTTTAAGCCAAAATTCACACTTGGAGAATTTAGCAAAAAGTTGTTCCTTCTTTAGGAGTTCCAGTGTCAAACGAAGGTGTTGCTCGTGCTCGGCTCGAGACTTCAAATAAACGAGAATATCGTCGATGAACACAATAATGAACTTGTCTAAATAAGGCTTACAGACCCTATTCATTAAGTCCATGAAGATGGCTGGAGCATTCGTCAGACCAAAAGGCATGACTGTGAACTCATAGTGCCCATATCTCGTGCAGAAAGCAGTTTTGGGAATATCTTCTGCGAGATCACGAAGATGATGATACCCAGAACGCAGATCGATCTTGGAAAAGCATGAAGCACCTTGCAGCTAGTCAAAGAGATCATCAATTCGAGGTAGGGGATATCGATTTTTGATGGTAAGCTTATTAAGCTCACGATAATCGATACACATTCGAAAAGATCCATCTTTCTTTTTCACGAAGAGGACATGAGCACCCCAAGGCGAAAAGCTCGGACGGATGAATCCTTTATCAGATAACTCTTGAAGCTGTTTCGATAACTCTTGCATCTCAGACGGTGCAATACGATAAGGTGCTTTCGCAATCAGGTTGGCATTAGGTACAAGGTCAATATGAAACTCAACTTGATGAACTGGAGGCAAACCAGGTAGTTCATCAGGAAACACCTCTGGATAATCCCGAACAATCGGAATATCCTGAATACTCTTGCTCTTGCTTTTCTCCTCGGTGACATGTACTAGAAAAGCAACATATCCTTTTCGTAAATACCTTTGGGCTTCCATACACGACATAAGCTTCAATCCACCTGAAGGTTTCTCGCCATGAACTTCTAGAACATCGCCAGAAGACAAAGGAATACGAACAATCTTATCGAAACAAACCACCTCAGCATGGTGTTTGGTTAACCAATCCATCCCCACGATAATGTCGAAACTCCCAAGTTGCATCGGTGTGAGGTCAATAGGAAAAAGATGGTTATCGAGGTTCAACTGACAATCACGAATAACAGAATTGAGAACAAGAGGTTTACCAGTAGCAACTTCGACAGATAAGGGTTTCCTCAGTTTAGTTCTAGGTATCACAAGCAAAGGCTCAAAAGACAATGAAACAAAACTTCTATCGGCACCAGAATCAAAAAGAACAGATGCAGGTCGATTGTTAACAAGAAACGTACCATTAACCACCTCGTTGTCGGCCCTCGCTTCGTTTGCATTCAAACTGTATGCTCGTCCATGAGCGGGATTCGCATTGACATTGACATTCACGTTCGGATTCGCGTTGGCATTGACCAGCCTCGAACAGTTGTTGCGGAAGTGACCATACTCTCCACAATTGAAACATGAACCCAGTGGGAATCCGCAGCATTCCCCTGAACCAGATCTTGAACCTGGGCAACCTGATTCTGTCCCAAACGACAAATATTGGCCAAATGCCCAAGTTTACCACACGTTGTGCATTGCTTAATAACTTGTTGTGCAACATGATGGCTGTTGCAGCGAGCACAATGAGGTGCAGTACCAGCATACGCTTTCTTTGCAGGAGGTTGAGTCGGTGGGTTCTGAGCAGTCTGTGTTGTAACAGCAAAATTCTGAGCACCCTTTCGCTTTCTCTACTTCTTCGACGACTCACCTTTCTTACCCTTATCCTTTTCCTTGACAGAATCGGTCGACTTCTTTTTATCACCATTGCGGGTAAGTTTCCCTTCCTGACTTGAGACTCAGTCAGGGTAGCCGACAACTCGATCGCGTGACGAACGGTAGTAGGATTAACGTCGGTCATAATATCCTGTATGGAATCGGGTAAACCATCGATATATCTCTCGATTGCTTTCTCCAGTGGGGTAACCATAGTGGGGCACAACAGACTGAGTTCCTCGAAAAGATCTGTATACGCACGGTGTTCACCCCCATCTTGTTTCAAATCGTCAAACTCTCGTTCCAAAGCTCGGATTTCGTGACGGGGACAAAACTATTTCATCATGAGAGCTCGAAGCTCTTCCCATGTTTGTGCTAATGCCACTTCGATACCCCTATCGCGCCTAACACCGTTCCACCAAGTAAGAGCTCGCTTCTCAAACACACTCGATGCAAATTCAACCTTACGCGCATTCGGACACTGCACATGTCTGAATGTGCTCTCGATACTTTCAAACCACTGCAGGAGCGCAGTTGCTCCTTGCGACCCAGAAAACTTTAGTGGCTTAGAAGAATTGAAATTCTTGAAATTACACGGAGCATTGTTATTATTATTGTTGTTGTATAACTCGTGGATTTGGGTCACAACGCCTGGAAGCACAGCAGCCATCTGCTAAGAGACAAGGGTTGCAACTTCTTCAGCAGTAAAAGATTGTGCTTCACGTCGAGGAGGCATTGTCTAACAAGGAAACAAGAGAAATGAGTGAGGTTGAAAATTGGAAGAAACAAAAGTGGTATCGGCAAAACACAAGGGAGGCGATCATTCGTTTGTTACCTCGAACAAACAAACGACACTCAGTGACTAATCAAAGTAAATAGGTCAAAATAATGTATCGCGAAGACATGCTCGCCTGTAAGTGAACACTCACCCCAAGAGTTCCCAGGTAAGAGTGACTGGTCCGATTATGTGGATTTGTACGAACACTCTAGCCTTAGACAGAAAACTCAAAGTACAGGCACTCACTCTTCCAGTTTGCACGTGGTCACATTATTTAGACCCAAACTTTCACGAGATTTTGGAAACTTAAAGGGTTCAAAACCTTATAACTAATCATTTACGAAAATATGATTAGTTTTCAAAGCGGAATCGAAATTTGTGTTCTCATTGTGGTTATCACCTAAGGATAGGTGACGGTTTTGTTTTAAAATCTAAACGCAAGAAACTTGCGTTAGGGTCCTAGAAAGTTATAGTCTAGGTCAAAGCATTACTAATAACCTAATTCCCTATAACCATTGGCTCTGATACCAACTCTTCTGTCACACCCCGACCACGTAAAACAATAAATCGTGGCGGAAACGTCGGGGATTGTTGTAACAGAATTATTGTTTCATAACCATGGATACAAAAAGAGTTTCGTTTTATTAATAATATTAAACATTAACATTGTCTTAACACATAGCAAACAAGTTATATATCGACTATCACTATTATTATGTCACTAAGGCCTCATCCAGATCCTATGTTGTTGGATCGTCGTTGACCCTGAATGAGTCGATCAGAAGAGTCGTTTATCTAATTCAAAGGCGGAATCAGTGAATCAGACGCTCAAACTAAATATAATGCTTCTTATATTGATTCTTGACAATGTTTACAACCTGGAAGCAATTTGGCAGCACTTCGTTACAAGTTTAGACCCGTTACCAAATGAAACTACACATGCACTATTTATAGTGGATTTGGTTCGCTTATGTGGTCATGCACATATGAGCGAACCTGTATGATGTGTGTGGTTCGCTTATATGGACAATGTCCATATAAGCGGACCTCCTTTCTTAACCATCACTTTTCAGTTCTTGAACCTCGTGCACACAATATTCTATCCTATCCTATTCTATTACATGAAACAAGACGAAGTCAATAGACGTAGTGCACTAACATATGTGACGCATGCATCGTAGAAATCAATCAAGCAACAACACCTGAAACATATGTAAAAATAAAGTCAGCAAAGAAATGTTGGCAAGTACATAGGTTTTATAAGAGCGTCGGAATCATGGCTAGTTTACATGTTGCAGTACTTTATTAGACTACAAGAGTCAAAATACAAATCTCGTTTTGAAAAGTGTATTGCAACATAATTTAACCAACTCAAATCAAGCGAGTTATAATTTATAAAACCTCGTAGCCATGATTCTTAACCCCAAAACATTTCTTTTAGAAAACCAAATGGTAAAACATCTCGTATTAACTCGTTAATAAAACTCGTATGGTTTATATTCTTTCGAAAACATAGTTATGTGACATCGTTTTAAAATCGTTTACCCAAGTGAACTAAATAACGCCACGGTATGTAATATGCAGAAAACACTTATATATAAGAAGTACCGGTGGCGTATCTACCATGTTTTCACATTATGTAACTACAACTAACAAGTTTGTTCACATTATTGAAATTGTTATTAGTTTAATATAAACCGTTTTAATCTTTTGAAATCCTCGTTTAAACCTTGAAATCATTTTGTACATATGAATCACCCCAAAACAATTGAAAACAGTAAAATAGGGGAACTATGTAGTCACATGAAGTGCAAAATATCCTCAATCAATAGAACTTCAACAAACTCAAGTAAACCAGAGAAATCAAGCAGCACCTAGTAATCGAATCACTAGTCAAACAATAGACGCCTAAATCAGAAGATCGGACATAATGAGGTCTTGTAAACCAAATGAGTGTTGGAACTCATGTGATATGGTTTAACAAAGCCTACATCCTAAATCGAAACCTAACCTAAGTGCTTTCGACCCATTGCGACCCATTAAGGTAGCTTACGCTACTTTAACGCGTCGTGCGCGCAAATGCGCATTCGAGACGTCTAACTAGTCCTATGACAAGTATTATATGCCTATACAAGTTTAAATATGTTGCATAATCAGTTATGTGACAAAAGCTTTGGTTACATATGCTTATTTACCAATTATGCATGAAAAGGGTATTTTGGTCATTTACCAAAGGCATATAAACTACCTATCATACAACTAATTAAACCTAAGTGACCATAAGGTATAACCTCGGAAGGTTATTCCCTATGCAACTATCGTCACTACGCTTGTTTGGTCGGATCCTAATGATCGACCAAACGGGTCGTGTTCGAAAGTCTAAGCGGGTGTTTAGTCCGCTTGACTTACAACTCTACACAAGCACTAAACTAAAAAGTGACGACCTAAACATGCTAAAACATGTTTAGTTAAGTTTGAAAACAGCTTTGGTATCAAAACAAACGGTTTTGATACCTAAAAGTAGTTTGGTTACAAAATGCGCGAGAATACGCATTGTGGCCGAAACTACGACTCGTCACTGAGCCTAGATAACGTGGTAATCAGTAGGTATAGTCACTAGGGACTATAACCATCGTGATTACGCTCACGTTATGAAGTTCAAACAAACTTCGCATTGACCATAAACTGGTCAATGCAGAAAGTCAATCGCAGTTTGACTTTTACGATAAAAACGAATAAAAGAACGAAAAAATACTTACGAAGGGTCCACGCAAGCTATGATCCAATTTACCCTCAAGTATGAAGTGTAAACTCCAACTTAGAGGGCCAAAATCAGATCAATGTGGGTTTTGCAAGTGAATGGTGGGGGTATTTATAGGAAATCTAGAGCATTAGGATCGTTTATCAGGAAACGAGCTTCAATCTAGGCCCTCCACTTGGGCCCATAGTTTTGTAATACCATGGGTACCCCAAATATGGCCCATAGATTCTAAAATACCATTTGCACATGGAAAAATGGGTTGGAAATGGCTAGAAACAGCTGGAAATTTGATTCTGTGCAGATCAGGGGATCCTCGCGGCCCGCGTAAGGAACAGAAGGGGGCTACGCAGCCTGCCTGGGTGTTACAATTCAGCAACAATTTCTCATAATTGCAATTTCAGTCCCTGTTAGTGTTTTAAGCTCATTTCAACCCTTTTAAGGCCCGTCAAGCCAACTTTAACGCCCTAAAATGATTCTTAAACATTGTGGACATGAAACATGCTCAAAAATATACCGGATGTCGGTTCGTTTCGTCGTACGATCGCGATGTTCGCTTAATTACGATGGAAGTCGTAACGAACGCAAAAACCATCCAAATTAAGCGACGAATGGATTTTTATTATGCCAAACACTAAAATAAAATATTTAATGCTTGCGTAAATTTTTGGATGTCCGGATGTATTCAGAACATAAGATATGCGCGAAAATGCAAACTTGTGCACTTTTTGACGCTTTTAGTCCCTATTTATCAATAAAGTTTATTTTAGCATACCGAACCCCTCAAAGCCTATTTCTAAGCTATGTAAAGGATATTTTGGGTATGTTTAACTTATGATCAAGTTTCGGAATGTTCGTTTCTATACAAATCGGTATAGTTTCGCAGTTTGACACAAATAGTCCCTGCGATCGAACAAACGTGATTTCAACACACCAAACCATCCAAAGCTTATTTCTAAGTTATGTGGAGGTTATTTAAGGTATTTTAAGCCTATGTCACTATTCCGGAGTGTTTGTTGCATTAAACTGACTGCGCTTACGCACCACTTTGCGTATAACCTTCAGAAAGCGATTTTAAGCTTGAAATTGGAATCGAATTAAATTGAAAAATCACCAAACATAGATACACACATAATAACACCAAAGCACATTGTTTTATTAATAATCATCATTTTTTTACATTGTATATCGATTACAGAACACAGTTGTCACAAAAGTGATTCTTAGTGTTAAACAAGGTGCAATCATGTCCAAATCATTGAATTCCGCCTTTGGTTTGGATTAGAAGTCTTCTGATCGACTCATTAGATCGAATCTTCGATCCTATATTTCTGCTCGTATGTTGACTTAGCATACGTAGTCCACGAGTTTCAAAGAACATTCTGCTCGTATGTTGACTTAGCATACGTAGTACACGATTTTCAAAGACATTCTGCTCGTATGTTGACTTAGCATACGTAGTACACGATTTTCAAGGACATTATGTTCGTATGTTGACCTAGCATACCTAGTACAAGGTTTTGAAACATTTTCGCTATACGAATCCCAAATCCTTATAAGATCTTCCTATCTTCATAGTTAGATTCTTGAGGATGTTTAAAGTAGTAATTGAAGTCCATTGATTGGATTCCTGGTGTGTACTTTAAATTCATATATACAAGTTGATGAACAAGTTGATGACCAAGTTGACGATTATGTGATTATGTGTTTATGTGTTTAATGGACTCAAATGCTCGCTATCCAAATCATTGTAGAGACTTCCATATTTGCGTATGTTAGATCCTTACAAGGATATCCAAAAGTACTATCTTAAATCCTTAATGGGCTTCTATGCAATGGTCAAGACCATTGGATTTTAAAGTACTATTCCATAGTTAAAGAGATTGATTCGTCCATCTAGTTAAAGCGATCATGTGTTGATCTAATAGAAGATATCATGTGTTGATATAGTTAAAGAGACCCTTTGGTGGTCTAGTTAAAGAGATTTATTCGTCAATCTAGTTAAAGAGATCATGTGTTGATCTAGATAAAGATATCATGTGTTGATATAGTTAAAGAGACCCTTTGGTGGTCTAGTTAAAGAGATCATGTGTTGATCTATTTAAAGATATCATGTGTTGATATAGTTAAAGAGACCCTTTAGTTAAAGAGATTGATTCGTCAATCTAGTTAAAGAGATCATGTGTTGATCTAGTTAAAGAGATCCTGTGTTGATCTAGTTAAAGAGACCCTTTGGTGGTCTAGTTAAAGAGATCATGTGTTGATCTAGTTAAAGAGACCTTTGGTGGTCTAGTTAAAGATATCGTTCGTCGATCTAGTTAAAGAGATCCTTTGGTGATCTAGTTGAAGAGAATCTTTGGTGGTCTATTTAAAGAGATCATTTGTTCATCTAGTTAAAGAGACCCTATGGTGGTCTAGTCAAGTCATCATAGGATTATTCATTTGATTTTCTTCCCCTACACATCATAAAATAAACTATGCGGACTGTGGAAGGAATTAAGTAATTATTGATGCATACATAATTATGGAATTCAGTTCACAGAAACCACAGCAAGTTTTGTTATGTGTAAGAACCTATAGGGATTAGAATAACGAAACGGGAACAATGTAATAAGGGCATGGTGGATACACCGCTGGTACTTTCTATATATATGTGTTCCTTATTACATTGCAAGCGTGGCGTTATTTAAGTTACTAGAAGTTCTGGACCTTGACCAATGTTGTTTTATCTCCCCGACTCCAATTTTGAGCACACACAAGTTTCATATAATAGTCTTCATAGGAAATATTCTTCCATCCGTTGTTCGAAACTCCAACCCCTTTTTGAGTTCACATTCTCTTCAAATTCTTCTACAACAAGGACATCATTTTGACACTTACATGACGATCTTGAAGTTCGGTACAATCATACACCTACCTATTGGAATGAAGTTTAAATTTTCGGATCTGAACTCATTCTTATAGACAACAGATGAGTACGATTAACAATGTTCACTGGAAATCCAAACGTGACCCAGAGTATTTACTCAGGGAACGGAGGATCATATGAAAGCGAAACAAACACATATGTTTCCATAAGTGTCCTCTAAATTAAATTTCAGGACGAAATTTCCTAAAGTAGGGGAGACTGTGACATTTGTGCCTTTATGACCATCATATAAATACGAATCCAATAAAATCTTGTGTTTCATTCTTGGGATTTGTATAATTACATGTGACATTTACACATTTCAAGTACGATTTCGAGCTCTCAAAAGCTTTTCTGGAAGTTCTACGTAAACTGTTATGCAAACGTAATCAGTTTAGCACAACGTACACTCCGGAATAATGACATAAGCTAAAAATACCCTAAATATCCTTTACATAACTTAGAAATAAGTTTTGAAGGGTTCGGTATGGCAAAAACAAGTTTATTCGATCACGGGGACTATTTACGACAAACTATGAAAGTCTACTGATTCTCGTAGCAACGTACACTCTGGAACAAGGTCATAAGCTAAACATGCCTAAATACCCTTAACATAGCTTAGAAATAAGTTTTGCAGGGTTCGGTATGTGAAAACATGCTTATTTGATCATAGGGACTAAAAGCGGCAAAACTACGAAAGTATGCCTATTCGCGCCTATTCTACATTCAGACCATATACACACATCCAAAAATTTTTGTAATCATTAAAATATTGTATTTAGTGATGAGAATGCAAAAATGTCCTTCGTTGCGTAATTTGGATCGTTTTCGCGTCCGTTCGAGCTTTCGTCGTAATTAAGCGCAAAACGCGACTGTATGACCGAATGAACCGACATCCACAGTATTTCCAAGCATATTTCAAGTCCCCTATACTTTAACATCCTTATAAAGCCTAAAATTTGGGTTAACGGGGGTTAAATGCATCAAAAACAAGTTTTAAATGTTGTAGGGACCATTTCTCCCAAAAACTAAAACCTGACCTGAGCTATCTGGCCTCGGGCGAGAGACAAGCCAAAGTCTCTCGTGGGGTGCGTGAGACACCAGTAACAGAATACTTCAATTCAGCAGTAGCCTTGGTTTTCATTCCTAGTTTTAGCAAACATGTTTGTCCCAACTACCCACAAGGAACCTGCTTCAATTGTGGTTATCCTACCCACTTCAATTGACCTGGCTGGCAGATGATGACTCAATGAATGGGCACATGATTAACACTAGCAATATCAAGGCTTGTGCTAATGTCTGAATAAACACTTAAACTTTTGTGTTTTCTGTTTACTTTCCAAGGATCTTGAAACACTTTGTTTGTTCTATAAATAAATTTAGTCGTTTGCATTTTATTTACAAAATCAATGTGAATACGTGTATGTATGGCATACCCCTACGATATCGATACCAAGGAACCATATTCCTTGCAAGACAAAAACTACTCTCGTAGTTTCTTCCATTTTTTGTGATCGCTCGCGATCTCCACGAAAATCCTAGGTACTCGTTTCTTCTAAGAAACAAAGTACAAGGTAAAAGTTATAACTCTTAACGAATACTCAAAATACCACTTTAAATGCTTGCTAGGATATCTAAGGGTACTTTTCATAAGTCCTTAATTGGTCTTATGTGATATGTCTATGTACATATCATTACATTCTGGTTTTCATGACATTATACATAGTATATGATTTCAAAGACATCTTACATGATTTCAAAAACATTTCATATGGTTTAAAAACATTTTAACATAGTATATTCACCTAATATACCAAGTTCATAATTTCAAAAACATTATCTATGTTTTCAAAAACCTCGTACATGATTTTAAAAGCATTTCACATGGTTTCAAAACATTTTAGCATGACATATTCACCTAATATACCTAGTGCATGATTTCAAAAATATCATATATGATTTCAAAACATTAAACATATTTTTTGAAGATCCCAAGCATAGTTTTCAAGGACATTCTGCTCGTATGTTGACTTAGCATACGTAGTACACGATTTTCAAGGACATTCTTCTCGTATGTTGACTTAGCATACGTAGTACACGATATTCAAGGACATTCTGCTCGTATGTTGACTTAGCATACGTAGTACACGATATTCAAGGACATTCTGCTCGTATGTTGACTTAGCATACGTAGTACACGATTTTCAAAGGACATTCTGCTCGTATGTTGACTTTGCATACGTAGTATACGATTTTCAAGGACATTCTGCTCGTATGTTGACTTAGCATACGTAGTACACGATTTTCAAGGACCTGTTCGTATGTTGACCTAGCATACCCAGTACAAGGTTTCGAAACATTTTCGCTACACGACTCCCAAATCCTTATAAGATCTTCCTATCTTCATAGTTAGATTCTTGAGGATGTTTAAAGTACTAATTGAAGTCCATTGATTGGATTCCTGGTGTACTTTAAATGCATATGTACAAGTTGATGAACAAGTTGATGACCAAGTTGACGATTATGTGATTGTGTGTTTATATGTTTAATGGACTCAAATGCTCGCTATTTAAATCCTTGTAGAGTCTTCCATATTTTTATATGTTAGATCCTTAGAAGGATATCCAAAAGTACTAACTTAAATCCTTAATGGGCTTCTATGCAATAGTTAAGACCCTTGGATTTTAAAGTACTATTCCATAGTTAAAGAGATTAATTCGTCGATCTAGTTAAAGAGATCATTTATTGTTCTAGTAAAAGATATAATGTGTTGATATAGTTAAAGAGACCCTTTGGTGGTCTAGTTAAAGAGATTTATTCGTCAATCTAGTTAAAGAGATCATGTGTTGATCTAGTTAAAGATATCAGGTGTTGATATAGTTAAAGAGACCTTTTGGTGGTCTAGTTAAAGAGATCATGTGTTGATCTTGTTAAAGATATCATGTGTTGATATAGTTAATGTTGGTGCAGTCATCTGTCGTCTTCCTCTTATATCGAGTCTCGGTTTATTACACTTGAAGCTGAAAGTTTGAAGCTGAAAGTTTGAAGCTGAAAGTTTGAAGCTAAAAGTTTGAAGCTGAAATTTTGAAAAGGGTTCCGTTTGAAGGGTTCCGTTTGAAAAGGCTATGTTACTTTCAAACGGAAGGGTCATTATCTATAAATACCCTTCAAACTTTCATCATTTGTAACTTACCGGCTAGAGCAACGAAGTGCTGCCGAAGTGTTGTCAGGTTGTAAATTGTTATAAAATCAATCATACAACAGTTTAAAGTGTGAATCTTGCTGAATTGAGCTCTACACGTCTGTTTCCGCCTTTTGTATAGAGATAAACTCTTCTGATTGACTCGTTCGGGTCTGAAATCGATCCTACAAGTGGTATCAGAGCTCAGGAAGAAGAGTTCTATACAATTCAGCTGCAATTTCTGTTTCTACACCTTTCTTTTTCGAAAATTACAAGTTTTCACGGTTAAAATCGGCTGAAACTTTCACAATGTGTGCGTAATTGTGTTTTTACAAACCCTTGAGAATTTCAGTTCAAAACTCAAAGTAAAAGTGATAAAAATGGCGTGAAAACTAATGTCCGTTTGAACGAAGCAGAAACCTTCCGTTGGTAATCTTGCCCTACCGTTTGAAAATTGGTGACCGTTTGAACGAGCCCAGCGCCTGACCGTTTGAAAACTGCCTGACCGTTTGAAACTGCCACCTTACCGTTTGAAAACTGCCTGACCATTTGAAACTGCCACCTTATCGTTTGAAATTGCCACCTTATCGTTTGAAATTGCCACCTTATCGTTTGAAAATGCACCTTACAGTTTGAACATGCACATGACCGTTTGAAAATACATGGTTGACAGTTTGAAACTAACCTGACCGTTTGAAAGTTGCCAACATGACAGTTTGAAACATGGTTCCAGTTTGAAAGTGTTTCAATCTTCACATGATTGTACATTGAGTAGTGTGAATCTATTAAACGTGCATCGAGTGTGTGAAATATTAAACGAGGTTGTCAGATTGCATGTGATATACAATTAAGGCTCATGTGACATTGAGTTTATCGGCACAATCTCAATTTATATTACATCAACTTGGATCAGGCTTTTGCATGTGATTGTGTTTAAATCTAGTGCGGCCCAATGCATGGTTAAGATTGTCAGACGTTAAACAAAAACAACAATATATCGTTTTGTGATTGCATGTGACTGTTGATCTTTCTAGACTTTGTCAGCCCACGTGATCAAGATTAACGGCCTATCATATTATAACAACTGTGCACCGGCCCATGTGAAGATTTTCGGCTCAAGAATCAAAGTATAAGCCGCCCACTTTTCAGTTAGAAGTCAAATAGCTTGTGTTCACGTGAATTGTTTGGCCCAATCATAGTTGTTTGGTTATTGATATTGTCAACCCATTTATCAATAATGAACGGCCCAATGAGAAATTACAATCATGCTTATCAGTTAAGTGTATTGTGAGGCTCAATCAAATTAAGTTGGGTAATAGAGTTTTTGTTAATTCATAAAACTTTGCATGAGATCTGATTTGTGTTGAAAGTCTTTGTCAGCCCACTACAAACTTTGTGGCACAATCAGCTATTGGTTTAGTGATTTTTGAGGTCCAATCATTATTCACATAATAAATAATGTTGTCGGCAGTTATATAATTCACGAGATCAAAAGTAACCGGTTCTACAATCAAGAGTTGAATATTAATATTGAGTAGCCCACTGTTTACATCGGCCCAATCTCAAAGCTCGAATTTTTAACTGTCAGTTCATTACCAAATCCGCACAGTTTGGGGTTCAAAAGTCTCAAAGGCTCAGGTCATTTGAAAGTCCGTCAGTTTGCACGTAAAAGGGTCCAGTCATCCATATTTGATCCGGGTCTTAGCTGTCTGCAGAGTGTGTCAACCTTCTGTCCGCACAAAATATTCACCAGTTCGAGTACCAGTTTGTTACTATTAATTGATAAATCTTTAAAACTGATTGTGTTTTTTGTTTGATTGTTGTCACGTGTCTTACGAGGTGAACCAGTTCGTTTGAAAATGAGACGGGAACCACCCAGAAACCCCCGAAATTGATGAGTATCGAAGAATACTACGGGTGGAAAGATCGATTCGAGAACTGGGTTCAAGCGAATCATCTCAGGTCTTGGGAATGCATACTAAAGATGTGACAACTCGAGTTTCCAAGATTTCATTTTCGCATTTATTGCACGTTCACTGCTTGTTTAGTATTTACTTGCACAATTGGTTTGCTTTGTAACTGTATACGTTTTGGATTTGATAAGGTTTATGAATGATTTGACAAATACTTGAATGTGGTGATGAAACTGTAAATTTCATATCTTGTGCATGTAAAATGTGATAAATAATTCTTAAGGGTGCTTAGTGCTAACAGTGAAACTTAAATCATTCTTAACCCTAATCCCTTTCACTAATCATCACCCAAGAATCAAAGCACGTACTTTCACTTTCTCTAACCCTCTCTGGCAGTCATCATCCTCATCATTGGCACAAGCTTTTCATCACTCTTAATTTCCTCTCTTTGTCTAGAATCAATCCAAGGTAATTGTTTAATCATTGTTATTGTAAATCGTTGATTAATTGACTCATGCTAAAACCCTAGTTCTTCACATACTAGTTCTGTGTTTATTGACTTAGATTCTGATTTTTTGTGAAATGATGTTGATTAGTTGTGTAATCAATTGCCTGATGATTTAGATGCATGATATGTTAGAAAGATTGATTGTTGATTTGATCAGTGCAATGCAAATATATGAAATTAGGGTTTTGGATCGTAGTCTGCGTAAATGTAACTGTTACGTTGATAAACTGAGACTTGGTTTTGACTACTACATGATTTCTAGTCCGTAGAATTGTGTCAGGGCTTTGTGAAGTCACAAAGTCCGAGCTTTGATGGAAGAATATGATCTGAGTTTTTGTAAATGTTAAATGATCAGAGTTTTGCAATTAGGGCATGGTCCGAAGTTTGTAAATATGTTTTCCTGAGTTTTGTGATGAAACATGTAGAGTCCGACTTTTGTTTAATTTATATATCCGACCTTTGTATGATAATTAAAGGTCCGACTTTTGTGTATTGTGAAGTCCGAACTTCATGAAGCTAGGGGACCGAGTTTTACCTTGTATAGATGAAGTCCGAACTTTGTGATGTACATTAAGGGTGTCCGAATTTTATATAAACATCAAAGGGTCCGACTTTCATTAAGGGAGCAAAAGGTCCGAGTTTTATGAGAAGGGATCCTGTCCGAGTTTTGTGGGGTGCAAGGGTCCGAGTTTTAGGAAGGGGGGATGTGTCCTACCTTTTTAATTATATGTAGGGCTGTCCGAGTTTAAAGGGGGGGGGGAAGCCCCTTGGTCCGACTTTGTTGAATGGACAAGGGAGTCTGAGTTTGTAGGGGGGGGTGGCCCTTGTCCGACTTTTGGTGATGATCTACCAGACTTTTGTTTATGATGCTAGCTTGTCCGATTTTTGATATACAAAGTGTGTAGTCCGAATGTGTGAAGATGATATTTAATCCGACTTTTGTTGATGCTATTAAAGTCTGAGTTATTCAAGATGTTTATAATGCTGAATTCAAAACACTGTTTGGCACTGTATGTCACTATATGGCACGATATGGCATTGTATGTCACTGTATGGCACGATATGGCATTGTATGTCACCGTATGCTACTGTATGATGATTTATGTGTGTGCAACCTATGTCGCGTAAACCTGTAAACGTATATCACACGGAATCATTGTTGTTTGGATTTTAAGGGGTTGTAAACCCTAATTGCTTGCAAACACTTACATTGAAATCATGTGCTATGTACCCTAGGTCGTGAGTAACGGACTTAAACATTAATTAACTCTAGAAGCAATAACATACCGAGCAAACCAAGGTGAGTTCACACTCTTTACCAAGGCATGGGATTCCCGGGGATAGGGAATGGGTTGAATGATGGAATTGAACAATTACGCGTACATACACGGTTACTAGACTATCTACCATAGTCCTCGGGTTAAGCAGGACACTTACGTAAAACCTACGTAAACAGGAATATGCTACTGTCTTCCGGAGTCAGGAAGGACACTTACGTAAAACCTATGTAAACAATAACATGCTACTGTCTTCCGGAGTCAGGAAGAACACTTACGTAAAACCTACGTAAACCCCACGCGTACCACTGTCCTCAGGTAAAGAAGGATACTTACGTAAAACCTACGTAATGCTTGTACGTACTACTGTTCTCGGTTGTGAAGAACACTTATGGTTACGAATAGTCTAGTGGATATACAACATGGGAAGCCCCCACCAATAGAACATACTATCGGCCCTGTAGAGCCACATGTTACAAACGAACTTACTATTACGCATTTACTTTCTGTGAACTCGCTCAACTAGTTGTTGATCCTCTGTTACATGCCTTGCAGGTCGTTAGGTCCATTTGGGAGCTTGCACAGGGAGGAGCTGGTCGTTGTGGGCACGGATCGTGAATGTTTCATTAAACACTTTATGACATTTCATACTTTATTATGTTGGGTTTTATTTATACGCTTCCGCTAAACAGTGATAACATACATATGTTTTGGAACACCTTTCATATGGATTGGTTTGGTTTGAATACAATTACTTTTACTATATACATTGTTCTATATGATTGGTGGCTTGATCCTGGTTAGTCACGCTCCCAAGCGGTGATACTCCGTAGGTGGATTTTGGGGGTGTGGTTCGTTTTGGTAAACGAGGCAAGCTCAACCCACGGTATGTTGGACCGTTCGAAATCACTGAAAGAATAGGCAAGGTAGCCTACAGACTAAACCTACCAGCTGAACTCGGTGCAGTTCACAATGTTTTTCACGTGTCGAATCTGAAGAAGTGTCTGTCAGATGAGACCCTCATAGTTCCTTTTAAGGAACTCACTATCGACGAGCGGTTGCAGTTCGTCGAGGAACCAATTGAAATCACGGACCGGGATGTTAAGGTCCTCAAGAACACTAGAATACCTCTTGTTCGGGTTCGTTGGAACTCCCGTCGTGGCCCTGAGTATACCTGGGAATGAGAAGATCAAATGGAACTCAAGTATCCCCAGTTATTCGAAAACCGTGCAACCACTACTGAGGCTGAAGCTACTACAACAGAATTTCGGGACGAAATTCCAAATCAACGGGGGGATGATATGACACCCCAGGAAAACCAGTAAACGATACAACTTACCAAGCTTCCTCAGTAACTGCATGCTAAATTTCGGGACGAAATTTCTTTCAAGTTGGGGATAATGTGACAACTCGAGTTTCCAAGATTTCATTTTTGCATTTATTGCACGTTCACTGCTTGTTTAGTATTTACTTGCACAATTGGTTTGCTTTGTAACTGTATACGTTTTGGATTTGATAAGGTTTATGAATGATTTGACAAATACTTGAATGTGGTGATGAAACTGTAAATTTCATATCTTGTGCATGTAAAATGTGATAAATAATTCTTAAGGGTGCTTAGTGCTAATAGTGAAACTTAAATCATTCTTAACCCTAATCCCTTTCACTAATCATCACCCAAGAATCAAAGCACGTACTTTCACTTTCTCTAACCCTCTCTGGCAATCATCATCCTCATCATTGGCACAAGCTTTTCATCACTCTTAATTTCCTCTCTTTGTCTAGAATCAATCCAAGGTAATTGTTTAATCATTGTTATTGTAAATCATTGATTAATTGACTCATGCTAAAACCCTAGTTCTTCACATACTAGTTCTGTGTTTATTGATTTGGATTCTGATTTTTTGTGAAATGATGTTGATTAGTTGTGTAATCAATTGCCTGATGATTTAGATGCATGATATGTTAGAAAGATTGATTGTTGATTTGATCAGTGCAATGCAAATATATGAAATTAGGGTTTTGGATCGTAGTCTGCGTAAATGTAACTGTTACGTTGATAAACTGAGACTTGGTTTTGACTACTACATGATTTCTAGTCCGTAGAATTGTGTCAGGGCTTTGTGAAGTGACAAAGTCCGAGCTTTGATGGAAGAATATGATCTGAGTTTTTGTAAATGTTAAATGATCAGAGTTTTGCAATTAGGGCATGGTCCGAAGTTTGTAAATATGTTTGCCTGAGTTTTGTGATGAAACATGTAGAGTCCGACTTTTGTTTAATTTATATATCCGATCTTTGTATGATAATTAAAGGTCCGACTTTTGTGTATTGTGAAGTCCGAACTTCATGAAGCTAGGGGACCGAGTTTTACCTTGTATAGATGAAGTCCGAACTTTGTGATGTACATTAAGGGTGTCCGAATTTTATATAAACATCAAAGGGTCCGACTTTCATTAAGGGAGCAAAAGGTCCGAGTTTTATGAGAAGGGATCCTGTCCGAGTTTTGTGGGGTGCAAGGGTCCGAGTTTTAGGAAGGGGGGATGTGTCCTACCTTTTTAATTATATGTAGGGTTGTCCGAGTTTAAAGGGGGGGGGGGGGAAGCCCCTTGGTCCGACTTTGTTGAATGGACAAGGGAGTCTGAGTTTGTAGGGGGGGTGGCCCTTGTCCGACTTTTGGTGATGATCTACCCGACTTTTGTTTATGATGCTAGCTTGTCCGATTTTTGTTATACAAAGTGTGTAGTCCGAATGTGTGAAGATGATATTTAATCCGACTTTTGTTGATGCTATTAAAGTCTGAGTTATTCAAGATGTTTATAATGCTGAATTCAAAACACTGTTTGGCACTGTATGTCACTATATGGCACGATATGGCATTGTATGTCACTGTATGGCACGATATGGCATTGTATGTCACCGTATGCTACTGTATGATGATTTATGTGTGTGCAACCTATGTCGCGTAAACCTGTAAACGTATATCACACGGAATCATTGTTGTTTGGATTTTAAGGGGTTGTAAACCCTAATTGCTTGCAAACACTTACATTGAAATCATGTGCTATGTACCCTAGGTCGTGAGTAACGAACTTAAACATTAATTAACTCTAGAAGCAATAACATACCGAGCAAACCAAGGTGAGTTCACACTCTTTACCAAGGCATGGGATTCCCGGGGATAGGGAATGGGTTGAATGATGGAATTGAACAATTACGTGTACATACACGGTTACTAGACTATCTACCATAGTCCTCGGGTTAAGCAGGACACTTACGTAAAACCTACGTAAACAGGAATATGCTACTGTCTTCCGGAGTCAGGAAGGACACTTACGTAAAACCTACGTAAACAATAACATGCTACTGTCTTCCGGAGTCAGGAAGGACACTTACGTAAAACCTACGTAAACCCCACGCGTACCACTGTCCTCAGGTAAAGAAGGATAATTACGTAAAACCTACGTAATGCTTGTACGTACTACTGTTCTCAGTTGTGAAGAACACTTATGGTTACGAATAGTCTAGTGGATATACAACATGGGAAGCCCCCACCAATAGAACAATCGGCCCAGTAGAGCCACATGTTACAAACGAACTTACTATTACGCATTTACTTTCTGTGAACTCGCTCAACTAGTTGTTGATCCTCTGTTACATGCCTTGCAGGTCGTTAGGTACATTTGGGAGCTTGCACAGGGAGGAGCTGGTCGTTGTGGGCACGGATCGTGAATGTTTCATTAAACACTTTATGACATTTCATACTTTATTATGTTGGGTTTTATTTATACACTTCCGCTAAACAGTGATAACATACATATGTTTTGGAACACCTTTCATATGGATTGGTTTGGTTTGAATACAATTACTTTTACTATATACATTGTTCTATATGATTGGTGGCTTGATCCTGGTCAGTCACGCTCCCAAGCGGTGATACTCCGTTTGTGGATTTTGGGGGTGTGACAAAAGAAATATGTGCTGCCTAGAACGGAGTTGCAGGTTCTCAAAGAGCTATCGGAGTTCACAGATCAGGAACGGGTTATGTATAAAGCGGAGAAGATGATGATCAGTCTGCTTCAACAAGCAATCAAAGAAGACATATTCATTCTGCTACAGCATGACAAAACTGCAAAGTCAATTTGGGATGCACTTAAAGTCAAATTCGAGGGTAGCAAGAATATGATAAAGAGCAAAAAGGCACTGCTAAAGAAAGAGTTTGATCTGTTCAGCAGTCTACCGGGTGAAGACACGAAGAAGCTGATAGAACGATACTACCATCTAGTGAGATCAATGTCAATGCTCAGTATTACCAAAGACCGTGAAGAGTGGGTGGATAAGCTGGCTGATGCGTTACCTCAGAAGGAGTGGGGAACGTATTTGATGATATTGAAGAACACGGGTGTTTATGACGGGCTGACAATCTCACAGTTTATTGAAAAGATAGAGAGTCAGGATTTGGAACAACAAAAGATCGCGAGGATGAATAGTCTGAGTGGTCAACAGGATGTGAAGATGTACTATAAAGGTAGTATTCCAGTTCCTGAAGCTGAGAGAAGTCCGAAAATTCAAACTGCGTTCAGTGCTGGGGATTCATCAGAAAAGGCTGATCAGGGTTCTGGCAAAAGTAGCAGTGGATTCTCATCATTTCCGAGTGTTAATCCTAAAGAGTCAAATTCAAGTTTTCAGTCTCAAAGCACAAAGACAGGAAATGGCTACGTGATTCAGTGCAACATCACTCTGAATCTTCCAGAAGGTCAAAGCTTCTCAGAAGACACTGCTAAAGACCACATGGCTCTTCTTGGTTCAGTGTTGTTATCTTATGAGGGTCTAGTAGCTGGTCGGATCGGAAATCCTATGCTCACCAAAGAGGATTACGACCAAATAGACGCCGAAGAGATGGAATTAATGGATATCAAATGGTGTCTTGCAAGTGTTCTTTGACGGGCAGAAAAGTTCAAAACAATTACCGGGAGAAATGACTTTCTTGATGCTCATGTTTCTACTTTAGGTTTTGATAAATCTAAAGTTACTTGTTTTCGATGCAGGGAGAAAGGTCATTTCAAACGGGAGTGCAAAAACAGAGAAGCTAGTGGTGCTCAGAATCCGTTTGGAAAAGACGATTACTACCGGAAAGCCATTTATCAGCAGGTTGGTCAATCACAAGATTCACAGACGGCTCATGGTAGGAAGATTGAGGATTCAAAGAGAGCATGTTTAGTAGATTTCAGCTGGAGCAACTACATATCATCTGACAGCAAAGCTTGTATAGTTGATCAAGATGATGAAAGACTGCCTGAAGGATTCAGCTGGGATATGTTCGTTGATGAAAAAGGAGAGTATAAAGCCTTCATTGCCAAGATTGTCAGAGAGCCAGACATGTTTGCTACCTGGATGAAGTCTATTGGAGAGATAGTGAAAAGTGTGGAGGAGCAGTCTGTTACATCTGAAGAAAGCTCAGAAAGTGCTGATGAAGGTCTACAGAGTTAGGATGAGAGTACACAGAATGATGTTGCTTCGGAAAAGGAAGTTGTACTTGATCTAACACCGTCTGATTCTGGTGTATCAGATGTTGATTCTGAAAAATCTGTACAATTTGATCAGTCACCAGATGATAGTAGCAGTGACAATGAGGAAGAAAAACACATTAACATTGCAAAATCTCATTTGTCTCTTGAAAGTTTTCATTTCTATTTTGCAGATCGCCTGGAGAAACTGAAGGAGAAACAAGCTTCAAAAGAACAACAACAAATGAATACTGAAGATGTTGTTCAGAATGAGAAAGTTGAAAGTGTTGCTAAGGAGATGGTTGAGACTGGGCAAGTGGTTGAAGAAGAAAAGGTGACTGAAACTGAGAAAGTGATCGAAGTTGAAAAGGTGGTTGAAGTGGTGAAGACAATCGAGATTGAGAAGATTGTTGAAGTTGTCAAGCCTTGCGAGAAGTGTTTGGAAGCTTGCAAGGGATGTGAAGCAAAAGATGAGATAATAGCTGAATATGAGAAGAAGAAAGAGCAGTTACTGTTCAACCTCAACTACGTGAAAGAATCGTACGATGTCTTGAACAAAACAGTAACTGGTCTCCAAAAGACAAACTCAGAAAGAGAACAAGCACTGACGATGATGAATGCAGTCATGATGTCAAAGCAGAAAGCTATTAATTTCTACATCGAAGAAAGTGCTAAATGGAAGCAAGAGTTGGAGATAGAGAAAATAGAGAATGAGAGAATTAGACGTTTGCTACAAAGTTATTCTAGTTCTAATTATCTCATTGATCGTATTTACCCAACTGTTATAGGTATGGAAGCTTTTCAAGACGAGAAGCAAAAGAAGAAGAAAGATTGTGGTAAGAAACCGACTGTTAGCTATAACAAGTGTCCGCCTCCGATTTGGGAAGGGTATTCTCCTAGAAAACCAAACGAGGAGCAACTTGCAAAAGCAGTCAATATAAAGTTAAAAACCGACACAACTGACGTTTTACCAGATAACATTGATGTCACGTTTACCTCGTCCGATACCGATCATGAGTCTGAGTTAATTAAAAAGGTGGTCGATCAGGTGTTGGATACTGATGAAGAGTCCGAGTCAAAATCTGAGTCAGGAGGGTCAAATTCATCAGTCAACAGTCAAAATTCGTCGGTTAAACGGTCTTACAGTATAGAATTTTTGTTATCGAAAGCAAATTTGGATGATGAAACATTTGAAGTTGCATACACTTTAAATGATTCAGACAAATTATACTATGACAAAGAATTTCCAATAAGAAGTGTTCGTTTTGACATGATCAAAAAGGTTTTCAAAATGACAGAAATCAATATTTCTGAAATAAAAGATTTAAATCTTACTGAAAAACCTAAAAAGTACACTTCAAGAGTTCAACAACGTCTAAACAAGAAAAAGGGTTACAATTCTGGTTCTGGTTTTCAAAAGAAACATAACCAAAATCGTAGCTACAAAAAGAAAGGATTAGGCTTTGTTCCACCAGAAAACTATAAAAATGATAAAAATTCTAAAACAAAAACAGAATTTGTATCAGGTGGAAGCTCAGAAGATGAACAGAAGAAACCATTCTGGAGACAGTCAAATCAAGAGTTTCTTGCTGAAAGAAAGAAGAATGGAACTGAAGTGTTTTATCAAAGAGAGACTCGAACCTGTTATAAGTGCAATGAAGCTGGTCACATTGCATGGAATTGTGCAAAAAATGCCAAAACAAAACAGGGAGTTTCTCAGAAACTAAAAGAAAAAGTTGTTGTTGTTGAACCACCAATTGAAAAACTTAAGGTTTTTGAAAATTCAACGTATGAGGTTGATGAATGTTCTAAAAAGAATTTTTATAAAAAGAAAGAAAAGGACAACCAAATGTGGGTTGTTAAAAGGAATGATGAAAATGTCGGCGATGAATCTGGTTCCACAAAGCCAGAAGAGCTACAGGTTGAGGAGAAAATTTCAGTGAATGATGATGAATTTCCATCACTGAAATTTGAAGAAGTTAAAAAGAAAATTGGAAAAGTTGATATTTCAAAACAGTTTTACACTGAGAAAAAAGAATTTGATGTCGAGAAAACATTTAATGGAAGTGTAAAGAAATTTTTGGGAAAATGTTGAATGGGACAGCGAAGGGGGTTAAAGACTTTTACGCAACTAAAAAGGCAACATACAACCCCACTACGCAAGAGTTGAAAGCCATCAAGTCTGAAAAGACTTGGATGGAAGTTTGTTTTCCATAAAGTCTTAGGACTACGCCGGAGATCCCAAGTTTAGATCGTGGATCAGGAATCGGCATCATTCTAGTGTTTGAAAAGTTTGTTTGAAAGATTTTGAATAGTGTATGAATTTTACAGGTAAAAGAAATACGCCGGAGCTTCCAGGTTGGTAATTGAGAAGTAGGAATCGGCATTTTTCTGACCAATTTGACAAGTGGTAAAGAGGTTTCTGTAGATGTCTCATTCCTACAGGAAAACCTACAAGTACAAGTGGTATTCTTTGGTTTTACTTACAAGTGGTATTTGATTGTTATACTTTGAAGAGATTATGTTTACAAGTGATACAGAGGTTTCTGAACTGCAATTGGTAAATCAGGGACATTAAGTTGTACTTGATTTACTATTCATGTGAGATTGATAAACAAGATGATGAACCATATCCCCATGCTTCACAAGTGGTAAACTTAAAAGTGGTAAAAACAAACTCATTTTCCGGAAAAATCATTTTGATTAAAACAAACTTAAGTGTTTTGAAATCTAAATGAGAAAATGGTTTGTTGAAAGGGGGAGTTCAGATTGTTTATGCCTAGTGAATGGAGATTTGATGTGATTCGATGTCAGTTGTCAAGTTTCTGTACAGTTTGTGTTGTTTTCTATGTTTTCAAGTGGGTCAAGAGTCTAGTAGTTTTCAAATTTCCTTTGAAATGTGTTTGCATTTTAGGGGGAGTAGAAAATTTCAGAAAATCCAAAAACATTAGAAAATTTGAAAAAGCCAAAAACATGATAAAATTAAAAAATGAGTTTCATTGTGAAAAGAGGAAATGATAGTACGTCAGTAGGCTGTCACAACATGCTAAAGAATTGGAAAGATAATATGTGATAAACAGTCTTATTGTGGATATGTCAGTAGGTTTTTACACATTTAGTAAATTGTGACGAGATATAAATCTATAAGTTCAAACTTGCTTGTTCTGTGGGTTAACACAAACTTGGATATATAGGTAACCCCTGAAATCTTGTTTGAAAGGTCCGTTATTCTGAGATACTAAGTCTTTATGCTCAGTGATATCTGGGATATTATCCCGGGACTTCTGTTGTATGGAAGTACTGACCTAGTCCCCGGATAATGCTTTCCGCAAAAAGCTTGAAACATAGCTTCACCCTCAGCATGCTGATGAAACAATAAAATTGATAGTCACTGCTGTTGAAATTAAAAGATCCTCTAAAGGGGACACACCAAAAGTCGAAGCCGTCATCTCTCTGCGTATACAGAAGTATCGACCTGAGCTCTCACAGCCCTCGCATCTAACCCCTATACAGATATCAGTTGTGGTATACTCACCTGTAAGACTGAATATTGGGATCTGGATACGGGAGTATATTCAAGTAGTGGGACACACGGATAAGTTTAAGTTTTCAAAACATTAGTATCATATCTCTGATCAATTGAACTTTGTGTGAAAATTTTAGTGGGCCGATATACTGACGATCTAGGTAAATTGTTTTGAACTGAAAATGTAATGAAGCTTAACGGTGTTGGTGACATGTCTCAAAAACTGATATGATCCTCTTACACAAACTCACAAAAATAGTGTATGTAAATATTTCTTCTATGCATTTCATTTCTTTACATTGAAAAATCCAAAAAGATTTTAATGTGTTTTAGCATAAATTTCAGAAAATTCAAAAAGATTTTCGACAAACTGATGTTGGAAAGCTGATTATCAAAATTCCGAGTGCTAAACATGATGACATTGTTCTGAGGGGGAGTGCTTCTAATTGTCAAGATATAGTTTTTAAATCAACAAGTGGTTCATCATATGTGAATGATCTGAGAGACAGTTAGTGTTGGTGCATGCAAATTGTTAAAATTAGAAAATTTACTTCTGGGTTAAGAATGTGTAGGTGTAGCCAGGTTTCGGATTCAGTGGACATAGCTAAAGCCAGGCATCAAGCTTGAACATGTGAAGGCCAGACAACGATCCTGAAGATGTTGCTGAAGAACAAAGGAATACCAGCAAATCGAGAGGGGGAGTCTGAAGACAGAGAGAGAGAAGCCTAGAGGACTGATAAAGATTGAAGATGTGAAGACTCGACACTTAAGACTCGTCAACATCTGAGGGGGAGTCTGTTGGTGCAGTCATCTGTCGTCGTCGTCTTATATCGAGTCTCGGTTTACTACACTTGAAGCTGAAAGTTTGAAGCTGAAAGTTTGAAGTTGAAAGTTTGAAGCTGAAAGTTTGAAGCTGAAAGTTTGAAGCTGAAAGTTTGAAGCTGAAAGTTTGAAAAGGGTTCCGTTTGAAGGGTTCTGTTTGAAAAGGCTATGTTACTTTCAAACGGAAGGGTCATTATCTATAAATACCCTTCAAACTTTCATCATTTGTAACTTTCCGGCTAGAGCAACGAAGTGCTGCAGAAGTGTTGTCAGGTTGTAAATTGTTATAAAATCAATCATACAACAGTTTAAAGTGTGAATCTTGCTGAATTGAGCTCTACACGTCGATCCTACAGTTAAAGAGACCCTTTGGTGGTCTAGTTAAAGAGATTGATTCGTTAATCTAGTTAAAGAGATCATGTGTTGATCTAGTTAAAGAGATCATGTGTTGATCTAGTTAAAGAGACCTTTTGGTGGTCTAGTTAAAGAGATCATGTTTTGATATAGTTAAAGGGACCCTTTGGAGGTCTAGTTAAAGAGATCGTTCATTGATCTAGTTAAAGAGATCCTTTGGTGATCTAGTTGAAGAGAATCTTTGGTGGTCTATTTAAAGAGATCATTTGTTGGTCTAGCTAAAGAGACCCTATGGTGGTCTAGTAAGTCATCACAAGATTATTCGTTTGATTTTCTTCCCCTAGATCAAAGGAAGAAGCAAAAACAGATGGATGAAATGGAAAAGGCACAAGAAGCTGACCTTATGAAAGAGGCTCTTCAAAGAATGATTGCAGAAAATCCTGATTTAGCAAAATCTCAAGATTCTGCCAAAGGAGTCATAAGCAGGCCTCCTTCACCAAACTCATCTAAAATAAAGACTCCCCAAGAAATCCACTGGATTCAAAAATACTAATGTGGAAGTCTGATCAAAAGACCCACGTATTGACATTGCTCAAATCCAGTGGTGAAGTGAAGTATATATCAAGGGAAAATGCACTTGGCCTGAGTGTAGAAGATTTACCAGATCTCCTTGAGCTTCCACTGTGCAGGGATGAGGATGATGAAGATTCCATGAACTTTGAATTACAATTCAAAGGGCAAGTTAGGGAATTATTGATTAGGCAATAAAGATCTGAAAGTGTTTTGGCAACATGTGTTCCTGGGGGAGACTGTTGGGATTGAACCCTACAAAGGAACAGTTGATAAAGCCAAAACTGGTTCAAGAACAGTGGATCCTTCATAAGCAGTTGTTTGCACAAAGCTTTTCTTTGACAGTGGCTCCTAACATCTGATGGACGCAAGTACTGCTCTTCACAACTGCTGTTGACCTAAAGACTGATGAAGACTAAAGTGCTTCAATCTACTGATATGTTTCAAGTACTGCTAAAGACCAAAGCACTGCTGGAGCTATAGCATGTCACACCCCAAAAATATCAGAGCTGGCGTGACTGGACTGGTATCTTCATTGCACAGCGGAAGCAAATAAGCTAAGACTTCTAGAAAACGAACGCCCACTAAGTACTTGAATTTCCAATGGTTCTCCTATTCCAACCGTGCCATAGTTTTAAAAGTAACCTAAGAAAGAAACATGCGAAAAATCAACATAAAGTTGAGCGAGTTCATAGTTTGTTTGTAAAAGATTTGAATAAATCTTTTGAATATCCGGTTTTTAAAAGTTGTTGAGAAAACATAATAAAATCATTTTTCTCGGCATGTCATATAAACATTGTGAGCTCCAAATAAACTTTGTAATCATTGTAAGTATGCATGTATGTATTTGTAAAACTCCGGTATGAAAGCAACAAGGAAAACATATCATTAATGGTTTACAAGGCCATTAATATGTGTGACGTGATGCAGGAAGGCTCAAACCTAGCAAATTTGTCTCCGGGAATAAGACATAGTCACCTCATGGGCCACCCTGGTCCACATGGGTGTGGGCTCGCTACACCCAAATAGATCTATCACTAATGTCCCTCGGTCCTACAACGAGGATTAATGGTCTTAAGCGTTATACCCACCACTCACATAATCAAGTAGTACCCTTCCTTAGCTAACCATACCACATATAATTGTTTGTAAACATTTTGTAACATGTACTTCACCCCCGAAGTTATAAAACCGAAAACACTTAAAAGAAAAAGGGGGACATGAACTCACTAGGTTGTCTCGTTTTACGTACGCAGACCAGCCCAGTCCCGTTATTATAACGAGGACGATCCCGTCCCTAGTCATGAAAATTATTCACGTTTCAAAAATACTCATTTGTTTTGTAAAACCGGTATATTTAGTATAAATCGTTCGTAAACCATTTGAGTTCCTTGAAACCCATTGATAACATGGTTTAGAAATGAGTTTTCGTTTATTGAAAATTGTTTACTTTTGCAAAACTTGCATGTCTTTCCACCCCAGAAAACATTTATGAAAATGTAAAGCCGTAAAAGTGGGGGTTATGAACTCACCTGAATTGCCTTGTGCAAAGCTAGCTAATTACAACTTCGTGATGTCGTTTCCAAGACGAGACTCGCTAGCGTGCATACTACAATATTCCTAACACGGAATATCTTATAAGTTTCTAAGTAAACGCAGTAACTAACTACGTGTCATCGAGCTCTACCGAATCGTTAACCGAACGATTCAACGGTAAGTTGTTAACTTAGATGAAACGAAGAAGTTATACTTGTTAGCTCGTTTAACGTCGTTAAGGATTAACAAGTCTTGAAAAGACTTAGTTTTTCATGAGATTTAAAATATATAAATATTCATATAAAATTATATAAATATATCGATATGTTCGTGTTAGTCGTTCCGAGAAGTCGTATGTGTATGTTCAAAAGTTTATATGAAAAATAGCATATAACAAATTCGTATCATATATTGCGTCTTGTATATATTCGTCAAAGTATATGTAGATGTCGTTTAGGCATTTAAAATAAATATAAAAAGTTATATTTACTTAATAAAAGAATCGTCCAGTTATTGTGTTTGAAAATAAATATATAACTATATTTATTTTTATAAAAGAATTCGTGTTGTGCGATATTTGAAATAAATATATAAACTATATTTATTTTTATAAAACGAATTCATGTGGTTTAATATTTCAAATAAATATATAAACTATATTTATTTTAGTAAAACAGTCGTCGTGTCGTTTGATATTCGAAATAAACATATATTCTATATTTATTTTTATAAAAGAAGTCGTATTATTTGACGTTTGAAATAAATAAGCAAGCTATATGTATTTGTATAAACGAAATCGGGTTTTTGGTGTTTGAAACAATATAACTAGTTATATTGATTTTATAAAAAAATTGTCGAATTTTTGAATTTTAAAATAATATAATAGCTATATTGATTTCTATAAAAGAATCCGAATTGTTTGATGTTTAAAATACACTATATTCAGTTTTATAATTGAACTCGGATTGTTTGATGTTCGAAGTAAACTACATTCCCTTTAAAAAAAAAAAGAATTGTCGTGCCTTAAGCGTTTAAAAATAAATATAAAAATCCTTATATTTATTTCATGAAATAGTTTACGTTAATGACGTTGTTGTGAGTTTTAAAGTGTCGTTGTAAGTAATATATATATATATATATGTATTGTTTTTCATAAAAGTCGCTTGATACCATTAGTTGTCATTTTTCAATAAAACACGTTTTGTTTTCGTATTTCGGGAAAAACAGGCAGAGTTTCCTCTGTTTTTTGACGCCCCGACAGCACTAGTTGTCGTTATATTATCAAAATTCAGCAATATTCTAACAACATAAACAATGTTTATATAAGTTATGTCTAATATTTCAAGATGTGAACTATTATTTACTCAATTTGAGCTCGTTGTCACGTAATGTTTTTAAAATTATAAAACGACAAAAGTAATCGTGCCATTAAATTCTTTACCAATCTCCGCGTCGTGGCGTTGACTGAGTTGACCGAGTCAACAGGGTCGACCGAGTCAACTGGGTCGATCGAGTTGACTCGCTGAGTTGACCAGGTTTGAACGAGTTTACCCGATTTGACCGAGTCGACCCGATGCCCGAACCCGAAGTTCTGCCGCGACCCGAACCGACTGACCCGTTTGACCAGCTTGGCACGTTGACCTGAACCGACTGTGTGACAACTCGAACTTTAGACTCGTTTTGTGTAGCGTTACGTGTCTATACGATATTTTGAATTAATAAAGGTTGCATGAACTTTGTGAATATGTGCAATGTGTTGCGTTATATTGAATGTATGTATGTATTTAACGATTGAACCGCACAAGCCCACAACACCCGCACAAGGCCGGTTGGGCCTCACTCTTGTACGCGGACCAATAGGGCGGCCCATGTGGGGTTCGGCCCACATCTCCTCTACGTACATGCTCACATACAACTAGGGTTTTGTTTTAGTTTCAATCTTGGCACACACACAAACTCTCTCTCTCTCTTTTGCGTGAACACCGACGGCACAAGATCAACCCCTTGCTTCGGATCATTCTCTCCTACTAGCGACCGGTTAGTGTTGTGTTATGTTGTTTATTGATGATTTCATGATCTCATGCTTGAAACTAGACCGATTAGGATTGTTGATTTAATGAAAATATGATCTATGTGTTGATATCTTGCAAGAAATCGGTTGAATATAAGCCACTAGCATGATTGTTATGATGATATATACAAGCAGATTGTAGTTGTGGATTAGCTTAAAAATCGAATGTAATGATATAAAGAAATCGGCTGTTATGATGTATAATGTTCATACAATCGGCTTAGACATGAATGCTAGATTGTTAGTATGTTGATCTGTTAGTATGTTGATGTATTGTTTAGATGATGTTCATGTCCGATTCATAAGAATTCTTGATAAAAACATTTGAACTTGGCTTGTTTGATCGATATTAAGTGAATCGATGTTGTGTTAATTGATTGATAGAATGTTGAATTTGGAAACCATTGATTGGGATAACTGATAGCATAATTCAAGGGAAGTTGTTAATTGATCGCACAATTGGATCAATCACACAAGACCAACCGATCGTACAAGGGAGCCCCACCCGTACAAGCTTCCTGGATCGCACGAGGTCCAATTGTTTGGGCCTGTTACGCTGTGTTGTGTTGGGCTGGACTGCCCAAGGTTCCACACGCACAAGCTGGCTCGATCGCACAACTGGGCTGGCCGCACATGTTGGTCCAATCGCACAAAGGCAGCCTGGTCGCACAAGGCTGTACTTTGGGCCGGACAGCCCAAATACCCACTCGCACAAGCACACACTGATCGCACAATTGACTGTTTAGTTGCTGGGCCGAGATGTTTATTATGTATTGCTTACTATTGGGCCACGCACACCTATGTTATGATATTGTTTAACCGATTGGGCCTCAAGCCCAATCCCAAATCGCACAACCCCAACGGACTCGCACACGTCCACCATTGTGTGTTATTATTGGGCCGATAAACTAATTGGGTTGTTAATGTTAATTGATCATACTTGTGTGATTCCATTATACTCGTGACTATTACGTGCTATATGTTAACTTGTACATGCATTACTTGAACCGAACCTGACTTGTATGGTAACCCTGTTAGGACGTGGTTGACCACTGTTAGTTCAAGAGTCTTTTATTTGTGTATCTGCCGAGCAAACCAAGGTGAGTTCACACAGCCAAGGCATGGGATTCCCGGGTTGGGAATTGGGTTGGAATTGTTGAATATGGAATGATTACTCGTACTTACGCATATACCAGACTATAGACCATCGTCCTCAGGTTAGTCAGGACACGTTACGTAAAGCCTACGTAACCCAGTATATTTGCCATATGTCTCCCGGGTCGGGAAGGACACGTTACGTAAAGCCTACGTAACCCAATACCATTCACTGGCTTCCGGCTCGGAAGGCCACGCTGCGTAAAGCCTACGTAGCCCCCACGCGTACCACTGTCCTCGGGGAAGGGCACGTCACGTAAAGCCTACGTGACCCTGTACGTTTTCCTGTTCTCGGTAAAGAAGAACACATGGTCGGAAGTTAGTCTAGTAAGTACCGTTAATGAGAAGCCCTCATTGACCAGGATGAACATGGGAAGCCCCCACCTTTATTACACACTAGTATGGGAAGCCCCCACTAGCTATACTTATGCATTGCACCATGAACTTACTTTCTGTGAACTCGCTCAACTAGTTTGTTGATTATTTGCTGCATGCCTTGCAGGACCTTAGGTATACTTGGAGCTTGCACCAGAGGAGAAGCGGGTCGTTGTGGACAAGAACTCGTGAATGCTTATTAAACACTTTTACATTCACACATTGATACTTATGTTTTGGGTTTTACATTTAATGCTTCCGCTACTTAAACAGTGTTTGGTTTTGAACACCAATTATGTCTTTGATTATTATTAAATGCTATGTTTGATATAATTGGTGGCTTGATCCTGGTCAGTCACGCCTCCAAGCGGTGGTACTCCGCGTGTGGGATTTTGGGGGTGTGACAGATTGGTATCAGAGCCATTGGTTATAGAGAACTTGGTTTTAATATGGGAAAACGTTTTTTTTATTATTAAAACCGGACTATAACCAGAACAGTGCTCTCAACGATCCACAACGACGCTTCGCTCCACGTGCAAGACTCGACATCCTAGGTAATAAGGTTATGTTTATTGCCTGTTTGCTAGAACTGCTTAGAACTTTGCTCGCATTACGCTTAGATACACATGCTTTGATTTCATGAGAACACCTATATGCCTACGCTTTTCTGTCATCGCCCTACTCGCGAACCATTCTTACGTATGCTACTTGTTACTATGAAGATCATGTCTGGAAGAATCAACATGACACAAGCCCAGCTAGAGGCTCTCGTTCAAGCCCAAGTCACAGCGGCATTTGCGGCTGCTCAAGCAGGTAGGATAACCTGTAGTTATAACTTACGCTAGGATCTTTAGATCCTACACTCCTAAACTAGCTTTTGTATTTAAACTTTCGTCCTATTCGTACACAATAGGTCAACACGCGCAGCAGCCAGTCTGCACGTTCAAGAATTTCATGGACTGTCGTCCAAACTCTTTCAGCGGCACAGAGGGGGCAGTGGGACTCCTCCACTGGTTCGAGAAGTTAGAATCGGTATTCGAAATGTGCGAGTGCCCTGAGGCTCGCAAGGTCAAATTTGCTACTGGTACTTTGGAAGGAATAGCACTGACTTGGTGGAATGCCCAAGTCCAGATCTTAGGGTTGGCAGCTGCTAACGCCACCCCATGGAACGAATTTAAGGAACTCATCAAGCGTGAGTATTGCACACGGGAAGACATACACAAGCTGGAAGACGAGCTTTATAACTTGAAAATGGTTGGATCGGAAATCGAGGCATATACCAAACGGTCCAATGAGCTGGCCGTTCTGTGTCCAACTATGGTGGACCCTCCGTACAAGCGCATTGAGTTGTATCTCAAGGGATTGGCGCCAGAAATTCAGAGCCACGTGACGTCGGCTAACCTCGAAAACATTCAGGAAATTCAGCGTCTCGCTCACCGTATCACCGATCAGGCAGTGGATCAGAATAAACTGCCCAAACGTGTTAATGCTACTGCTAACGTCACCACCTCAGTTACTCCTGCTACATCTGGTGACAGTAAAAGGAAGTGGGATGGGGATTCCAGCAAAGGTTCAGCATCTGTTCAGCCACAAGCTCAGCAGCAGAAGATTGACCACTATCAGAGTCCCAGTCAGCAATCCTCTAGTGGTCACAGACAGAGGAGATATGGGTAAGTTTCTCCTCGACAATATTTACGTTACTGTTTTGTTTGATTCGGGTGCGGATACAAGCTATATGTCTGTGAAAATGTGTCAACTGCTAAAACGTGCACCAACACTTTTACCCACCAAACATGTAGTAGAGTTAGCTAACGGTAAAAGTTTAGAAGCCACGCACGTAGTTCAGGGTTGTAATCTTATCCTAGCTGGTCAAGCCTTCTCCATTGATCTCATTCCCATAGTTTTGGGTAGCTTCGATGTCGTGATTGGGATGGATTGGCTTTCCCAACACCAGGCAGAAATCTTATGCAGCGAAAAGGTTATTCGCATACCTCGCTCGGGTCAGGAACCCCTAGAAGTTCAAGGCGACAAGAGTGGTGCTGTGGTTGGCATCATCTCTTTCTTGAAGGCTCAGAAGTGCTTACGTAAAGGTCACGCAGCCATTCTGGCTCTCGTTACAGACGCATCAGCAAAGGAAAAGAAATTGGAAGATATTCCAATTGTACGTGATTACCCTCAGGTGTTTCCTGAAGACTACCTGGCTTACCGCCTCATCGTCAGGTCGAATTTCAGATCGAGCTCGCTCCAGGAGCAGCACCCATAGCTCGCGCACCATATCGTCTAGCTCCATCGGAATTGGAGGAATTGTCAAAGCAACTGCAGGAACTCTTGGAAAAGGGTTTCATACGACCAAGCTCTTCGCCTTGGGGAGCTCCAGTACTTTTCGTGAAGAAGAAAGACGGTACGTTCAGGATGTGCATCGACTACCGTGAACTCAACAAGGTGACGGTGAAGAACCGTTATCCTCTACCGCGCATCGACGACTTATTCGACCAGTTGCAAGGGTCGTGTTACTACTCGAAGATAGACTTGAGGTCAGGTTATCATCAGCTGAGAGTCCGGGATGAGGACGTCTCCAAGACAGCCTTCAGAACTCGTTACGGTCACTACGAGTTTCTAGTCATGCCATTCGGGTTAACGAACGCGCCTGCTGTATTTATGGATCTTATGAACAGGGTATGCAAACCCTATCTTGACAAGTTCGTCATTGTTTTCATCGACGACATTCTGATTTACTCCAAGAGTCAGGAGGAACACGAGCAGCATCTTCGCCTGATATTGGAACTTCTTCGGAAGGAACAGCTGTACGCCAAGCTTTCTAAATGCGACTTCTGGCTTCGTGAAGTCCACTTCTTAGGCCACGTAGTGAACAAGGATGGGATCCATGTCGATCCATCCAAGGTAGACTCGGTCAGGAACTGGCCTGCACCGCGTACACCAACAGAAATACGACAATTCTTGGGTCTGGCAGGTTACTACAGACGGTTTATCAGAGACTTTTCGAAGATTGCTCAGCCGCTTACGCTACTGACACAGAAGGGTGTTACCTATCGCTGGGGAGAGCCCCAGGAGACTGCTTTTCAGCACCTAAAGGATAGACTTTGCAGTGCACCTATCCTCTCATTGCCAGAGGGCACAGAAGACTTCGTAGTATATTGTGATGCATCCATTCGGGGATTGGGATGTGTATTAATGCAGCGCGACAAGGTTATCGCTTACGCCTCTCGTCAACTCAAGGTTCATGAACGGAACTACACGACGCACGATTTAGAGCTGGGAGCTGTCGTTTTTGCGCTTAAGATATGGCGACACTACCTGTACGGTACCAGGTGCACGATTTACACCGATCACAGGAGTCTCGAGCATATTCTTAAGCAGAAGGATTTGAATATGCGTCAACGACGATGGGTCGAGTTACTCAACGACTACGAATGTGCTATTAAATATCATCCAGGCAAAGCCAATGTTGTGGCTGATGCCCTCAGTCGGAAAGACACTCTACCACGGCGCGTGCGAGCGCTACAGCTTACGATTCAGTCTAGCCTTCCTGCACAGATACGAAATGCTCAGGTAGAAGCACTGAAGCCCGAAAACGTCAAGGCTGAAGCCTTACGCGGCTCACGACAACAGATGGAACAGAAGGCAGACGGCGCCTACTATGTAACGGGGCGGATTTGGGTCCCTCTTTATGGCGGTCTACGCGAACTTGTGATGGATGAAGCTCACAAGTCTCGCTATTCGGTACATCCAGGGTCGGATAAAATGTACCACGACATCAGCACTACTTATTGGTGGCCTAGTATGAAGGCCCACATTGCTACGTATGTTGGAAAATGCTTGACCTGTGCGAGAGTCAAGGTCGAATATCAAAAACCAGCTGGCCTACTTCAGCAGCCTAAAATACCGCAATGGAAATGGGAAGAAATTTCCATGGATTTCGTTACAGGCCTACCTAGATCCCAGCGTGGGAACGATACAATATGGGTCATAGTTGATCGACTCACCAAGTCTGCACACTTCCTGCCGATTAAGGAAACGGACAAGTTCTCCACTCTTGCAGACGTATACCTCAAAGAAGTTGTCTCGAGGCACGGGGTGCCCACATCTATCATATCGGATCGCGATGCACGATTCACGTCAGAGCTATGGCAAGCGATGCACAAATCTTTCGGCTCACGGTTAGACATGAGCACAGCATATCATCCTCAGACGGATGGGCAGTCTGAGCGAACGATCCAAACTCTCGAAGACATGCTTCGGGCATGCGTTATCGACTTCGGCAACGGCTGGGAAAAGCACCTCCCTTTGGTGGAGTTCTCGTATAATAATAGCTATCACACCAGCATTCAAGCCGCTCCATTCGAGGCATTGTACGGGCGTAAATGCCGGTCACCTCTCTGTTGGGCAGAGGTGGGGGATAGTCAGATCACGGGTCCAGAGATTGTAGTGGACGCCACAGAAAAGATTGCACAGATACGACAACGCATGGCGGCAGCACGCGACCGTCAGAAAGCCTACGCGGACAAGCGTAGAAAGCCTTTGGAATTCGAGGTCGGGGACCGGGTTTTATTGAAAGTTTCACCCTGGAAGGGTGTGGTACGTTTTGGCAAACGGGGCAAACTGAATCCGCGGTACGTCGGACCATTCGAAATCATAGAAAAGGTTGGCAAAGTTGCATACAAGTTGAACCTACCAGCTGAACTCGGGGCAGTTCACAATGTCTTTCACATATCAAACTTAAAGAAGTGCCTATCAGATGAAAATCTCATCATTCCTTTTAAGGAACTCACTATCGACGAGCGGTTGCAGTTCGTTGAGGAACCAGTAGAAATCACGGACCGGGATGTGAAGGTCCTCAAACACAAGAGAATCCCTCTTGTTCGAGTTCGTTGGAACTCCAAACGTGGCCCAGAGTATACCTGGGAACGCGAAGACAGGATGACAGAAAAGTACCCCCATTTATTCGGGAACCAGGCAACCACTACTGAGGCTGAAGCTACTACTTCGGAATTTCGGGACGAAATTCCAGATCAACGGGGGGAGGATGTGACACCCCAGGAAAACCAGTGAACAGTACAGTTTACCTAGCTTCCTCAGTGAGTGCATACCAAATTTCGGGACGAAATTTCCAATTAGTTGGGGATAATGTGACAACTCGAACTTTAGACTCGTTTTGTGTAGCGTTACGTGTCTATACGATATTTTGAATTAATAAAGGTTGCATGAACTTTGTGAATATGTGCAATGTGTTGCGTTATATTGAATGTATGTATGTATTTAACGATTGAACCGCACAAGCCCACAACACCCGCACAAGGCCGGTTGGGCCTCACTCTTGTACGCGGACCAATAGGGCGGCCCATGTGGGGTTCGGCCCACATCTCCTCTACGTACATGCTCACATACAACTAGGGTTTTGTTTTAGTTTCAATCTTGGCACACACACAAACTCTCTCTCTCTCTTTTGCGTGAACACCGACGGCACAAGATCAACCCCTTGCTTCGGATCATTCTCTCCTACTAGCGACCGGTTAGTGTTGTGTTATGTTGTTTATTGATGATTTCATGATCTCATGCTTGAAACTAGACCGATTAGGATTGTTGATTTAATGAAAATATGATCTATGTGTTGATATCTTGCAAGAAATCGGTTGAATATAAGCCACTAGCATGATTGTTATGATGATATATACAAGCAGATTGTAGTTGTGGATTAGCTTAAAAATCGAATGTAATGATATAAAGAAATCGGCTGTTATGATGTATAATGTTCATACAATCGGCTTAGACATGAATGCTAGATTGTTAGTATGTTGATCTGTTAGTATGTTGATGTATTGTTTAGATGATGTTCATGTCCGATTCATAAGAATTCTTGATAAAAACATTTGAACTTGGCTTGTTTGATCGATATTAAGTGAATCGATGTTGTGTTAATTGATTGATAGAATGTTGAATTTGGAAACCATTGATTGGGATAACTGATAGCATAATTCAAGGGAAGTTGTTAATTGATCGCACAATTGGATCAATCACACAAGACCAACCGATCGTACAAGGGAGCCCCACCCGTACAAGCTTCCTGGATCGCACGAGGTCCAATTGTTTGGGCCTGTTACGCTGTGTTGTGTTGGGCTGGACTGCCCAAGGTTCCACACGCACAAGCTGGCTCGATCGCACAACTGGGCTGGCCGCACATGTTGGTCCAATCGCACAAAGGCAGCCTGGTCGCACAAGGCTGTACTTTGGGCCGGACAGCCCAAATACCCACTCGCACAAGCACACACTGATCGCACAATTGACTGTTTAGTTGCTGGGCCGAGATGTTTATTATGTATTGCTTACTATTGGGCCACGCACACCTATGTTATGATATTGTTTAACCGATTGGGCCTCAAGCCCAATCCCAAATCGCACAACCCCAACGGACTCGCACACGTCCACCATTGTGTGTTATTATTGGGCCGATAAACTAATTGGGTTGTTAATGTTAATTGATCATACTTGTGTGATTCCATTATACTCGTGACTATTACGTGCTATATGTTAACTTGTACATGCATTACTTGAACCGAACCTGACTTGTATGGTAACCCTGTTAGGACGTGGTTGACCACTGTTAGTTCAAGAGTCTTTTATTTGTGTATCTGCCGAGCAAACCAAGGTGAGTTCACACAGCCAAGGCATGGGATTCCCGGGTTGGGAATTGGGTTGGAATTGTTGAATATGGAATGATTACTCGTACTTACGCATATACCAGACTATAGACCATCGTCCTCAGGTTAGTCAGGACACGTTACGTAAAGCCTACGTAACCCAGTATATTTGCCATATGTCTCCCGGGTCGGGAAGGACACGTTACGTAAAGCCTACGTAACCCAATACCATTCACTGGCTTCCGGCTCGGAAGGCCACGCTGCGTAAAGCCTACGTAGCCCCCACGCGTACCACTGTCCTCGGGGAAGGGCACGTCACGTAAAGCCTACGTGACCCTGTACGTTTTCCTGTTCTCGGTAAAGAAGAACACATGGTCGGAAGTTAGTCTAGTAAGTACCGTTAATGAGAAGCCCTCATTGACCAGGATGAACATGGGAAGCCCCCACCTTTATTACACACTAGTATGGGAAGCCCCCACTAGCTATACTTATGCATTGCACCATGAACTTACTTTCTGTGAACTCGCTCAACTAGTTTGTTGATTATTTGCTGCATGCCTTGCAGGACCTTAGGTATACTTGGAGCTTGCACCAGAGGAGAAGCGGGTCGTTGTGGACAAGAACTCGTGAATGCTTATTAAACACTTTTACATTCACACATTGATACTTATGTTTTGGGTTTTACATTTAATGCTTCCGCTACTTAAACAGTGTTTGGTTTTGAACACCAATTATGTCTTTGATTATTATTAAATGCTATGTTTGATATAATTGGTGGCTTGATCCTGGTCAGTCACGCCTCCAAGCGGTGGTACTCCGCGTGTGGGATTTTGGGGGTGTGACAGACTGACCCGTTTGACCAGCTTGGGCCGTTGACCCGAACCGACTGACCCGAGATCCGAACACCGCACCGGAACACTCGAACCCAACTGAACTGCCATATTAACTTGAACCCGAAACTATGTTGAACCATAGCACCTGAAACTTGAAGCACTAGATAGCCACCACCATCATCACCGTGAACTCACCGGACCAAGTCTCCGACCGCCGCCACCACCGCCGTGTACGGCGGCGCTGCCGCCTCCTCTGCTCAGTCTCTTTCTTTCTCGCTGCTTTTCTCTCTAAAGGCCTCTCTCCCTCCTTCCGTCTCTCTGTCTCCGCTGTGAAACCACGCCGCCACCGTGTGCGACGTCCCTTCCTCTTTGTCTTAGATCTGCATGTGTGTGAGGGCTATAACAAGAGATGGAGATATTTTGGGGTGTGTCGCCCGTAAACCGGCGCCGGTGGGGAACCAATCGCTGGTCAGAATCATCGAGGGAGAGAAAAAGGGGGGCCGAAGGGGTTGCAGATGAGTGGGGGGGGGGGGCTTGAAACAATATAACTAGTTATCTTGATTTTATAAAAAATATTGTCGAATTTTCGAAGTTTAAAATAATATAATAGCTATATTGATTTCTATAAAAGAATCCGATTTGTTTCATGTTTAAAAGACACTATATTCAGTTTTATAATTGAACTTGGATTGTTTGATGTTCGAAGTGAACTACATTCCCTTTAAAAAAAAAAAGAATTGTCGTGCCTTAAGCGTTTGAAAATAAATATAAAAATCCTTGTATTTATTTCATGAAATAGTTTACGTTAATGACGTTGTTGTGAGTTTTAAAGTGTCGTTGTAAGTAATTACATATATATATATATATATATATATAGGGGAAAGTTCATTGGGGAACACTAAAAAATTGGGGAACAACGGGGAACCGACTCAAACGAACTCCGATTGGGACTCATTCCAGCGGCGTTGGAACCGGCTCGTCGAACCCTAACTAAGATCTTTTAACCCTAAACCCTAAATCCTAACTCCTAAACTCTAAACCCTAAAGCTAAAAATAAGGCTAAAAGCTAAGCTAAACCGTAAAATCTAAACTATAAACCCTAAAAGCTAAACCTAATGTTAAACCCTAATGCTAAACCCTAAAGGCCTAAACCCTAAAGCTAAACCATAAAGCTAAACCCTAAGGCTAAACCCTAAAGCTAAACCCTAAAAGCCAAACCCTAATATATTTAGGGTTTAGGGGTTATGATTTAGGGTTTAGGATTAAGAGATCCTAGTTAGGGTTCGATGAGCCGGTTCCAACGCCGTTGGAATGAGTCCAATCGGAGTTCGTTTGAGTCGGTTCCCCACTGTTCCCCACTTTTTTAGTGTTCCCCAATGAACCTCACACTATATATATATATATATATATGTATTGTTTTTCATAAAAGTCGCTTGATACCATTAGTTTATGTTTTTCAATAAAACACGTTTTGTTTTCGTATTTTGAGAAAAACGGGCAGAGTTTCCTCTGTTTTTGGACGCCCCCGACAGCACTAGTTGTCGTTATATTATCAAAATTCAGCAATATTCAAACAATATAAACAATGTTTATATAAGTTATGTCTAATATTTCAAGATATGAACTATTATTCACTCAATTTGAGCTCGTTGTCACGTAATCCATTTAAAATTATAAAACGACAAAAGTAATCGTGTGACACCCCAGGAAAAACCAGGAAAAAACCACGCAACCTAACTAGCTTCCTCAGTAACTACGTGCTAAATTTCGGGACGAAATTTCTTTCAACTTGGGGATGATGTGACAACTCGTAATTTCGAGGTTAGAACCGTTCGTTTCGTATTTTAAGATTGAGTCTTATACTTATTTTAGTTGACGAGTTAATTATACTTAACTAAAGTATATTTTTAAGTTCATACTATTCAAGCGATTAACTAGATACTAAATCTTTATCCATTTGAAACCGACTCGAACCGTAGCCATGTCTCGCTAGTCGACCCGAACCATTTGAACATGTCTCACTTGTTGATCCAACCCACTCGCGTAGCAATTGTATTAGTTGGCTTTATTTAAAACAATCTTAAAACAACATGTTGAAGCCCCACTTCTATTCCCCGTCACAAATCAGTAAAATAATATTTTTATTATAATATTTGGTGAAACTAGTAGTACTTGTATTAATATGCTAGTATTACAATTTTAAATTATGAACAACATATACAAAAGTTTTTGGCAATTATCGATCCTTACTCCATCCATTTACAGCCCAAACCCAACTCAATTTCTTTTCTTTTTGGTGGTCTTCAGCCCATTTGAAACCCCACACCGCCCACACTCTATTAATCCATGTTAATATACATAAACTGCATGATTCCTATGATTACTCTCCAAAAATCAAAACCCTAAAACTAGAAGTCTGTGTGCGACGACAGGAGTAGAGAACCCCCCCACATGCTACGGCCCAAATCAACCACCGACTTCTTTGTTTTGTTCAGCCATCGTTATATATATCGCATAACAATTCACAAGAACCCAAACCCTACGGCAGCAAGAAGACCCCCCCCCCCTCACGGTCGCAACTCTTCCCTTCTCATTCGAGATCCTACGACGAACCGGCCACCACCATCGTCTTCTCCGGCGAGTTCAGTCTCCGCCGAGCACCGGTAAGATCATTCACCTTCCTCTCGTTCGTAATTCTAGTAGGAGATTTGTCACGGTTTCGTTTATGTATAATTACTCATGTGATCTCCGTGCTTGATGATGCGTAGAACCGCGCCCGGATATATATGACATGTGAACGTGTTTAAATGCATAAATCTGTGAATGATCGTGTGTCGTGATTAAACGGTTAACTGGAAAGACGTGTATGCTTGATGAGATAATGAACCTATTTGTAGGCGTAGATGATAGGACTGTAGTTACACATGAAAACCGTCGGAGAGGTTTAAACGTGTACGAGTGTATGTTTGTTCGGTTCAACTTCGGATTTAATAACATGAATGCATACAAGTACCGGTGTGTTTAGTATGGACTTAAATACTTGCGAGTTGTGTATATGATGATGGATGTCGTGCTCGGTCAACCGTTGACAGTTATAGAGTGTCTAGGACTTCAAAGTTTAACGTATAGGTATGAATGCATATGGGTTAGTATGGGAGCTGAAGTGTATATATGTCATAGTGTATCTTGAATGTGTTTACTGTTTTGTTCGATTATGTGGGCATAGATTCAAAGGAAATATTGGAGTTTGTTGTTTAGGATATTCTATAACCATTGTATTGATATTAGGAAACTTGTATGGCAATGAACAGATTTCTGAACATGTGTAGGGACATCTTGTTTGTGGTTTGAATATTGGTTGCATGAAATTAGGAGTGCATGATTAATATTCTTTAGAAACGGTGTATATAGTATTCACGAATTGAAACTGAAATTTGTGATAATGGGCCGCCCACAAGAATTAGTTAAGTGGGCCGAAATCTTGATATACATACATGGACTGAAACAATAACATAAGTAATTATGTGTAGTTGCTAGTGGATCGGGATGGGTAAAATTGATGTACATCTGGGCCGAACCTAAGTGGGCTGAGCTTTGTTATGAAAACTATTGTACCAGTAGGGTACTACTGATGATGTATATCGAACATTAAAACCATTAGTGCAAATTTTTAAGTGTGATTAGTTGAATTTCGTGCCATGCAATAAACGATAGTGAGATTTTGAAACTGTTGTGAACCAATATATGTGTGTATACTAAAATGTGAACTGAGCAACTTGTGATTGGAATTGATGCAATAAATTGTGAAGTGTTAATTAGTATATAATACTTATGAGGTGAAATAATTTGCATTCCGAATGTGCACAGTATATTATGTGACAAAATATGTAATTTAAAATGAATGCGACACTGATTGTTACCGATAACTATGTTAGGATTGTTTTGAGCAACTTGAACACATAACTAGTCAAACCGAGCAAATCAAGGTGAGTTCACACTTTTCACAAGGCATGGGATTCCCAAGGGTTGGGAATGGGTAAAGGATTTAAACTGAAACTGCGTGATCTCCTGGTTTGGGACACGCACACACCCTCTTTATTGAAGGGTGACAACACGTGATAAGAATATAATCGGAACCTGCGTAGTCTCCTGGTTTGGGGATTACGTACACACCCTCTTTACTGAAGGGTGACAACACGGATACTAGACCAAAACTCTCTATAATGAAGTCCTTCCTTTTATATCGACTTAATCGCCGGGCCAATGGCGAGCGGGTCATTAGTTAGATAGCGCTATTTAGGTTTGACAAGCCTCACACCGTGCCGCAGAGGACGGGCGTGAACTAATGGATCTGGGCTCTAGTCAATGATGATAGACATTGACGTCAGGGCACCAACTTACTTTAGTCAGTGGTCGATATGGTAAACAGGTCTAGTGGTTAACATGGGGAAGCCCCCACCAACTATGGATATGTTTGGGAAACAGGGTAAACGGATTAACTTACAACGTACAAACAAACTCCTGGTTTTTGAAACAACTTAACAATGAACACCAACTGTGAACTCGCTCAACTTTGTTGTTGACTCGTTGTTACATGCCTTGCAGGTCGTTAGGTATTTCAGGAGCTTGCACGAGGAGGCATGGACGTTGTGGGACATGGGCTATTGAGTTCCATGTTAAACTTATGAACTTTTAACTTATGTTTTGGGTTTTAAACTTTATGCTTCCGCTGATAACTTTAACTTGGCTGAATTGTTTTGACACCAATTATATTGTTTGGATTGGACTTTTATTTACTTAATTTATATTGTTCAATATGATTGGTGGCTGGATCCTGGTCAGTCACGCCTCCATGCGGTGATACTCCGCTTGTGGATTTTGGGGGTGTGACAGATTGGTATCAGAGCCATTGGTTATAGTGAACTTGGTTTTAATAAGGGAAAAAGTTTTTATTAAAATCAGACTATAACCTGTACAGTGCTCAACGATCCACAACGACGCTTCGCTCCACGTGCAAGACTCAACACTTTAGATGGTATGGTCTATGTTTATGTTACCTACTTATAAGTTACATTTGCATGGTGCGTTGTTTATGGTATGCTTAGTTAACGTAGTAGCATGATTGCCCTTAGTAGCCCTAGTGTGCTTGCTTTGACACTCAACTATTTACTTTAAACTTGACAAGTAGTGATCAAATTCTTTTCCTGTTTTCACCTCACCCCAATACGACAACTGTTTTATGCGTTCTATTTATCCATACGACTGTCTCGACATGACTTCGCCATCTGACCCTCCGTACATTCGGTTTGCACGTCAACATTCATGAAGACCAGACCTGGCTCAAACGAACTTGGGTTTAGGAGAACTACACCTACACATCCCGGTTGACTAACCCTATCACCTTCGCCTGTCATCGTCACCAGAAACGAAGCAGCCACAGTTACACGCGTTCGTCGTTTTGCAACTCGCAACCTTACCCACCAAACTCTGTTTTGGACAAATGATACACTCGCGCGACCGCGATGTAACGAACTTCCCTGTTGTGCCATGCCGCCATGCACCACTACTGGAAATTACTTCTAGACAATAGATTAGCTGGTCGAATCCTTCGGTCATTAATGGACCCCTGTTTTCGCTCGATTCTTCGTACGAACCTCATTAATTCCCTGTTTCTTTGATTGGCAACTGATATAACGAAACGCTAACAACCATACCATGATTTCCACCGATCACAAGATTAGCCCCCCCCCCCCCCCAAGCGTTGTAAGGTATCTATAGATCGAGTCCGTCGTAACTCACTTCAAGCCATTGTTTTAGAACAATTTTCGGGACGAAAATTCTTTCAAGTAGGGGATGATGTGACACCCCAGGAAAAACCAGGAAAAAACCACGCAACCTAACTAGCTTCCTCAGTAACTACGTGCTAAATTTCGGGACGAAATTTCTTTCAACTTGGGGATGATGTGACAACTCGTAATTTCGAGGTTAGAACCGTTCGTTTCGTATTTTAAGATTGAGTCTTATACTTATTTTAGTTGACGAGTTAATTATACTTAACTAAAGTATATTTTTAAGTTCATACTATTCAAGCGATTAACTAGATACTAAATCTTTATCCATTTGAAACCGACTCGAACCGTAGCCATGTCTCGCTAGTCGACCCGAACCATTTGAACATGTCTCACTTGTTGATCCAACCCACTCGCATAGCAATTGTATTAGTTGGATTTATTTAAAACAATCTTAAAACAACATGTTGAAGCCCCACTTCTATTCCCCGTCACAAATCAGTATAATAATATTTTTATTATAGTATTTGGTGAAACTAGTAGTACTTGTATTAATATGCTAGTATTACAATTTTAAATTATAAACAACATATACAAAAGTTTTTGGCAATTATCGATCCTTACTCCATCCATTTACAGCCCAAACCCAACTCAATTTCTTTTCTTTTTGGTGGTCTTCAGCCCATTTGAAACCCCACACCGCCCACACTCTATTAATCCATGTTAATATACATAAACTGCATGATTCCTATGATAACTCTCCAAAAATCAAAACCCTAAAACTAGAAGTCTGTGTGCGACGACATGAGTAGAGAACCCCCCACATGCTACGGCCCAAATCAGCCCATACTCCCTTAATTCAACCACCGACTTCTTTGTTTTGTTCAGCCATCGATTATGTCAATTGTTATATATATCGCATCACAATTCACAAGAACCCAAACCCTACGGCAGCAAGAAGACCTCCCCCTCACGGTCGCAACTCTTCCCTTCTCATTCGAGATCCTACGACGAACCGGCCACCACCATCGTCTTCTCCGGCGAGTTCAGTCTCCGCCGAGCACCGGTAAGATCATTCACCTTCCTCTCGTTCGTAATTCTAGTAGGAGATTTGTCACGGTTTCGTTTATGTATAATTTCTCATGTGATCTCCGTGCTTGATGATGCGTAGAACCGCGCCCGGATATTTATGACATGTGAACATGCTTAAATGCATAAATCTGTGAATGATCGTGTGTCGTGATTAAACGGTTAACTGGAAAGACGTGTATGCTTGATGAGATAATGAACCTATTTTTAGGCGTAGATGATAGGACTGTAGTTACACATGAAAACCGTCGGAGAGGTTTAAACGTGTACGAGTGTATGTTTGTTCGGTTCAACTTCGGATTTAATAACATGAATGCATACAAGTACCGGTGTGTTTAGTATGGACCTAAATACTTGCGAGTTGTGTATATGATGATGGATGTCGTGCTCGGTCAACCGTTGACAGTTATAGAGTGTCTAGGACTTCAAAGTTTAACGTATAGGTATGAATGCATATGGGTTAGTATGGGAGCTGAAGTGTATATATGTCATAGTGTATCTTGAATGTGTTTACTGTTTTGTTCGATTATGTGGGCATAGATTCAAAGGAAATATTGGAGTTTGTTGTTTAGGATATTCTATAACCATTGTATTGATATTAGGAAACTTGTATGGCAATGAACAGATTTCTGAACATGTGTAGGGACATCTTGTTTGTGGTTTGAATATTGGTTGCATGAAATTAGGAGTGCATGATTAATATTCTTTAGAAATGGTGTATATAGTATTCATGAATTGAAACTGAAATTTGTGATAATGGGCCGCCCACAAGAATTGGTTAAGTGGGCCGAAATCTTGATATACATACATGGACTGAAACAATAACATAAGTAATTATGTGTAGTTGCTAGTGGATCGGGATGGGTAAAATTGATGTACATCTGGGCCGAACCTAAGTGGGCTGAGCTTTGTTATGAAAACTATTGTAACAGTAGGGTACTACTGGTGATGTATATCGAACATTAAAACCATTAGTGCAAATTTTTAAGTGTGATTAGTTGAATTTCGTGCCATGCAATAAACGATAGTGAGATTTTGAAACTGTTGTGAACCAATATATGTGTGTATACTAAAATGTGAACTGAGCAACTTGTGATTGGAATTAATGCAATAAATTGTCAAGTGTTAATTAGTATATAATACTTATGAGGTGAAATAATTTGCATTCCGAATGTGCACAGTATATTATGTGACAAAATATGTAATTTAAAATGAATGCGACACTGATTGTTACCGATAACTATGTTAGGATTGTTTTGAGCAACTTGAACACATAACTAGTCAAACCGAGCAAACCAAGGTGAGTTCACACTTTTCACAAGGCATGGGATTCCCAAGGGTTGGGAATGGTTAAAGGATTTAAACTGAAACTGCATGATCTCCTGGTTTGGGACACGTACACACCCTCTTTATTGAAGGGTGACAACACGTGATAAGAATATAATCGGAACCTGCGTAGTCTCCTGGTTTGGGGATTACGTACACACCCTCTTTACTGAAGGGTGACAACACGGGTACTAGACCAAAACTCTCTATCATGAAGTCCCTCCTTTTATATCGACTTAATCGCCGGGCCAATGGCGAGCGGGTCATTAGTTAGATAGCGCTATTTAGGTTTGACAAGCCTTACACCGTGCCGCAGAGGACAGGCGTGAACTAATGGATATGGGCACTAGTCAATGATGATAGACATTGACGTCAGGGCACCAACTTACTTTAGTCAGTGGTCGATATGGTAAACAGGTCTAGTGGTTAACATGGGGAAGCCCCCACCAACTATGGATATGTTTGGGAAACAGGGTAAACGGGTTAACTTACAACGTACAAACAAACTCCTGGTTTTTGAAACAACTTAACAATGAACACCAACTGTGAACTCGCTCAACTTTGTTGCTGACTCGTTGTTACATGCCTTGCAGGTCGTTAGGTATTTCAGGAGCTTGCACGAGGAGGCGTGGACGTTGTGGGACATGGGCTGTTGAGTTCCATGTTAAACTTATGAACTTTTAACTTATGTTTTGGGTTTTAAACTTTATGCTTCCGCTGATAACTTTAACTTGGCTGAATTGTTTTGACACCAATTATATTGTTTGGATTGGACTTTTATTTACTTAATTTATATTGTTCAATATGATTGGTGGCTGGATCCTGGTCAGTCACGCCTCCATGCGGTGATACTCCGCTTGTGGATTTTGGGGGTGTGACAAATCGTGCCATTAAATTCTTTGCCAATCTCCGCGTCGTGGCGTTGACTGAGTTGCCGAGTCAACTGGGTCGACCGAGTTGACTCGCTGAGTTGACTAGGTTTGACCGAGTTGACCTAGTTTGACCGAGTCGACCCGATGCCCGGACCCGAAGTTCTGCCACGACCCGAACCGACTGACCCGTTTGACCAGCTTGGCCCGTTGACCCGAACTGACTGAGCTGTTTGACCAGCTTGGCCCGTTGACCCGAACCGACTGACCAGAGATCCGAACACCGCACCGGAACTCTCGAAACCAACTGAACTGCCATATTAACTTGAACCCGAAACTATGTTGAACCATAGCACCTGAAACTTGAAGCACTAGACAACCACCACCATCATCACCGTGAACTCACTGGACCAAATCTCCGACCGCCGCCACCACCGCCGTGTACGGCGGCGCTGCCGCCTCCTCTACTCAGTCTCTTTCTCTCTCGCTGCTTTTCTCTCTACAGGCCTCTCTCTCTCTCTCTCTCCTTCCGTCTCTCTGTCTCCGCTGTGAAACCACGCCGCCGCCGAGTGCGGCGGCCCTTCCTCTTTGTCTCAGATCTGCACGTGTGTGAGGGGTATAACAAAAGAAGGAGGTATTTAGGGGTGTGTCGCCGGTAAACCGGCGCCAGTGGGGAACCAATCGCTGGTCAGAATCATCGAGGGAGAGAAAAGGGGGGTCGAAGGGGTTGCAGATGACGTGGGGGGGTCACGCGCCGTCACGCGCCGAAAATGGATCGCCGGAGCACCGCCGCCGGCGGTGGCGCCGCCGTGGCTCCGACAGGCTTCGCCACACTTGTTCACCGGAGAGTGAGAGAGAACGAGGTATGTTTGGCTGAAGTTGTTTCAGAAATGAGGGTGTGAACTATAATTTAAGTATTTATATTAAGAATTTGGTTATTGGGCTTTGGGCTTGGGCCCAAGGCCCACAAGCCCAATCCTCGTGTTTGGTGGCCCGACAACCTAATACGCACCCGTTCTTGCATCCCGAATTATCCGTAACGCCGTAAACTAAATTTTTAGATTTAAAAACATGTAAAATAATGTCGGTATTCGTCGTTGGTGCGTTCGTGCGTCGATAACATTAAAAATCGCGTAAAATACGACGTTGATCATTCTAATCCGTTTTTCGATCTGGTTTCGACTACAGTGGTTAAAATTTATTTACGAAACAAAATATATCATAAAATTTTAAGTTTTAAAAAATAATACGCACCTCCGATGCTTCCGTTTCGTTACTGGTGTGTTTCCTGCAGTCGCGTTTCTCGTTCCTGTTTGCGTTTTGCGATGTACGGAAGCGCAATAAATTCACAACATTAAATTCATAAATATAAAATATTCGTAGAAAATCTGTAGTTGTCGGCGTGGTCAATATTTCGTACGGCTTCAGTTCGTTGTCGTGTAATGCTCAGCAGATTTCCCCTAAATCACCATACGCGAACTGTATAGCCGAATAAACGTTCCTGGGCACTCCAAGAGCCTAAATGAGTTAATCTACGTCTTAAACACTATTCATTATCGCGTTAATCACCTGTAAATCACGTAATTAAGGACGTAAACTACTAGTTGTCACATAGCAATGGAATGAAGAATCAGTGGTTTAGTTATTTCATTGTATTATTCTTATGTAATCAGTACTTTGTAATCAGTGGTTGTAATCAGATGTCACTTTCATGGTGACGTCAGCCAAAGATGCTCAATGGTTGTTCTGTACTATAAATAGAACAGTACCCTGTACTGTTCTGTTAGCTCTTTCACACAAGTCATTTTGTACGAACAATCAAGTGAGCTCAGGCTGAGGGGGAGATTAGTGCATGCATGCATTGTAATTGATTTTTGTAATAAATACAATCATTAGATTATATGTCAAACATGTTTGCTTAAAACTTATTCTTCCATTGATTGTGTGTTGAATGTTTATTCCATTTATTTCCGCTGCAATTAATCTTTGTTTCATCTTCATTCTAATTAAACAAACACAATCAAAAGAAACTCAGATCCTAACAATAAGGCCGCAGGGACCATTTCTGACAAAAACTGAAACCTAACCTGAACTCGGTGGCCTGGGGCGAGAGACAAGCCCAAGTCTCTCGCGGGGTGCGAGAGACACCAGTAACAAAAATACTTCAATTCATCAGTAGCCTTGGTTTTTATTCCTAGTTTTAGCAAACTTGTGGGCAATTTGTGTGATGAACAAGTATGACATCTGATCTTGGACACTTGTATTAATCTTGTTCTTCCTTGGTGAACACACAAAACACTTGGCATGATCTTGTAGCTCCAAGATCACAATAAATACCCACCTCCGTTTCACTTCCAACTTGCTCAATTCTTTTCTTCTTCCTCATCTATTCTAATTGGAGGCTACCACATTGTTGGAGGCTTCCTAACTGAGTTTCCTTCTTCCTAGAACACAAGCGAGTGTTCTAACTAGTCTTGTTTATTTATTTTTAGCTATTTCAAGCTAAAAGTCAAACAGTGTTTGACTTTTGGCTTTGACCATGAATTGGTCAAGACAAAGTTCAATTGAACTTTGCAACGTGATCGTAATCACGATGGTTATAATCCCTTTCGATTATACCTACTGATTACCACGTTTACTAGTCGAAGTGACGAGTCAAAGTTTCGGTCAAAATGCACGTTTATGTGCATTTTACGACGGGACTATTTTTGGGTATCAAAACACTTTTTTATACCAAATCAGTTTTTCAACTTAGTTAAACATGTTTTGACATGTTTAACTCGTCACTTCTATTTTAGTGCTTATTTAGGGTCGTAAGTCGAGCGGTTTGACCACCGCTTTGATTTTCGAATCCGACCCGTTTGGTCGATCATTAGGATCCGACCAAACACCTATTTGTGACCATAGTTGTATAAGGAATAACCCCCTGAGGTTATACCTTATGGTCACTTTGATTGGTTAGTTGTATGATAGGTTGTTTATATGCCTTTAGAAAATGACCAAAATGCCCTTTTCGCGCATAAATTCATTTTAAGCATATGTAACCTAATTTTTGACACTTAAACTGATTTTGCAACTTTTTTAATCATGTTTAGGCATATAAGACTTATCATAGGACTAGTTTAACCATCCGAAAGCGATGTTGCGCAAATAACACGTAAAGTAGCGTAACTACCTTAACGGGTCATAATGGGTCAAAAGCACTTAGGATTCATTCCAAATCAGAATGTAGACTTTGTTAAACATTTCATATATGTTTCAACACTTGTTTGGTTTACAAGACCTCATTCTATCTGATTCCTTCGATTATGTATCATTACTATAACATAGTTACCCAATGTTAGGACATATTAGGACACGTGCGAAGCTTTGATATTTCACTTGAGTCAAGGTTACTTTGCAATCCCAAGTGAGTACATAACTCCCCTCTTTTATGCTTTCAATTGTTTTGGGGTGACTCATATGTGCTAAATGCTTTTCATGTTTTCAAAACAAAGACTAAGGTTTATATAAAACTCAACGTTTTCAATAATGTGAACAAACTTGTTGGTGCGTTAGTCGAAAGATGAATGAAATTCATTAGCTTTGATCAAGCCGACCAGTAGTATGTTATGGTACCATAGGATTTGACAAATCCCGTTATGGGGCTATTCACTGGATTTGGTGGATAGTTTTGGGTAACGACAGAATCCGTTATTTTAACAAATCATTTGTTGATTTGTTAGTCGATGTTAAGAGGCCATTCATGGTCTATTAAAGATACCCCATGGGTGGTATAGTCGAGTCACACAGGTTTGAATGTATTCATTAAAGAACGTCCAAAAGTTTTTCACAATTAAAACACGGACGATGGACGACTTGTTTATAACACGGACGATTGAACGATGGTTTATAACACGGACGATTTGGGCGATTGGTTTATGGTAAGTGATTAGATAACGAGACGGGTGTATTGTGATAAAAGCATGGTGGATACGCCGCTGGTACTTCCTATATATAAGTGCTTTATCAAATTACATGTGGTAGCGTTATCTAGATCACTTGGAAAAATGTTTTAAAACGATATCACGCAATGATGTTTACTTAAAGATATAAACCATACAATGTTTACTTTCAAGACGATTTACTACTTGGTTTTACAAAACAAATGTTTTCGGTCAGGATTCATGGCTACAAGGTTTTGTTTTACTTATATCAACTTGTAAAGTTGATAAAACTTATTGCAAAGTTTTGTTTTACCCAAAAAAAAACAAATGTTTTCAGTCAGGATTCATAGCTACAAGGTTTTGTTTTACTTATATCAACTTGTAAAGTTGATAAAAACTTATCGCAATATCAAACACTTTTTGATTTCAAGGATTACACTCGTCGACTCTCGAGGTTGGACGAGGTATTGCAATATGAATTCAAAGCCATGAATTTGACATACAAAACCTATGTACTCACCAACTTTTAATGCCGATTGTTTTTCACATATGTTTCAGGTTCTATTATGTGACGATTGTTGATTGCTTGCTTCACAAAGGATGGACGAGGGCCTTAGTGACATTAAAACTTGAAAGACAATTGTTTGTAATATTTGGTTTGTATCAACACAACGAGTCTATTAACGAAATAAAACGAAACTTCAAATAACATGGGTTGTGAAACAATGATTCTGTGACATGACTCCCCGAAGTTTCCGCCACAGTTTATTATATTACGCGGTCAGGGTGTTACATCTCTCTCTCTCTATTGGAGTGTTTCCAACAATTAGAGACCTCCTCCCTGAGTTCTTAAGTGTTTCTCAACACATGTAAGTGTCACGACCCCCGACCCACCCTGGACGGAATCGGGAGCCGCGAGCAGTCCAGTGGTACCCGTGGTATCTGATTTATGCGGCAGCGGAAGTCTTTTATTACAGGATCTTTTCACCGTAAAATACACGTTTAATATATTATACAAAGTTTTAGGGATAAATTCCCATAATTTACAATAAGTTGATTTCACACAGAAATCATTATTTTCCAAAACATGTTTTATTTATTTATTCACAATGAGCCACTTTTCTGAGCTTGTAGTGCTTTACTGCACTTTTCCTGGATCACACAGATCACCTGGAACACGTTTGAAAAAGGTTTTGTCAGCCGGGAAATACTGAGTGAATCATTCTGTTTTCTAAAACGACCCGTTAGTTATAAATTACAGTATTAAGGGGAATTACAATGTTTCTGATATCAAACCAACTACCCACAGTATTTGTCACTCGACCAACCATTGGCTAGCCCATTTGTCCAATGGTGTCTGTGACTGTGGTCAGATCACCCCTTGGCCACCCGTTTGTCCAAGTGTGACGGGAAATAAGTAATGTATACAAAACCCCACATACCGGCTGTAATATGGTGATTACATAGACTTAATCCCTGTAATTATAACCTTTGAAAATAACTTGGAGTTTTGTAAACTTACTCACAAACTGTGAGAAAACAGTTTAAAAAGAAGAATGACTCACATTGCAGATTAACGAGCAATAGATAAGCCTACTGATTAGCCTCGATTAACCTAAATTAACACAATGCACACACAGGCAGGTTAGTAACTAATACAGCAGTTACGTCAATTCACGAGATTAAACCCTCACAACGATTAATCAGTGCGATACTCGATAATTCAATCGGATTCACAACGAATAACAGAGCATAGTCCGAATTCGAACAGCACTCTAATATTCAAGTCGAAATCACGACGAATAATCAAAGTAGAAGCTCAATTTGAGCAGCACCTGGACTATCGTTGGATAGTTATAATCGATCGGACGTTGAATCGTAATAGCGATCGAGTTATTACCCTAATTGTGACAGCACCTCGTGATTAGTGTGTGTTGGACTGTTTCTGTAATAACTCAGTCTACGTAACTCGAATTTCCGTCGTTCCAAAGACAGATTTCAAGTTCCAAGGCCTAGTATTTATAGGTGAAATTGGACTCCCCCGCGTGTCGCGGAAGAAGTCGTGACCCCTGTCGCGACTCGCCTGGGGTGTACATCTAGCCTAGAGTAGCCTTGTCGTGGGTATAGGTCTGCTGAGTTGCCAGTTCGTTAATTTTCAGTTTGTACACGCGTTTTAGAGATAATTATCAATTTAGGGTTTAACCCCCTTGAGTTTTAGGGGCCCTAATCCTGATTCTGATTATTCTGAAAATATTAGGGTTAGTGCAAAATTACTTGGGTGTCTCAATTTGGGTTTTCTTATTGACTAATTATTGTCCTAATTATTGATTTTAGTGGCAGTTGTTACATCCCCCCACCTTGAGAAAAATCTCGTCCTCGAGATTTACTGGAATAGATGAGGGTACTTTCGCTTCATTTCCGATTCCAGTTCCCAAGTGTACTCTGGTCCTCTCTTGGATTCCCATTTGACTTTTACTAGCAGTAGTCGTTTGTGCTTGAGAAACTTGATCTTCCGGTCTTCTATTTGTAGGGGTTTCTCTACGAATTTCAGCTTTTCATTTACCTCTATATCTTGAAGAGGTACTACTAGGGATTCGTCTGATAAACATTTCTTGAGATTGGATACATGAAATACATCATGTACTCCAGCTAACTCTTCTGGTAGTTGTAAATGATAAGCTACTGGTCCGATTCGTTGGATCACTGGGAATGGTCCAACATACCTTGGACTCAGTTTTCCTTTCTTACCAAATCGTACGACTCCTTTCCAAGGAGATACTTTCAATAGTACTTTGTCTCCTATCTGGAATTCGAGTGGCTTGCGACGATTGTCTGCATAGCTTTTCTGGCAATCTCTGGTTGTTTTCAATCTCTCTTTGATTTGAGTTATCTTGTCTGTAGTTTCTTGTACAATTTCAGGACCTGATAATTGACTTTCTCCGATTTCTGCCCAACATACTGGAGTTCTGCACTTACGTCCGTACAATGCTTCGAATGGTGCAGCTTCGATGCTTGAATGATAACTATTGTTATAGGAGAATTCAATTAATGGCAAATGGCTGTCCCAATTACCACCAAAGTCAATTACACATGCTCGGAGCATGTCTTCTAGAGTTTGTATTGTCCTTTCACTCTGTCCGTCTGTTTGTGGATGATAAGCAGTACTTAGATTTAGTCGAGTTCCCATTGCTTTCTGAAAACTTGTCCAGAAATGAGATGTAAAACGACTATCTCTATCCGATACAATGGAGAGCGGGACTCCATGTAGGGATACTACTTCGTCCACGTACAGTTGTGCTAACCTTTCCATGCTAAAGGTTTCTTTCATTGGTAGGAAATGAGCTGACTTGGTTAATCGGTCTACGATTACCCAAATCGCATCATTACCTCTTTTGGTTTTGGGTAACTTTGTAACAAAATCCATTGTTATGAGTTCCCATTTCCATACAGGCATTTCTAACTGTTGTAGTAGTCCTGAAGGTTTCTGGTGTTCAGCTTTAACTTGTGAACAAGTTAAACACTTGGATACGTATTCGGCTATATCCTTTTTCATTCCTATCCACCAGAAATTATTTCTTAAATCTTGGTACATCTTATTATTTCCTGGGTGCATGGTATACCTAGATTTATGAGCTTCTTCTAAAATCTTATTTCTTAACTCTCCTTGCTTAGGTACCCAAATTCGTTTCTTATGGAATTTCCAAATTCCATCATTTCCTTGCTCTAGTTCTTTTAGGTAACCTTTCATTCCTTCAGCATCATCTTTGATTGCTGTTTTCTGAACTTCTTTGATTTGTGCCATTAAATCTACTTGCAGATTTAATCTCAGAGCACGGACTCGTTTCTGTTTCTCATGGTACTTACGACTTAAGGCATCTGCAACTACATTTGCCTTTCCTTCGTGATATTGGATATCACAGTCGTAATCGCTTAGCATCTCCATCCATCTTCTTTGCCTCATGTTTAACTCTTTTTGCCCAAATATATATCTTAAACTCTTATGATCTGTATAAACAGTAAACTTACTTCCATACAGATAATGTCTCCATATCTTAAGGGCAAAAATTATGGCTCCTAGTTCTAGGTCATGAGTCGTATAATTTTCTTCGTGCTTTTTCAATTGTCTAGAAGCATACGCAATTACCTTCTTGCGTTGCATTAACACACATCCATAGCCTAATTTTGAAGCATCACAATATACTTCAAAGTCTTCTGTTCCTTCGGGTAAAGCTAAGATTGGTGCATTCGTCAATCTATGCTTTAAAATCTTAAAGGCTTCTTCTTGTCTAGGTCCCCATTCAAACTTAGCAGCTTTACAGGTTAACTTAGTTAATGGTACGGCTATCTTAGAAAAATCTTTGATAAATCGTCTATAGTATCCAGCTAAGCCTAGAAAACTTCTTATCTCCATAGCTGTTTGTGGGACTTTCCACTTTGTAATTGCTTCTATCTTAGCAGGATCTACATGGATACCTTCATGATTTACCACATGACCTAAGAATTGTACTTCTTGTAGCCAAAATTCACATTTCGAGAATTTGGCATAAAGCTTTTCTTTTCTTAACAAGGTTAAGAGAACGTGTAAGTGTTCACAATGTTCTTTTTGGCTTTTGGAATAAATAAGTATGTCGTCGATGAAAACGATCACAAATTTATCCAAGTATGGTTTACAGATTCGATTCATCATGTCCATGAATGCTTCTGGGGCATTCGTTAATCCAAAGGGCATGACTGTAAACTCATAATGACCATACCTAGTTCTGAAGGCAGTTTTAGGTATGTCTTCTTCTTATACCTTCAACTGATGATATCCAGATGTTAAATCTATCTTAGAGAAATACCTAGCTCCTTGCAATTGATCAAAAAGATCATCAATCCTAGGTAGTGGGTATCGATTCTTAATCGTAACCTTATTCAATTCTCTATAATCGATACACATTCTCATCGATCCATCTTTCTTTTTCACAAACAGTACTGGTGCACCCCAAGGGGATGAACTCGGTTGTATGAATCCTTTGCTTAATAATTCATCTAATTGCTTTTTTAATTCTAGCATTTCGGCAGGTGCTAATCTATATGGTGCTTTGGCTATGGGTGCAGTACCTGGAATTAAATGAATTCTAAACTCTACTTCTCTATCAGGTGGTAACCCAGGTAATTCTTCTGGAAAAACGTCTGGGTATTCTGAGACTATTGGAATATCCTGAAGTTCCTTATCTTTAGTGTTAATGATTACTGAAATCATATACACCATTTCCTGCTTTCTCGAATAGCTTGCCAATTTCATTACTGAGATAAATTTCAGTGGCTTTCGAGGTTTATTTCCAGTAATTACAATTACCTCTCCTGAAGGGGTTTGAATTTCTACTGCATTTTTGTCACATAGGATTCGTGCATGGTTGGCTATTAACCAATCCATTCCTAATACTACATCGAACCCGGCTAAATTCATTGGTAACAGATTTGCAGAAGACTTATGGCCTAATAGTTCTATTTTTCCTTCTTGCCAGATTTTATCTATGTTTACAGAATTTCCTTCTGCGGTTTCAACTGTGAAAATTTGCCTAAGAGTGGTTAACGGTAACTTAAGAGCTTGACAAAATGAAGTATTAATAAAACTTTGGTTCGCCCCAGAGTCAAATAATACTTTTGCAAATACGTCATGTACTAGGAACGTACCAGCTATCACATCTGGAATGAGTTCGGCCTCTTGAGTGGTCAGCTGGAATGCACGCGCATTTTTCTTGGTTGCTCCTTCAGCGGGTTTAGCTTTGTTGTCTACTGGTTTAGCTAGCTTAGGACATTCGGATTGAAAATGTCCCCTTTCTCTGCAGTTATAACAAATTCTTGTTTTCTTCCTGCAGTCTTCTTCACGATGTCCTTTTGCCTTGCAAAAATTGCAAACTATATTGCATTGTCTATAATGCTTCTTTTTGCAATTTCTGCAGAAAGGAGGTGATGAGGATTGCCCTGTTCCTCTTTTCTTGATATTACCCATACGAAACTCTTGGGTAATCTTCTGAGCTATTTCTTTCTTACGATCTTCCTCTCTTGTGCGCACCAATTCATCCGTTAGGGTGTTAGCTAATTCTACCGCATCGTCAATGGTACGAGGTCTCGCAGCTTTAACGTTGTTTCGGATTTCACTAATTAACCCCCAGATGTAACGGGAAATGAGTACCGGTTCTGGCGAAGCCAGTGTTGGCACCACCCTTGCGTATTCAAAGAATGTCGAAGTATAGCCCCGGCAATCTACCCCTATCATGCGGTGACTTAGGAATTTGTTTGCCATTTGATCTTTTTCATATTCGGGACAGAATTTTCTTTCTACAAGATTCTTAAATTCTTCCCAACTCATAGAATAGGCTATCCTTCTTCCTTTTGCCTGGAGGATCGTGTTCCACCATTCCAGTGCTCCTTCTTTGAACAGATTTGATGCATACATCACTTGATCCTCTTCGGCACATTTGCTTATTGCAATTACTGCCTCGGTTTTCTCTAACCAACGCAGTGTTGCAGTTGCCCCTTCATTACCTGCAAATTCTGCGGGTTTGCAAGCAAGAAATTCTTTGTAAGTGCAACCAGGCGTTGCAGCTTTTATTCTCTTAGGGAGTGGGGCCTGTTGCGGATCATGATCATCATGATTGCCGCCTCCATTTATGATGTTACTGCCGTTATCTTCCGGAATACGTTTACTAGGAACTAATTGTGGTTCGGCAGGTTTTTGAATAGCAGCCACAATTTATGGAATAGCATGGGCTATTCCTTGCGCGATAAAGTGCTTAATATCTTGTCGGGTTATATATTGATCTTCTGGTTCTTGCTCAGATTGATTTACTTCATTAATTGGTTCATTGTTAGCGTTTTCCATCTGCTAATTAGTAGGAATTTATTAGTGTCTAGCTTATTAATAACAATTTAGCACAGATGAATACATAAATTACTACAACATACAAACATAACCAAAATTGTCGATTTCTCGACTTTCATGTTGTTATTGTATATTGTATATGCCTCCGTACACACCATATCTTACAAGGTTTTATTGCCCATTTTACAGAATCAGTTTTACTATATTAGTTATAATACAGAAAACTTTTTCCAGCCCTTCCTATCTTTTGGTCCACTGGCAGTTTCAGTAACGACGCTCCCTCTCGTCGTACTTCCAAGAGATCTGCTCCCCCATTTCCCGGATCCTATTCCCAGTGCCTATCAGTTCTTCACCGAACTGACGTAACTCAGCTAAATTTTCATAGCTCATTGGCGGATTAGGGATAGGTTCTGGATCAAACTGTGGGAGAAAACTATAGGGACTATTAACTATATTTTGGAATTGCCAATCATTAGTCCACCATTCCTCCATTTGGCCTAATGGTCTGGTGTGAACTAGTGGGTCTGGAATAGCTGGTCCTAGGTTTAGTGGGAATTGGGCTGTAGCAGGATAAGAGAAAAGATTATCGTTGATAGGCTCTAGAACATCACAATTATCCAGTAGGCGGTCTATTTCGTCCTGGAACGTGATTTCCTCAGACTGTTTAGAGCTTTCGCCAATTTCTATTCCCTTTTGCTTAAGATCTATTCCTATTTCCTTTTCTGGTGGTTTCGAACTTTCTCCAGTTTCTATTTCCTTTCCTTTGTTCATGCTCACAGGATTTTCTATTTTAGGAAGTCTCCTAGTAGTTGGTTTCCTACGGCGTACTTTCCTCCACCCTACGTATTTTCTCTTCTTTTTAGGTTTGGCTTTTTCCAGTGGTGGAGCTTTGAATTCCATAGGTTCTTCTATGTCAGCAATGTAACCAGTAAAGTCGTAAGAGACTTCGATAGGCACTGGATATAAGTTGAGATTCTGTAATGCTTCCGACATCTCATTCATGCTGCATAGTATATATGCAAAATACAAGAATGCAATGTTAAAACTTTGTTCCAAAGTTTAACAAACAAACACTGAAGTTTTATTGCATACTAATTAATACAAAGGACAACAGAAATAAACACACTAGGACTTTATTTATTTACTGGATTGTGATTTCTCTTACTAGACCCAACTTATCGGATATTTAGAGGTTGGCACTTTCTGCTACAGTAGCTAGCATATAGAGATTTGCCCATTTCTTGTCTATTTTATCTTCCCAAGGTGTACTTTTACCCAACTCTTGGACTTCTGGGTTAAACCTAACTCTCTTGGTTCGGGGTTTCTTTTTCTCCTGACTCTTTTTAAGTATCGAATCCCTTTTCTCTAGGGAAAGAGGATTCTCATAGTTTGCCTTGCGGACAAAGATTCCTTCTTTTAGGTTTACTGGGTTTTTAGAAGAAGATGCAATATCTACTTTGTGGTAGATAGCAGACAGCTTTTGTTTACCCATACTGTAACTAACAAATAATCAGTTGATACAACAAATAATCACAGAATGATAACTAGTAGGATTAAGTATTTTGTCAAATACTTAATTCCGTAATAGGCTTAAATCAGTGGCTCGATCAGTGGCTCAATTTAATTATTAATTATTAATTATTAGCTCTGATACCACCTTCTGTCACGACCCCCGACCGACCCTGGACGGAATTGGGAGCCGCGAGCAGTCCAGTGGTACCCGTGGTATCTGATTTATGCGGCAGCGGAAGTCTTTTATTACAGGATCTTTTCACCGTAAAATACTCGTTTAATATATTATACAAAGTTTTAGGGATAAATTCCCATAATTTACAATCAGTTGATTTCACACAGAAATCATTATTTTCCAAAACATGTTTTATTTATTTATTCACAATGAGCCACTTTTCTGAGCTTGTAGTGCTTTACTGCACTTTTCCTAGATCACACAGATCACCTGAAACATGTTTGAAAAAGGTTTTGTCAGCGGGGAAATACTGAGTGAATCATTCTGTTTTCTAAAACGACCCGTTAGTTATAAATTACAGTATTAAGGGGAATTACAATGTTTCTGATATCAAACCAACTACCCACAGTATTTGTCACTCGACCAACCATTGGCTAGCCCATTTGTCCAATGGTGTCTGTGACTGTGGTCAGATCACCCCTTGGCCACCCGTTTGTCCAAGTGTGACGGGAAATAAGTAATGTATACAAAACCCCACATACCGGCTGTAATATGGTGATTACATAGACTTAATCCCTGTAATTATAACCTTTGAAAATAACTTGGAGTTTTGTAAACTTACTCACAAACTGTGAGAAAACAGTTTAAAAAGAAGAATGACTCACATTGCAGATTAACGAGCAATAGATAAGCCTACTGATTAGCCTCGATTAACCTAAATTAACACAATGCACACACAGGCAGGTTAGTAACTAATACAGCAGTTACGTCAATTCACGAGATTAAACCCTCACAACGATTAATCAGTGCGATACTCGATAATTCAATCGGATTCACAACGAATAACAGAGCATAGTCCGAATTCGAACAGCACTCTAATATTCAAGTCGAAATCACGACGAATAATCAAAGTAGAAGCTCAATTTGAGCAGCACCTGGACTATCGTTGGATAGTTATAATCGATCGGACGTTGAATCGTAATAGCGATCGAGTTATTACCCTGATTGTGACAGCACCTCGTGATTAGTGTGTGTTGGACTGTTTCTGTAATAACTCAGTCTACGTAACTCGAATTTCCGTCGTTCCAAAGACAGATTTCAAGTTCCAAGGCCTAGTATTTATAGGTGAAATTGGACTCCCCCGCGTGTCGCGGAAGAAGTCGTGACCCCTGTCGCGACTCGCCTGGGGTGTACATCTAGCCTAGAGTAGCCTTGTCGTGGGTATAGGTCTGCTGAGTTGCCAGTTCGTTAATTTTCAGTTTGTACACGTGTTTTAGAGATAATTATCAATTTAGGGTTTAACCCCCTTGAGTTTTAGGGGTCCTAATCCTGATTCTGATTATTCTGAAAATATTAGGGTTAGTGCAAAATTACTTGGGTGTCTCAATTTGGGTTTTCTTATTGACTAATTATTGTCCTAATTATTGATTTTAGTGGCAGTTGTTACAGTAAGTTATCATCTTAGTCTATTTCATTTATTTTTAGCTTATTATGAGCTAAAAGTCAAACAGTTTGACTTTCTGTTTGACTTTCGGTTCTGACCTTAATGGGTCAAGTCAAAGTTCAATTGATGCTTGCAGTGTGATTGTAATCACGAAGGTTATAATCCCTTGCAATTGCACCCTCTGATTACCACATTTACTAGTCAAACTGACGAGTCAAAGTTTCGGTCAAATATGCGCATTATGTTCATTTTACGACGAAACTATTTTCGGGTATCAAAACTCCAAGTTTTGATACCAAATCAGTTTTATAACTTAGTTAGACATGTTTCAACATGTCTAACTCGTCACTTCAAGTTTAGTACTTTATTAGGGTCATAAGTCGAGCGGTCTTGACCACCGCTTTGACTTTCGAATCCGACGCGTTTAGTCGATCTTAGGATGCGACCAAACACATATTTGTGACCATAGTTGTATAGGGAATAACCTACTGAGGTTATACCTCATGGTCATGTCATTTAGTTAGTTATATGGTAAGTCGCTTCTATGCTATTTAAAAATGACCAAAATGCCCTTTTTGCGCATAAATCCATTTTAAGCATTTGTTACCAAAGTTTTAACATGTTACAACATTTTCAAACATGTTTTGATATATAAGACTTAAACACTCTTTTGTTCACTATGAACTTCGGCCCACTAAAAATTTGCAACCTTGTATAGTATCGGCCCACTTGTGACGAACGACCCAATCACTTTATCTTGACCCAATTTGCAAAAAGATTCAGCCCACTTAACCAAATCTTATATTCTTCAAATTTAGTTCAAGTCCAATGTCTAACTTGATCCCAAAAAAAAACAAATTCAAATAACTCACTAAAATTGTTTTTTTTTTAATTTGTGTTGACTTTTTTTCACTTTTTTTATTAGATATTTGTCTTTTACGAAAAAAACAAAAACAACTTTTTATGTATTTTTTATATAATAATATTCTACAATGTCTTTTAAAACCAATTAACCGAAAACAATCCACTTGGGAATAGCCCAGTGGTGTTGGTGAGTTTAGATAGAGCTTAGGATAGGAGAGGTCAGGGGTTCAATCCCCATGGTGTGCAACGTTAGCCATTCAAAAAAAAAAAAAAAAAAAAAAAAAAAAAATTAACCGAAAACATCAACTTTTAATTCTATAATATTTATTCAACCAAAGCATAAATTCCCCATTTGCGTTTTTATGTACTTTATACCCTAATGCACTTTAAAAAAAACAATGGCTATCATCTCCCGGACTTTCACTCACAGAAAAAAGAATCACCATCATCATTTACTTTGAACTCTTCAATAAGGCTGCACGGTGTGGGAGCCCGGCTTGGATCGTCCCCCACCGGCGCCAGTCCCCTCTCCATGTCGCCCCCCCAAGCGACGTCCTCACCGTCCACCTGCGGACGTTTCCGACGGGCCACAAAAAGATAAAAAACAGCCCTCCCCCTCTCTCACACACCTATACATACAATATTTACATATACATTTTAGGTCCATCCCCCCATTTCCATACCTACATCCTCTTGCCCCATCCTCACACCCATCCTACGTGGCGCCTATGTGACGGATCATCCTCTAAGGGAGGACCATCACCATACCGCATAGCCTAACATGCACGTCACTTTTGTCTTTTTCAATGCAATAGCAACAATAACCTGCAACTTCTCTTTTTATTATAACGACTTCAATACATCAGCTGCTAATCAGTTCAGCTCACAAATCAGATTCAAAAAGTAAAACAAGAACTCTTTAATATCTAGTTGCAATCTTCTCACACACACTAATCTTTACAACAACAAAACACTAAATTCCTTTCACCTCTTCGAACAGATTAAAAGAATAATGATTCGATTTTAACCAATTCTACTTTCAGATCTGAAGTGATTCCTAAACACTGCAACCTGCAATTTCGATGAACTATATACTGATTTTCAACCCAGTTTGTTCCTGACAACAAACTGAAATCAAATCAAATCGAAACATGATCAAATCAGTCCGTAACTAGAGTAAGCTGGCAGTTAACAGTGAAATCGTTCAGATCTGTGAATAATATGCTGAATTTCGAATCCAATTCTGTTGGATCTGAGTTTGTTTCTGATTGTATTTTGTGTTTGTAATTAAAGTGAAAATGGATGAGTGTGCAGCGGAATTAAGATGAAAACAAACTTTGCATACAATCAAACGAGAGTAATACTTTGATCAAATATCTTTACACAATGAATCGAAAGATTGAATTTATTTCAATAACGATTACAATGATTGATGAATGAATGCAAACTCCCCCTCAGCCAGAGCTCAGTTGTTTGTTCGTGCAAAGAAGACGATTTATAGGCACTTGCAAACTACTGAGCATCTTAGCTGACGTCACCATGAAAGTGACATCTAACCTCCTAACAAACTCTAACCTCTGATCTATACAAACACTGCTATGTTAACTACTGCTATTACATTATATTACAAGGCAGACTACAGATCAGCTGCTGCAACCTTCTACTGCTGTGAACCCAGCAGCACTTGTCCGGATCAGCAGAGCTTGACTCAAGGCAGTAGATTGAATCAGCAGGGCTTTAGTCTTTCATCAGGTCTTTACTTGAGCAGCAGATGTAGGTCAGCATTTAGCAAGATCAGCAGATAGGAGGTCAGCAGATGTTGTAATCACTTTCAAGGGGAGAGATTTGTATGAAGACATTTGCTTATTCTGGATCCACTGCTCTGATCCAGTTTTAGCTTTAATTATCTGTTCCTCTGATAGGGTTCAATCCCAACAATCTCCCCTGGAACAGATAATGCCAAAACTCTTCATTATTGTGGACCTTTATTGCCTCATCAACAGTTCCCTTATTTGTCCTTTAAATTGTAGTTCAAAGTTAAGGGCATCTGTGTCTTCATCATCCCTGCTAAGTGGAAGATCAAGGAGATCCTGCAAATCTTCAAGACTCAGGCCAAGAGCCTGTTCCCTTGATATTTTCTCCACTTCTCCACCAGACCTGAGCAAAGTCAATACGCAGGTCTGTTTGTCAGTTTCCCACTTTTGTATTTTTGAGCCTGGTGGGTTTCTTGGGAGATGTTTATTTGCAGAGGTATTTGGTGAGGCTGGCCTATTCATCACTGGTTGACCAGCATTTGCAGATTGACCCAACCCAAGAGTTTCTATGATCATTTTCTTTATGCCTTCTTTTACAATGTCATCTCCTTTTATCAACTCTTGGATGGTTTCAGCTCCCAACTGTTTGTGTATCCTTCTTTTATAGATGGCAGTACCAGTTGGAGCAGTGGCTCTCCTGATTTGCAGCTTTGATTGTCTTTTTGAAACCTCTGCTTCAGGATAGTCAGGCTTTTGAGGAACTTTTGGATCTTTCTTTCTTAATTCCTCCAACCTTTTGTAGGTGGTCCTGACCACATCTTCTTTCCATCTAGCAACTTGTCTTTTGTTTCCATATTCAGCAACAACCAGTTCTTCTCTCATTCTTTTTAATTCTACCTATTTGTCAGGTACATTCTTTCTAAACTTTGCCCAGTCAAGAGGAGTGTGAGTGACTTTCCTTTTTATCATGTCTTGAATTCTTGCTGCTTCATTTTCAAGCTCAGGAACAGTCCACTCATTGTACATGTATCTCTCTCCTTTGTACTTCTTGTGAACCATGATGCTTTCAATGTAGTCTTTCTTCAAAGTTTCAGCTTCTCTCTCTGAAATTTGTTGACTGACATTTTTTGCAAATCGTTCTAGGGAGCTGACTTGTGTGAGTAGATATTGATAGTATCTAGAAATTTCTTTGTCAGATTTCCCTTGTGTGTTTCTCTTTGAGATATCCTCTGCTTGCTTGGCCTTGATCTTCAAATATTCATCAACATTTTTAGGCAAGGGATATCCTTTTATTGATGGCAACCTCCTTTTGACAGGGTCATCCTCATAGGAAAAAGATTTTATTTCTTCTCTAACAGCTTCTAGTTCAAGAGGAAATTGAACACCTGCAGGAGGTAAGGGCTTGTGCATTTGAACTGAAGAGAGAGCAACTGGTTTTGGTATTGTGACAAGAGCTAAAGGTTTTGAAGATGTTTGAGGTGGTGAAGTGTCATCATCTTTGAGAATTAGCCTTCTCTTCTTTGTTTGAGGAGGGGCTGATGATGTTTTGGATGGAACAGTGGTGGTGGATGTAGTGGCAGTGATTTGTGATAGACAAACAGTTATTGAAACAACTGGTGTTCCAACCACTGTTGTCTTTACAGCGGATGTTGTAACAACTGCTGTCTTCTGCCTTTTGGCAGGAGGTGATTTTGTTTTTGGTGGTGATGGTGGTAAGGCAGTGGATGTAGTGTGTGTTGAAGTGGTGTGTGTTGAAGTGGGAGCAGATGTTGAAACCACTGAAGTACCAACAGTAGTGGGTACAGCAGGAGTTACAACAGCTGTTTTAGGTGGTGGTTTTGAAACAGACTTTGAACGTCTGGTTGGAATGGATTTGGGTAGCCTTACTATTTTTGTAGGCTTCTTCTTTTCATCAACAAGATTTTCATTATCTTTTGACCCTGAAGTACCCTGATCCGGATAATCCACCCTGGCTTTCCTTTTGGCCTCTCTATCTCTTTTTACACTTGCAACTGCTTCTGCCAGTGCATTTGTGGTCACATCAATTTTCTTGCTTCCATCTGGCAGAGGGATCTGTTTGGTCCTATTTTCATTTTCTGGTGCAAGGTAGATACCATCCTCTATTCCCTTCTTTTTCCACTCCTGAATTTTCTCCCCCTTTTTGGCATTATCTGGGGGAAGTTGATCAATGAAGAGAACAGTTGGAGGAGCAGTGCCAGTGGTATGCAGGATCTGAGTTTTGAGAGCCTTTAGATCAGCCTGAGTGTTCTTGAACCTTGACTCCATTGCATTTCTCAGCTGTTGAACATGTTTTTCATGTTGCTGATCTGCTAGTTGTGCTTGATGATGGAGAAAAGGTTGAAATAGATTCCAGAGCTCATTTGTAGCAGATGCTTGTTGTAGAGCAGGTGCTTGAGGTGGAACAGCAGTGGATTGCATCGTTTGAGTTTTCAACACCTGCTGTAGCATGTTTTTAAGATCTGCAACAGATGTATCCAACTTTTCAATTCGTTCCGTCAAATCCTGATATTTTAAATCATCACCCAATTTAATGGGATCATCTGATTTCCCACGAACAGTGGTTGTATCAGTGGTAGAGGTAGGGAGTTTACTCCAAACATTAACCACCGATGCCCCTTTTTCTTGGTACTGGGGTCTTCTTCCTTCAACACTTGACAACCTTTTGATGTTGCCAGTAGGATAAATAAATCCACTGGTGGTTGGCAGAGGTGCTATAAAAGGAATTGCCTCCAAGGAAGTCTTATTGATGTAACCACTGTCCAACTGTAAACCAGTGGGTTCAACAGTTGTAGTGGCTACTTCACTTGGATGACCACCAAGAGTTACTTGTAACTCAAGGGGTGTAACCTCCTCAGGTTGTGTTGGTGGGTTAGCAAGGAATGATACATCAGGCTCAGTCAGTGGTTGAGGTATATTCTCGTTAACAGGTGATTGAGAAGGACTGAGTAATGCCTGGTTCAAATCGATTGCATCCAACAAAAGTTGTGTTTTTGGTGGCATTGTGGATGTGAGGTGGGGTGTAGAAAGAGGAGTTGCCCCGGGCATTGGGCTGTGGATGATAGAAACGAGTGTTTCCAGAGCATCATAATGTGGTGGCCCTTTGTGTACAACCTGTTCTTTTTGTGAAGAAGCAGGAGGAGTTGTGGTTATGGGTTGAGATATTTGTACCAACTCCTGTGAGGAAGTAGCAGCAGTGGTTTCTGGTGACATTTGTGTTGTCACAGGCAGTAGCTCTGGTATCTCATCCTCCAGAGTTGCCGTTTTGATTTGTTTGGTGGGTTTTTGATGTTTCTTTTTGTTTGGCTTTTTGGGATTTGTAGGTGTGGGTTTCAAAACAGTTGGTCTGCTGCTTTGATCACCTAGAGCAATGGGCTCAGCAGCAGATACCTGAGGAGCAGTGGTAGCTGCTAAATTCTGCTCAGGCACCTCTGCTTGTGTTTTGTAAGGTGCTAACATTCTTGAAAAAGTTTCAGATGTTAGGCTGTTTATTTGAGTAATCTCACCTTGATTTATTGAAGTTAAATCATCCTTACTGAATTTCTTTTCAAAATAGTAACTTAAAAACCTTGGAAACAGTAAGAATGATTTTGTTTTAACATTATTAACCAAATCTTTAAAGATTTCTCGAGAATAGTTAAAATTTTCTTCTTGAAGAATTGCATATCCCAGATTTTGAATCTTTAAAGGGATTTCATTGAAAGAAGTGGTTTTGTTTGAAACACATAGTAGGAGGGTATGAAATAAAAATCTGGTTGCAGAAGGAAAATAACCTTTTTGTAAGGTAAGTTTCTTCATCATTGTGGCTTCATACCCTCTTTCAATGAAGTTGGTTTGTAACTCGTTTTTAGTGAAGGAAGTTTTACCTTTCTGATCATCGAGTTGAAAGACCTCTGAAATGGATTGTGGCGTGATTTGGATAGCTTTTCCCTTTATAGAAGAGTGTATGGTTGTTGCGATGTCGCCTTGTTTTTCAAGGGTTGCATTCTTCCAGAACTCCCTTTGGGTATCCAAATAGATTGGTGCATTGGCAGTGAACAAAGTTTTGTACTTTGATTTCGCCATGATGTTAGTGGTGGAATCGAAAACATCGGTGGCTCCTGGTTTTGTGAGATGACCCAGGAGATTGTGAGATGATTTATATGGGATTTCAGTGGAGATTGCATTTTGAGAGGCTGTTTTCGATGTTGCTTTGGATGTGGGTTTTGCAGATGATTTCGATTTTGTCATTTTTGAAGAGAACGATCGAAGAAATTTGTGAAGGATGAGATGAAAAACTGTTTTGAGAAGAGAATTTTTGAAGAATTTAATTCGACAGTAAAACCCTGTTTTGGTGGTGAGTGGGGGATTTTATAGAGAAGAAAGTGAATGCTGACGTGGCAGCCGTTACAAAAGGTCTGACCACTACGTACTGCCCACGTGACAACCCCTGGTGAAAGTGAAGGACAGTACTTTGATGAAAGTGAGAGATGAAGGCAGTGGTAAGGAAGCAGTGGATGATTTTCACTATCAGTGGATAGCATATCAGTGGACAAGACACTTCTTTTGAACAATAGAGTTTATCAAAGGAAGGAGAGAACATGGGTTGACTTTCAACAGTGGACAGACTTTTGAAGTAGAGCAGACTTTTGAACAATCAGTGGTTATGGCAGACTTTTAAGGATTTTAATGAAAATTTCATTTTTAGCTATTTTTAAGGATGGATTTTTGATTTTCTGAAAACATTTTGTTGCTTTTATTCACAGAAAAACAAGATGTTGCTTGTTATTCCATGTTCAGCATCCCAATCCTATAGACCAAGCTTTCAAAAGTGGCTGTATCAAGTGCTTTTGTGAGCACATCTGCCAGCTGGTCTTTAGTTGGGACATGATGCAGAGAAATCAAACCTTTTTCATAGCAATCCCTCACAAAGTGATGTCTGATGTCGATGTGTTTGGTGGTAGAGTGAGAAACTGGATTTTTGATGATATTTTCTGCTGCCTGGCTGTCCAACATGAGTGGTGTTTTTAAGGCAGTGATACCAAAATCCAGTAACTGATTTTGAAGCCACAGGAGTTGGGCTGTACAGCTTGTAGCAGCAATGTATTCAGCCTCAGCAGTGGATGTTGAAACTGCTGCTCGCTTTTTGCTTTGCCAAGAAACTAAGCAATCACCTAGAAACTGGCACCCTCCTGAAGTGGACTTCCTTGTGGTGTGACATCCAGCAAAGTCACTGTCTGAAAAACCTAAAAGCTTGATATTCCCATTAGCTGGATACCAGATACCAAGTGTGGGAGCACCTTTTATGTATCTGAAGATCCTTTTTACAGCAATGAGATTTGATTTTCTGGGAGCTGATTGACTTCTTGCACAGACACATGTTGCAAACATGATGTCTGGTCTAGATGCAGTTAGGTACAATAAAGACCCAATCATGCTTCTATAGAGTGTTTGGTCAATCAGCTCATCCTTTTCATCAGACATGACTAGCTTATTTGTTGCCATGGGTGTGCTGCATGGTTTACAATCATTCATATCAAATTTGGTCAAAAGTTCTTTAGCATATTTGCTTTGATGAATGAAAGTTCCATTTTGCATTTGCTGTACTTGGAGACCAAGAAAGCATTGCAGCTCACCCATTGCACTCATTTCAAACTCAGCTGTCATGAGTTCTCTAAACTCTTTACACAGTTTGTTACATGTGCTTCCAAAAATAATGTCATCCACATAAATTTGGACAATCATTAAATCCTTCCCTCTCCATTTAAGAAACAGTGTTTTATCAATGGTACCTCTTTTGAAACCATTTGAGAGTAGGAAGTTGGAAAGAGTTTCATACCAGGCCCTTGGTGCTTGTTTCAGGCCATACAAGGCTTTGTTCAGCCTGTAAAGATGATCAGGATAAAATGGATCCTCAAAACCTGGAGGTTGACAGACATACACCACTTCTTGAATTGTACCACAGAAGAAAGCACTTTTGATATCCATTTGAAACACCTTCATGTTGTGGTTGACAGCAAAGGCAAGGAACAGTCTAATGGCTTCCAATCTTGCAACAGGGGCGAATGTTTCATCATAATCAATCCCCTCTTCCTGTCTGTAACCTTGAACCACAAGCCTGGCTTTATTCTTGACAACAATGCCCCCTTCATCAGTTTTGTTCTTGAAGACCCACTTTGTGCCAATGGGACTGACCTCTTCTGGCAGTGGTACAAGCTCCCATACTTGTTGTCTTTTAAACTGTTGGAGCTCCTCTTGCATGGCTTCTACCCAGCTGTTGTCTTTCAGTGCCTCTTGGTACTTGACTGGCTGATGGAGTGATAGAAAACCAGCAAAAAGACAAATGTTTTGGGTTTGGCTTCTTGTGAGCACCCCTTCATTGATGTTGCCAATGATTTGATCAGGTGGATGAGATCTCAAGAAGATTAAATCTCCTTGGTATGGTATGATGGCATTTGTTGGTGAAGGCTGCAAATGTGTATCATCTGAGCTAACCACTGCTGGTGACTTTGATGACCCAGCAGTGGCTTCAAAAGGTGGTGGAATAGGAGGTAATGAAGTGGACAACTGCTGACTTTTATCCACTGTTTGAGGACTTTTGTCAGCAGTGTTTGAGGATGTGGAAGCAGTGGTGGATGGGCTACTTTGGTCAACAACTGTTGAGGTAGCAGTGGTTGAGCTTTGACAACTGTTTTGAACAGCTGGTGCTTTTCCCTTTGTGGCAGACCTTTGAGTGATGATGACTTCATACCCATAGTCTGGTATTGTATCCTCTGATGGACCTGCACTGTTAGTCTTGACAGCAGTATTTTCAAAAGTAAATTTTTCAAGATCAAACAGATCTGCAGGATTTGCTGGGAATTTCATTGATGAAAGTTCATTGAACTTTACATTCAAAGTCTCCTCCACTGCCTTGGTCCGTGTATTGAACACTTTGTATGCCTTGGCAGTGGCTGAGTATCCCAGTTGATAACCACAGTCAATTTTGGCTGCAAATTTTGAAATGGAATCTTTTAAGTTCAAAATAAAGCATGGGCAGCCAAACACCTTGAAATATGAGATCAGTGGTTTGATTTTATATAGAATTTCATAAGCAGTCTTTTTGTGCCAGGGGTTTATTAAAACTCTGTTCTGGACATAGCAGGCAGTGTTTACTGCCTCTGCCCAGAAAGTTAATGGCAAACCTGAATCTGCAAGCATAGTTCTGGCAGCCTCAATCAAAGTTCTGTTCTTTCTTTCAACAACCCCATTTTGCTCTGGTGTTCTAAGGATGCTGTACTGCCTTACAATCCCTTTCTTCACACAGAAGGCATCCAACTCCTTATTTTTAAATTCTGTGCCATTGTCACTCCTGAAGCTTTTCACTGGAAGGTCAAATTGCTTTTCAACCTGTGTCACAAAGTCTTGCAAAATGCCTGCAGTCTCATCTTTGGAGTGTAAAAAGAAAGTCCATGTAAACTTAGAAAAGTCATCAACAATAACCAAACAATATCTTTTCTTCTTGAGGCTCATGACTTGAACTGGGCCAAACAAATCTATGTGTAGCATTTGCAAACACTGGGTTGTTTTGGAATCTTCAATGGACTTGTAAGAACTTTTATGTTGTTTTCCTTTTAAACAGGAAATGCAATGTTCAGGACATGAAAACAATTTTTGTGGTAGGCCTCTCACCAAACCATTTTTTGAAATTTCACTAATTGTCTTAAGATTTGTGTGCCCCAGCCTTCTGTGCCAAAGTTCTGTCTCTTTGTTAGAGGCAGCTGAGAACAGACAGGCATCAGCTCTGGGACACTCTTTTGACATATCAACAACATAAACATTGCCACTTCTTTGAGCAACAAGTTTAGTTTGACCAGTTTTGATTATTGCTTCAATCTTTTTGACCATTTCTGGTCCAACAATCTTACAACAATCTTTTGTGAAGAATGACCCAAACCCTTTGTCACTCATTTGTGATACACTCAGAAGGTTGAATTTTAGATTGTCTATTAGATTGACATTTTCAAATTTTACGTTTCCAGATTGCACTGTACCAGACCCCAGAACTTTCCCTTTACTATTATTCCCAAAGGATATATCACCCCCTCCATGGATTTTAAAGTCTTTGAGGAGGGCTTTACATCCTGTCATGTGCCTGGAGCCTCCACTATCTACATACCAAAGACTATCAAAGCATGCAGAAGCTCCCTGCACATGAAGTAAAAGGATTAGTTCATTAAGGGCTCCAACGCCAACAGGGCTTTGGATGGGGATTCAGCAGTGTCTGGTATGGATGCAGAGTGATGGACAGTGGTTAGGTCAGGGGTTTGGACAGTTTTAGTACTGTTTCTTGCTAACCACTGTTGAGGGTCTTGACCAATCACCTGCTGATAACCAAAAGGATGCCTATTCACTCTAGGTTTAGAGGGCTTTTTGTAGACCTCATAAACGTGTGGAATCCTTTGGTAAGACTGTTTTTCCTTGCCTTTTCTGAACTGATTGGCAGGGGGTGCATCAGTAACCTGAACATCTCTTTTGACATATGTTTGGTTCAGCTGTTTTGTGACAGCTGTTTGAACTGGTACAAACAGTGGTTGTTTCTTGGTGAATTTGACAGATGATGATGATGATGGACTCAAGGATGTTTTAGCAAGGTACTCATTCTTTTTCACATCAAAGTTTTCGAGATACACACATGCTTGAGTTTTGTGGTTTGTTTTACCACAGACAATGCAACTTTCAGCTGGAACTATGACACTTGTTCTGTTTATATCATAAGCTTTTAAGTGGAAACAATCTTTTGTTAGATGATTCCTTTTCTCACAGAATTCACAAAACAAGTTATCAATTTTTTCTTTCTTCTTTCTCTTTTCAGACTCCTTTGCAACAGAGGTTTTAACCACTGCTGGGATGTCTTTGAGAGGTATGACTTTAGCTTTTGGAGCTTTAGCACCATCAGTTGATGTAAAGTCCATTGGCTTGAAATTTTCAAGAATATCACACTCATCAGACCATTTTGGTTTAAATTGATGATTTTCAAGCTCCTCAAAAGTAGAGGATCCCATTGGTCTGTCAAGTGTGATTTTGTTACCAAGTTTGTCAGTGATTTTCACTTCTTGGCCGTTCTTGTTTGTGGGAATGAACTCAGTGGTTACATCAGTGGTTTGAATAGATTTTCCAAAAGCAGTGTTTTCATCTCATGTTTTCTATAGCCAACCCCAAATTTCACATTGCTTTTTATCTGTTTTTCAAGCATAACCTCATACCCTTTGCATGATTCCACCCATCTCTCACATGTGATCTGGGTGGACTCTAACTCCTTTTTGCAAACTTGGTATTTTTCTACCAAAGTTTGGAGTTTGGTTTTGGTTATGCTCTGCTCTTCTTTCAAGCTGCTAATCTCTTTGTCTTTTTCAGTCAATTTGTTTTTAAGTTCTTTTAGAGATCTTTCAAATTTGAATTCATCAGTTAAGATTTGATCCCGAAGGTTTTCGTTCACCTCTTTGATGTTAGCAAAAGCAATAATGCAATTGTCAGAACACAGTTTTTCAAGAACTTGAGGTGTTATCTTGGCAGCAGCCATCATTGCATAATCACATTGAGGATTTTCTTCATCTTCAGCTCCTTCTTCTTTCTCACCTGCTTTTTCTTCTTTCTTTTCTTCTTTGTTCTCTTCGGACCATGGGTCTGTCAGTGGTTCAATCAGCGTACCTGAACTTTCTCCCAACAGTACTTCATCAGCCACAGCAGTAACCACTGCTTCAGTCACCTCATCCACTGTTTCAGAACCCAGATGTTCCTCTTCAGATTCAACACCCTCCTGTATTGACTCTAATGCCATCAAACAAAATTCATCATGAGAAGAAACATTGGAAGCATAGAGTGCAAAATTTTCATCACTAAGGTCTTCAGGCATACTGCTCCAGTCAACAAACCCTTGAGTGAAAAAAACTTTGTTGATCTGGTTGTACTGCTGCTGGAGCAGTGGTTTGAGGTGCAGGTTGCACTTGTGCCTGAGGGACAGGGGTTTGAACATATTGGATCTGTGGAACAGTGGTTTGGACATAGTGCACTGGCACAGAGGCAGCAGCATAGTGAGTAGTGTTCACTTGAGCTGCTGGGGCATATTGGGCATAGTGCACAGTGCCTTGATTTTGAGGTCTAGGATTTGAGCTAGGATGGGTGATTATGGGACCAGTAGTTTGACTCCTACACTCCCTAGCGAAATGTCCCAACCTGTTACACTTGTAGCACTTGATTTTCGATTTATCCAACCCAACCCTTAGATTCCCATGCAAACCTGGGAATTTCCGCCCTGTTCTTTTATAAAATTTGCTAGTTCTAACACTTAGCAAGGCCAGTTGGTGCAGAATGTCCATTTCCTCTAAGTCAGTGGGATCAAAATGCTTTAATCATTGAGTTCAAAGCTTAGATTGTCTGATATCTGGTTTTCGTTTGCAGTGAATGCATAACTTGTAGAGTGAGGATCAAGGTTGTTAAAATTTGCACTAGCAGTTATGTAAATGAAGTGATCATAACCCTGATCCTTACCACTACTCCCAGACTCTTCTTGACCCAAAAGAGCAGTGTTACCGAATGTATAATCATCAACGCTTTTTCCTGACTCTTGTAACTTCCTTTTGTGGTTTAACTCCCTTTCGTAGGTCAGGAGTCGACCGTGGAGTTGGGTCAAGGTCAGATCCTTGAACTCATGTGACAACCCGAACTTTTAAGGTTAGTCTCGCAAATTTTGATTCCTCGTTATTCCTCCTTCACTTTCGCTACGGCTAGTTATTTAACGTAAACGCGTCGGATTATGTTCGAGTGTCTTAGTGGGCCATATATTAGTGGGTAGTTCATGTCATGTGTATACTTATCATACACACATTACATTGGGCCGGTCATCACTATTATATATTTAACAGCTACATAATTAACATATTACAATTAGTCAAGCCCACAACCTCAATTTACTGCATGTATATAGTGATAGGTAGCCCAGTACAAGCCCACAATGGAGTCCGATAAGCCTGATAGGTTGATGTCCGATAAGCATGATAGATTGTTAATTAGGATATCCTTAAGGGTAAACCTTGGAGGATACGTCCACATATTGTGGGTATAATAAGCAAACCCTACCTTCGTATCTCAAAGATCACGCATAACAGGAAGACTTTCTCCCCCCCTCGAGATATTCTGCCGATTGAATCCATCAAATCGGTTAGTGATTGTTATTTGATAATTCTGTTGTGTGCAATAGGATGTAATAAATCATATACGAAGGTTGACACCTGTTGATGTTGCATGCTTGTTAATGTGGAATCGTTTGTTATGCATACTTGTTAATGTGGAATCGTTTGTTGATGGGTTGTTTTGTTATCACATATTAATTAATAGTTCTTGGTCACGAGTAGACTGAATTGGTTATATAGGTTGATAGATAAATGATTTCCTTTGTTGTGATTGGACCGAATCTGTGATTTTTCATGTGATGTTTGTAACTAATTTATTTGATCAAATCAATTTAGTAATAAATGGCTGATGTTAATTTCATAGATTTAAATTTTAATTGGACCTCACAACTTTATCACATGAAATTATGATTAAAGGGCCGTTGACTTAGTAATGGCAAAATTGAATAACCCTTTTGTGATAGGGCCAATAACCTTTACTGAACTGATCCTATTTGTTATTGATTGGGCCGCATGGCTGTACTTGACATAGCAAGGCATGGCTGACAATTCAAGTTAGTATTCCATTCACATTGAACAGTGTAATCACATGGGGTCTGCTAGGATTTATTAGCAATCTGCAAGTTGTCGGGTCACTTTTCAAACTTTACCTGTTACACGTTAATAATGTTATATGATTACCATAATTTATAGCGAACACATAACTGGTTGCATGTTTTGGGTCACACATTGTTACTGGACCACAGGCCCATAATGGGCCGCACACCCCTTTCGGTAGTTTAGACAAGAGTGGGTTGCACACTCCTGTTGTGGGCCGTAGACATAGGGCCGCTCTTATGTAAACTCGCACACTAGCATTGGACTCGCACACTTGAACGAGTACACTGTTGGGTCTTGAATACGCGTTTATGCGTTGACGGTCATGAAACATGTTTGGGAGCAACATGCTAGTATATGTGTACTGTTACCTAATTTACTTGTACCTGAATTCCATACACCTACTATGTGATTATACGATAAATATTATGAATCAATGTGTTGTGTGATAATACGTGTTATATTTATTACTACGTGTGCAATATGTACTCAAGGATTGTGACTTGTGAAACTGATTGTCACTGGTAACCCTAATAGGATTTGGTTGACCAACTGTAAACAAGAAAATTAATCTTACCGAGCAAACCAAAGGTGAGTTCATTGCATTTCTCTAAGCATGCGTCCCGGTGGTCTGGGACAACTGGTAAACATTCGGAAGGGAAACATTGGGTAAACAACTTAATCGGTTTTGGTTACTGCCTGGAGGGCAATGGAGGTATTTAGTTGATAGCGCTATTAGGTGGGAAACCTCACACCGGGCCGTAAGGACGGGCGTGAACTAATTATCTGGGTATGGCTATGGTTGTTAGAGGCACACTCCTTGGATACATATGGGCACTCTCCCTAGGGTATCTAACGAAGGCAACATAGCAAACGGTCGTTAAGGGGTACCCACTCCCCGGATACTTATGGGCACACTCCCTAGGGTATCTAACATGAGCAACATTGTAACGCAACATTAAATCGCATTAACATACATATGGTAACATAACTTGTTAACAAAACCTTGAACTCACCAGCGTAGTCTGACACACTTGTTGCATGCTTGTAGGTAATTATTGAAGGAACTTGGGAGCTTGCCGTCTGATGCTGCTGGAGTGGTTGTGGTCATGATAAACAATTACATTGATTTGGTTTCGATACATTTACACACTTATACATTTATGCTTCCGCTCAATACTTTGGTTTTGGTTTAACTTTTCAAACGATACATTTCTTTCAATTGGGTATTTCAATACATTATAACTTGCGTTTGATATGATTGGTGGCTCTTTGTTGGATCGTTGCACCTCCAATAGGGACATGCCCTAGGTGGTTATTTGGGGGTGTGACAGTTTGGTATCAGAGCCACTGGTTATAGAGAACTCGGTTTTAAAAATGCTTTCATAAAACCAGACTATAACCGAATTGATCCAAACGATGACCATGACACTCAGCTTCAGACTGCAAGGTTCGTTCCTCATTAGTTTACACATTATATGCCTAGTAAACGTAACTATATTTATAGCATACACGATACGACATGATAGACATCATGACACATTGATAGTGTAACATAACGCTTGCATCCGGTAAATCCTAATCTTGTTGGTAGTGCATATTTTGTGTTGATTGGGGTGGGAGAAACTTCAAACATAAGTTAAGAAGCATCGAGAGGAGCATGCAAACCGCCTTATTATCATGGGTGCACACATAATAATAACGCGTGGTGCATGCAAATCCCAATGAGGCTTAACGAGTGTAAGAGGGGTTCTTCCCTGTTTGTGTATGAACATGGTAGTTAATCGTCCCTAACGTGATAAACCTGAACACTTCTCTCGTTCTCGACTCCTAAATTTGTTCCCTTCCCCTATTATAGAACCATGAGTGGACGAGGAAACGGACGTGGCAACATCAGCATGACTCAGGCTGAGTTGACAGATTTAATCAACACCCGTGTGGCTGAGGCTCTAGCAGCCTATCAAGCTGGTCAGCAAGTGCAACCTCAACCCAACCAGCCTGCGTGTACATTCAAAATGTTTATGGACTGTAAGCCACAGACCTTCACCGGGACCGAAGGGGCTGTGGGACTTCTGAGATGGTTCGAGAAAGCAGAGTCCGTGTTTGCTATCTGTAACTGCCCCGCTGGGGACAGGGTGAAATATGCTGTGGGTACCTTGGCGGATGGTGCCCTAACGTGGTGGAATGCCCAAGTGCAGTTGCTGGGCATTGAGGCAGCAAATGCCACAACTTGGGATGATTTTAAAGAGCTGATCAGGGAAGAGTATTGTCCTCGGGATGAGATCCAGAAGTTTGAAAACGAGTACTACGACTTGAAGATGGTTGGATCTGAAATCGAAGCGTATGTGAAGCGATCGTATGAATTGGCCGACATGTGCCCGAACTTGTCCCGGCCTATGTCTCAGAGGATTGAGCTATTCGTCAAGGGGCTGCCTTCGCGTGTAAAGAGTTTGGTCACCGCAGCCCATCTCAATGACTTGACACAAATTGTTCGTTTGACCCACAAGATTGTGGATCAAGAGGTGGAGAGTAACTCGTTACCACCGCGTGTTTCAACCACTACTACTGCACCCACTGCCACTGCGTCCGCTAATGATAACAAGCGGAAGTGGGATGACTATGACAAAGCATCTAGCGCGGGACAGACTCAGAAAAGGCCAGACAATAGTAGCAACCGCAGTAGCAGCCAGTCGTTTCCTGTCAATCAAGGCCAGGGAAGTAGCCAAAGTCAGGGTTCGTATGCAGGGAAGAAGCCGCGATGTAACAAGTGTGGCTATCATCACTTCGGGCAGTGTGGACGAACATGTAACAGGTGTGGTAAAGCAGGCCACGAAGCCAAAGATTGTAGAGCCCCGCAGCCCAGACATCAGCAACAACAGAACCAGCTGAATCAGAATCAGGACAACAACAACCAAGGAAATGGGAACAACAATGGGGGTAACAACGACGACAATGGTGCTAGGGGACGTGTCTTCGTGATCGGTCAGGGTGAGTTCCTACCTGACGACTTTTGTGTTACTGTTTTATTTTATTCGGGTGCCGATACTAGTTTCGTGTCTTTAAAAGTTAGTCAAATGCTTGATCGTACCCCAACACTTCTGAACACCGAGCACATAGTAGAACTAGCAAATGGTAAAAGTCTAAAGGCCACACACATAGTTTAGGGTTGCTATCTTGTTCTTGTTGATCAGACCTTTTCTATCGACCTCACTCCTATCGTTCTGCGGAATTTCGGGACGAAATTCCAAATCAACGGGGGAAGGATGTGACACCCCAGGAAAACCAGAAAACCACGCAACCCAGTTAGCTTCCTCTGTGACTACGTGCTAAATTTCGGGACGAAATTTCTTTCAAGTTGGGGATGATGTCACAACTGAGCAGAACCCGCAACAATCCTGATTTCTCACTTCGTTTCTCTCACACTTGACACTTGCCAATTTCGGGACGAAATTTCCTTCAAGTTGGGGACGATGTGACAACCCGAACTTTTAAGGTTAGTCTTGCAAATTTTGATTCCTCGTTATTCCTCCTTCACTTTCGCTACGGCTAGTTATTTAACGTAAACGCGTCGGATTATGTTCGAGTGTCTTAGTGGGCCATATATTAGTGGGTAGTTCATGTCATGTGTATACTTATCATACACACATTACATTGGGCCGGTCATCACTATTATATATTTAACAGCTACATAATTAACATATTACAATTAGTCAAGCCCACAACCTCAATTTACTGCATGTATATAGTGATAGGTAGCCCAGTACAAGCCCACAATGGAGTCCGATAAGCCTGATAGGTTGATGTCCGATAAGCATGATAGATTGTTAATTAGGATATCCTTAAGGGTAAACCTTGGAGGATACGTCCACATATTGTGGGTATAATAAGCAAACCCTACCTTCGTATCTCAAAGATCACGCATAACAGGAAGACTTTCTCCCCCCCTCGAGATATTCTGCCGATTGAATCCATCAAATCGGTTAGTGATTGTTATTTGATAATTCTGTTGTGTGCAATAGGATGTAATAAATCATATACGAAGGTTGACACCTGTTGATGTTGCATGCTTGTTAATGTGGAATCGTTTGTTATGCATACTTGTTAATGTGGAATCGTTTGTTGATGGTTTGTTTTGTTATCACATATTAATTAATAGTTCTTGGTCACGAGTAGATTGAATTGGTTATATAGGTTGATAGATAAATGATTTCCTTTGTTGTGATTGGACCGAATCTGTGATTTTTCATGTGATGTTTGTAACTAATTTATTTGATCAAATCAATTTAGTAATAAATGGCTGATGTTAATTTCATAGATTTAAATTTTAATTGGACTTCACAACTTTATCACATGAAATTATGATTAAAGGGCCGTTGACTTAGTAATGGCAAAATTGAATAACCCTTTTGTGATAGGGCCAATAACCTTTACTGAACTGATCCTATTTGCTATTGATTGGGCCGCATGGCTGTACTTGACATAGCAAGGCATGGCTGACAATTCAAGTTAGTATTCCATTCACATTGAACAGTGTAATCACATGGGGTCTGCTAGGATTTATTAGCAATCTGCAAGTTGTCGGGTCACTTTTCAAACTTTACCTGTTACACGTTAATAATGTTATATGATTACCATAATTTATAGCGAACACATAACTGGTTGCATGTTTTGGGTCACACATTGTTACTGGACCACAGGCCCATAATGGGCCGCACACCCCTTTCGGTAGTTTAGACAAGAGTGGGTTGCACACTCCTGTTGTGGGCCGTAGACATAGGGCCGCTCTTATGTAAACTCGCACACTAGCATTGGACTCGCACACTTGAACGAGTACACTGTTGGGTCTTGAATACGCGTTTATGCGTTGACGGTCATGAAACATGTTTGGGAGCAACATGCTAGTATATGTGTACTGTTACCTTATTTACTTGTACCTGAATTCCATACACCTACTATGTGATTATACGATAAATATTATGAATCAATGTGTTGTGTGATAATACGTGTTATATTTATTACTACGTGTGCAATATGTACTCAAGGATTGTGACTTGTGAAACTGATTGTCACTGGTAACCCTAATAGGATTTGGTTGACCAACTGTAAACAAGAAAATTAATCTTACCGAGCAAACCAAAGGTGAGTTCATTGCATTTCTCTAAGCATGCGTCCCGGTGGTCTGGGACAACTGGTAAACATTCGGAAGGGAAACATTGGGTAAACAACTTAATCGGTTTTGGTTACTGCCTGGAGGGCAATGGAGGTATTTAGTTGATAGCGCTATTAGGTGGGAAACCTCACACCGGGCCGTAAGGACGGGCGTGAACTAATTATCTGGGTATGGCTATGGTTGTTAGAGGCACACTCCTTGGATACATATGGGCACTCTCCCTAGGGTATCTAACGAAGGCAACATAGCAAACGGTCGTTAAGGGGTACCCACTCCCCGGATACTTATGGGCACACTCCCTAGGGTATCTAACATGAGCAACATTGTAACGCAACATTAAATCGCATTAACATACATATGGTAACATAACTTGTTAACAAAACCTTGAACTCACCAGCGTAGTCTGATACACTTGTTGCATGCTTGTAGGTAATTATTGAAGGAACTTGGGAGCTTGCCGTCTGATGCTGCTGGAGTGGTTGTGGTCATGATAAACAATTACATTGATTTGGTTTCGATACATTTACACACTTATACATTTATGCTTCCGCTCAATACTTTGGTTTTGGTTTAACTTTTCAAACGATACATTTCTTTCAATTGGGTATTTCAATACATTATAACTTGCGTTTGATATGATTGGTGGCTCTTTGTTGGATCGTTGCACCTCCAATAGGGACATGCCCTAGGTGGTTATTTGGGGGTGTGACAACTCAGGTGAATTTCGGGTGACAAAAGCTATGGTGTCCCATTTTTCTGGCAGTGACCTGAGGAACCTGCTATTTTGAGTTGAGTTTGTAAAAGTGGTTTTAACAAGCCTCAGTTCACTGATGAGACAACTGAAACGCTCAAATTGTTGCGTCAGTGATTCACCTTTAACATGACAAAATGTTTCATACTGTTGGTTCAGGATTTCCCTATTGTTTTCTATGACTTCTTCGGTTCCCCCAAACTGTTCCTTAAGCGCGTCCCATAACTCTTTGGCACTGTTACAGAGTAACAGTCCAGCATATATTTCATTGGGCAGTGCTGATGCTATGATGCTAAAAGCTTTAGCATCTAGTTCGATTTTTTGAAAGTCGGTTTCGGTATAGTTTTCAACTGGTTTTGGAACATTCTTTTTAGCATCTTCAGCGCTTGGCACTGTGGGAACATGGGGACCAAAGACGACAGACCTCCAACAACATGTGCTTTATTGAGCGAGGATGTGACCCATCCTCCTCTGCCAGATGTTGTACTCATTTCTTTTTAGCATAGGTGGTTTAAAAACTGAGCCGATGTTGTTTTTATCATCCTGAGATTGTGACGTCATTCTTGTTGTTTTACAGACACTAAGAAATCAACTTTTAATAGTGATTAATCCTTGCTCTGTTTTTCAACAAATGAACAAACGATCAGCATCAACTGTTATGAGCTGAACTATTTACGTCAAAATGATTTTTAAATCAAATTTGACTGTCCAAGCTCTAATACCAATTGTTGGATCTGAGTTTGTTTCTGATTGTATTTTGTGTTTGTAATTAAAGTGAAAATGGATGAGTGTGCAGCGGAATTAAGATGAAAACAAACTTTGCATACAATCAAACGAGAGTAATACTTTGATCAAACATCTTTACACAATGAATCGAAAGATTGAATTTATTTCAATAACGATTACAATGATTGATGAATGAATGCAAACTCCCCCTCAGCCAGAGCTCAGTTTTTTGTTCGTGCAAAGAAGACGATTGTGCAGAAGAGCTAATAGAACAGTACAAAGTACTGATCTATTTATAGGCACTTGCAAACTACTGAGCATCTTAGCTGACGTCACCATGAAACTAACATCTAACCTCCTAACAAACTCTAACCTCTGATCTATACAAACACTACTATGTTAACTACTGCGATTACATTATATTACAAGACAGACTATAGATCAGCTGCTGCAACCTTCTACTGCTGTGAACCCAGCAGCACTTGTCCGGATCAGCAGAGCTTGACTCAAGGCAGTAGATTGAATCAGCAGGGCTTTAGTCTTTCATCAGGTCTTTATTGAGCAGCAGATGTATGTCAGCATTTAGCAAGATCAGCAGATAGGAGGTCAGCAGATGTTGTAATCACTTTCAAGGGGAGAGATTTGTATGAAGACATCTGCTTATTCTGGATCCACTGCTCTGATCCAGTTTTGGCTTTAATTATCTGTTCCTCTGATAGGGTTCAATCCCAACAAATTCAGATCCAGATTCAACACACAAACATCTCAAAATAAGAATAATAGAACAATCATTCGATTTTCAGCAAGTTTTAGTCTTTAAAATAAACCGTAATTGCTTCAGATTTGTTTCAGTTCTGCAAAAATAGATCTGAAGTTTACATCAAAAACATTCATGAATAATCACAACAATTCCGATACGAAGAACATAAACTCTATAAACAACTGTGTTCGTTGCAATGACACTGTGTTCCCGAGAATCATTAAACAGGGGAGGGTAAGGATAATAAATTAAGAGACAAAAGGAAGGAAAAAATGTGATTTTTTTCGTGTTCCCGAGTTTAATGAAAATTAAAGGAAAAGAGAAGATTATTTAAATCTAAAATCGATCTCAGATCCAGATCTGAAGCTTATCATGTATGATCAGATCCAGTGATGCTCGTATGAACAAGAATGCGGTTTTCATCATGAAAATTTTTTATTGAATGCGATTTTCATCATGAAAATTTTTTATCAGAAAAAGTGATGCTCGTATGAAAATTTTTGATTGAATGAGCTTTCATCCGTTAAAAAAAAAAACAATCGGAGATCAATACTCAAACCAAAACTTCATGATATATATTCGAACACTGCACAACATTACTGAATCAAATCCAAATAGATTTTAAGTTGTACGAAACCTGTAATTTCAAACCAAAACACACCGAAAATCAATCGAAAATTATCCGATTTCAATCCGAAATCAAGCCGATTTCACCAAATCAGTTGGAAATTAATCGAAAATTTCATAAATTCGATTGAAAATCATATGATTTCACCAAAACAGTTCGAAATTTTCAAACGACAAACCGATAGAGATCAATTTAGTCCGAAAAAACACTAACGGCACATCTGCAGAGCTTCCGTAGCTCTAATACCACTTGAGAGTTCAGGATCAGATCAATACGATCACAAGTTCTGCGTATAACTTTGTTTTTACGTGCGAAATCCGTAAAACGAAGCCTAATCGAGACATGAAACGTAAATAACAACTGTTTATTACGAATCAACGACAACCGGACAGAGTTTCGATGTTGTTCGACACTAAAACGACCTAATCCTTATGAAAACTTGAATGTGTGTTCTTGTACGAACTGTTCTTGAACCCTCTCTTTTTAACGAATGACATGCATGGTCGCACGAGTGAATTCTTATTGGTTCAATTCCCATTCATGCGGTTGGCTCCAGCCTCCGTGCATTGTTGTCTTCAAATTTTCCTTTGTACGTGTGATATGTTCCATGCAATTTACTTGATTTTCATGCATCCACTATCTTCACAATTGTAGAATTCTAATATCATGGATGTGATGTCATCATGTAGACATGATGACATCATGTCTGATCATATCTGCTCTCAACGTACCACACCGTACCGCACCGAATCCTAACCCGGTCTAACATTACCTAGATAAACCTAGCGAAACCTTTGTTCGGTATTTTACAGACTCAAGACACTAGACGTTATACGTACAACTAGATTTCTATCTATGGCCACACAAATAGTGTACTAACAGCGCATAAGTAGAAACTGATCAAGAGTAACCATTAATCGAAATGACCGAGGTCTAAAGGGTGTAGATCTATTGAGTCTTGTCGAGCTCCATTCCTGGTTTATTAACCTTTTAGGGATGCTTTTGTGGTCTCGTATCGGAAGAGTCCAAATAACATCGTCTAGGTTTGGTTGCTTACTTATGTGACACACTATGTTTTATTAAAGTTAATAGATTCTCAAATTTCATAGACGCTTTCACATACCGATTTACAATACAATCTTTCAAATGTTTTTAAAACTCATTTGATACAAAGAAAACAAACGTATGAATTCACTAACATATTGTTGACTTTTTTAAACTTACATGTATTTCAGGAAAGAAAACATAATAGGACTGAAGATCAAGAAAAGTAGATAAACAAGAAACGATGGCCATTTTGAATGGTTTGCCATATATATTCCGCCCTCGTGTGTACATATAGAAGTCAAAGCCTTGTTTTGATTATCAATGCAAACTATGTTTTATTAAAGTTATGTCGTAACTTGAAATGCTATTTTGGGAAAAACGTTGTGAACTTGTTTAAACCACTTTGTAGTTATGTTTCTAAACTATCTATGAATGGCATCGTTGTTATATTACTGTGTACTTGTCGAATGCAATGATTACCATTCATAGTCACACGAATGTGCTTCCGCTACGAGCAAGGTGTGGCAGTTGCTGCTGAAAAGCAATTTGAACCAGAATTGAAAAAACAAGAGAAATATATAACAAATGCTTTGTATGGTCCTAATGATGAGGAAAAGAAAACTGATGATGATGAAGATGATGAAGAGAAACTAGATTATGGTGATTCTGGTGTGATCTTGATGGCGACGATGATAATAATTGTTTGGGGTTAATTTTTAATACTATGGATCACATATCCTTAGATTTGGCCTGGATCACTGATCCTTAACAGATGGTGCAGGAAGTCTGAAGATCACGGATCCTTATTATTATTTACATTTACTAACAATTGTATCCTTTGTTTAAAACTTGTATTCACAGGAATATAACGAATTGGACTTGGACAATGCTAATATTTTGGGGAATATGCTCTCTATTCACACGTGTTTGGAAGAGTGTAGCCGTTATGGAGAACATGGGGATACTTGCATCATTTTCGCTTTGTTTGTTATGTTATAGTTTCTATTTTTAAAAGGGGATTATGAGCTCATTTAGGCACAACACAGCAGGTTATTAGCTATCACTCGAACACACAACTCTCTCATACTCTCTCGCAAACTACATACTAGTGACCATTGTACTGAGCTCATTATCTTCCGATGTTGTACAAGGATCATTACTTATTTTCTTGTCATACATTTGGTGATCGGCAGTTTCCATCACCCAAGGTTTTTTTGTGTCGGAGATCTATCAAGGATCAAGGGCTTTTTCCTCGTATAAATATCGGTGTTCATTGTCGTTTTTACATTATACTTTGATCACTCAACTGTTCATACACATTAGCACTCTACCTCACAATCAAAATCTGGTAACATTATCCTTAAACTGATTTTTGAATTTGGCGCCCACCGTAGCGCAAGTGGTGCTTCAATTTTAAAAACTTTTCAGAAGGCTGTTTGCTTGCTTTTACAGAAGGCTATTTCTCCATACTTATTCACCCTAGTTATGGAAATTCTTACTTTGCTTTTACAGAATGTTGTTTGCTTGGACTCCTCTTTTCGGTTTCATAATAAATGTGAGAAACAATGTATTATCAACCTATGCTTTGAAGACGATTTATTTCTTTTTGCTAGAGGGGATGTTGGGTCTGTTAAGTGCATTATGAGATGTATTAACGATTTCACAAACATGTCTGGGTTGGTGCCAAGTATCCTGAAGAGTATAGTGTACTTTTGCAATGTGCCGGATCAAGTCAGAAGAAATATCTAAAGCCTTATGCCATTAATGGAGGGTAAGTTACCAGTGTGATACTTGGGTGTCCCATTGATTTCTTCGCGGCTTCAGTATTCGGATTGTAATGTGCTTGTGGAGCGATTAGACAAAAGAATATAATCATGGAGGAATCGATTTCTATCGTTTGCAGGTCGGCTTCAGCTAGTTCTTTCTGTACTATCGGGCATGCATATTTACTGGTGCTTAGTCTTTATACTACCGGCTAGGATTATTAAGGAGCTGGAAGCTAAGTTTCATGAGTTCCTTTGGTGCCAAGGTCCAATGCAAAAAGGTAGAGCAAAGGTTTCTTGGAAAGCAGTCTGTTTGCTGAAGTATGAAGGGGGTCTGGGTATTAGACGAATTAGTGAGATGAATAATGCTCTGATGGTCGGCCATACTTGGAGTAACATTATTAAACATGAGTCTTTGTGGGTGGCCTGGGTTCATTCATATCGATTGAAGGGTAGGAATTTTTGGGGATGTCGTATCCCTAACAGCAGTTGCTGGAGCTGGCGGAAAATACTTCGAACTAGACCTCTAATTCAACCTTATTGAAGGGGTAAGGTCCCAAAAACCCCATAAAAGGCGACGGGAACCATACCAGAACCTTACAGGTCAAACATTATACCTTGCGAGGCCGCGCGCTGGTCTTACAAGCAGAGATCTAAAGAACAGTCAAACTGCCAATACTTGCGCGCCCAAAGGGAACCATAAACCCTTGCGCTTCCTCCCAAAAACAAGGATGAAAATCCTGAGATAAGTACTTCCGCCTTTATATCTAGACATGGATATTATTCAACCAGACTCAGGATTATTTATTTACCTGTCTCCACACGATAAGGTGCCACACCAGATTACAGCAGTAATCTTCTAGAAGGAATACAATCGTGCATCACCAAAACGGTTACAACCGAATGGACACGTGTCATCATCTCATACGTCCCTAGGGTCACAACGGAAGTATGTAAATGGAGAGTAATCTCCATTTGATCACTTTACACGTGGCCCAACCCCAGCCTTCGATCTAAATCACGATCTGTGTGCTCTCACGTCGGATCAGGAAGCTTAACGGAAGGAAATGTAACCACTTACGGGGTTAGCATCTTCCGTTAACTTTTCATTTACAGGTTTTCCCGCCCAAATGACTCCCGGTTATAAATAAGAGATAAAACCCAGGTACGAAACAAGTTACTCACACTTTCCCAATTCCTAATCTTCTTCTTCATACCAATACTTATTCTCACACCGGAGTCGGGTCAAGGAGATAACCCCCTTCTCCCCTTGACGAGGCTAACGGTGCTCTTTTTTGCAGAGTTATCGGAGAAGAAGGTCAATCGGATCTGAATCAATTGAGTGGAAGCTAACCTTTTATGCGGATTCAAACCCCCTAGATATTTCGGTTCCGACCATTTATCTAGTGTTTCTTCATTGGCGCCCACCGATTCCTCTGTTTTTTCAGTTTTCATCTCGTTTCGATTCAGTTCTCTTTACCCTCTATTATGGCAGAAAAATCATCGTCTCATCGACAAACCGGTCTTCGACCAAACGTCGAGAACAATGTTCAAATAGAAGGAATTCCAGAAGATGCCTCGGATGACAACGAAGTTCAGTCCAACCGGGCAAACGATCCAGTAAACCATGCTCAATCAATTTTGCCACCAGGAGAAACTCCAATATCCTGGTACGTCAGGTCTCAAGGGGCACTAAATGCAGTATATACACAGTTGTGTGCTCAGACTACTCCCCTAACTCAGTCACGAAGACCAGGATCTCGGGCAAATGCTTCCCAACGAGAAAATTCAACTTACGAGGGTACAGAAGTCTACGCCAGATCCACATCACGAAATGAATACACTCAGACAGAAAGCCATCAGAGAGGAAGTCATGGTAGATCACACCCTCACCGAAGGCGATCGGTCCATGACAGGTTAGGCTCCCAACAAGACACCCACACTGACGAAACTGACCCAACATATCGTTTAAGTGCAAATACCAGTGTGTTCAATCGATTGCAGCCGAACTATAATAAGAGCAGGCCTCGAGCGGTTTATAACCCCGAGGCAGAACACAACTATGATTTGATTTACCGCCCTGCGGAAGCAGCGGAAAATTCAAAGTTCATCATGGAAATAGCTTTGGCCTCTTGAGAAAGCTAAATTACCATCCAATGTGGGAAAATTTAATGGGCTGACAGACCCCGATGACCACCTAAGAGTGTTTATCAGCGCAGGTCTGGTTGGAGGTTGGACTCTCCCACTATGGTGTCATCTGTTTGTTCAGACCCTGACTGGACCAGCACGAATTTGGTTTGATAACTTGCCAATCGGACAGATTGAATCCTGGAAGGATCTGCACGAAAAGTTTTTGACACACTTCAGCCAGCAACGACGTTCCATCCGTGATACATCTGACGTCATGAACATCTGGCGTCGTGATGACGAGAGTCTGGAGGATTTCATCACCAGATACAATAAAGAAGTATTGGAGATTGGCGGCGTGCATGAGAACCTAATCCGCGCACAATTCAAATACGCGGTTAGATGTGACGACATGATTAAGGTCTTATCCGGAACTGAGGGCCTTCCCAAAAGTTGGGAAAAGATAATGGCGGCAGCCAAGGTTTATGCGCAAACGGAGAAAAACCTTACTACAAATAGGCCACCACCGCCACATAACAGGCCTACATACTTAAGCTCAACCGGCGAAAGAAGATCAAAGAAGTCATGGCGTGAATCTGGAACAGGAAGTCGTTCGTCTGAGGATGCCCGCACAACAATCAACAAACTCACCGCGCAGAGGGAGAACAAACATGAAAATAGGGAGAGACAATGGACTCCCCTAACAAAAACCCCGGCGGAGGTCTTAAGTACCGAAGACTATCAATTCAAACCTCCGGTTCCAATGAAGAGCAAGCGTGGATAAGACCCGGCACAATACTGCGAATATCACAAAGATAACGGGCACACCACTAACAACTGCATCTCCCTACGCACAGAAATAGAGAAAGCCCTCAAGAGCGGCGATCTCACACATTTACTCCAAAATGTGCGTAAGGAGATTAAGCAGATAACCCGGGGTGATGAAGGCCCAAGCAAACGGGCAAAAACCTAAGAAGCGACTCTACAAGATTCCTACGGAAAGGCATGATTCATCAAACAAAACGGGAATGCTAGAGAGTAAGTTAAGTTCCACGTAATTATTTCAAACAAAACTTTGTAAAAGCCTCTGTGCTCTATCCGTAAATAAAATTACAAAGTTTTTATTATCTTTATGTTTACAAAGTGCATGCAATTTCTTTTAGTAAGTGCAAAAACATTATGGTAAGCCCTAAAACAAGCTTCATGAACGGTCAGTGATAACATCACAAACGGCCACAAGTTCAAACATAAGCTTTATACCAACTTCATTCGCCTTACTCAACAAAGCAATCGTACTCACGCAAGATATTGTAAACACAAATAAAAACATCCAATTCTTAGCGTGCGAATACGCCCTAAACAAAGAAAATAAAAGAGTTTCAAGCACGGCAGTGTTTTACTTGCGCAGCAGCGCATCGGCAGAAATAGGGATTTACATCCCAAATATTACATGAAAAATTGTTCAAAACATTTTTCAACCTACGACAAATCTTCGCCCTCATCCGGGAAGATTTCCCTTAGTTGCGCTACGTGATCATCAGATTGCAGCGCAACATTTATCAAATCCATAACCGGCAATTGCAAGTTGTCAAATTTTGTCTTCAAAGCAGCAAGCGCAGCACCAGTATCCACGCCAGAGGTGGCAGACTTGCTATTATCCCAGTTAACCTTTAAAGCGCTGTTCACATGATGGGAACATTCAGCATATCCTTGCGCATATCCATCTCTTCGCGCAACAACCACCAAACGAGCAACAGTTTTATCTAACTCTTCAAAATTCAACACAGATTCAGCAACCTATAAAAAGAAGAAAGATGAATGAGCAAGGGAAACATAACAAGTTTTACAATAAAAAGGAGAAAAGGAACTTACGCAAGCAATACCGCGATCTTTTAACCAAGCCATATCGATCTTCAAAGGTTCAAGCTCGCTTTCCGCCGTAACTCGCGCCATTTCTGAATTCTCCAACTTCTCTTTGGTTTCAAAAATAAGGCGGGAGGTTTCAGTATTCTCGGAATGCGCACGCTCTAGATCTTTCCTAAGTTGTTCCTGATCAGCAACCAAAATAGTAAGTTCTTCTAACTCTTTATCTCTAAGAGCAAGAGTGGCTAAAGCTTGTACCTCTCTTTGTTCACTGTGCTCCCTATGAGAACGCGCCTCCGCTAGTGCAGCTTCAACATCAGCTTTCTCTTTCTTCAACTTTTCTACCTCCGCATCCTGATTCTTCATCTTTTCAACCTCAGCCTTAAGGTTATTAATGATGTCACGAAGGTTTGACTTCTCAGCATTGTCTTTTTCGCAAATTTTTCTCCAGTTTTTGCGTTCTTCAGAAAGGAGAGCAGCTTCAGCTTCCGCCTTTCTTTTCCAACCAGCTACAGACCATTCTTCAGTCTTACGCTCAGCTTCAAATTTGGCTTGATCAGCTTCCAATTTAGCCTTCAACTGAGCCAAGCGTTTTTCATCCTTGGCAAATTTCTTTTGAGACGCCATAAAGGATTCCTGGTCTTTATGCATGTTATACCACTCACGCACTATGCGATGAGTGGTAGAGACGTGAGAAGCAGTCTCTTCAAAATAAGATTGATAGGTTTGTTCATAAGACCGGCCTTCTTGAAACTTGACTTCTCCAGGAGGAAGTATTCCCTGCATCCAGTCTTGACACACGCGCCAATTCGAGAAGGTGTCACCCTTCTTTAAATTCCAAACAGGAGTGTGAGGATCAGAGGCGTCCTTCTCTGCATAGGTCCGGTAATAATAATCTCCTAGAGTTTCCTCTGGACGAATTGGAGACTGCTTACCTACAACAGCAGATGAGCTTTGCTTTTCAACCGTCACCTTCTCAACTTGTTCAGGCATAGCATCAGAAGGAGTAGGCGGTGAAATCGAAGTATTTTCAGCAGACGCTTGTTTCTCAGGGTCGTCAGCAACAGTTTCAGGAGTGCGCGGCTTACCAGCATCATCCGCCACACCTGAATCAACAACCCTTTCAGCTTCTTTAACAGTATCAACAGGCTCCCTAGCCTCAACAACATTCTCCGCACCACCATCAACAACCCCCGTAGACTCTGACTGGTCAACCCCAGAAGCGCGCGGAGGGGTAGATGGAAGCTCTTCATTTACCACAGATTGCAGTTCTATGGGAATGGAAGAGACAGGAACTTCTGGGAAAGCAAATAAAGTTTTAAAAGAAATTTTTTAACGCACATAAAAGGAACATGAAGGACAACACTTACCAACAGACTCTGAAATAAAAGAGTCAAGATTCCCTTTTCTGATAATTTTCTTCCTTTGAACCTTCTTAGGAGGTTGACCCTCCGTATCCACATCAGCTTGTTTCCTTTTACCAGTCTTCCTGTGCACCAAGTGTTCGGGACTAGAATCCAAATCGATAGGATCACTTGGATTAGATGGAGGAAGGTCAGCAGAATCTTTCGGTTCAGGTTTTGGCTCTCGCACAGATACTGCAGGAGTAAGACCCTCCAGAGAGTCAGAAACCACCACATAATCACACCTGGAGTCAGAGGAATGGCGCATACCTTTCTTCTCTCCAACATTCTTTGTCTTCGAACTTTGGGCTTTTTCAGCACCACCCTTCTTCGGCGCAGGAACAGAGGATACTGCACGTTTCTTCTTTTCAGGACCTATGCCTAAATTCAACAGCTCACCTACAAAAGCGCACATAAAAATCTACCCACCAAAGCGCGAAAAGGAAAAACGAAAGCAGAGATAACTTACCGGCACCAGCAGTTGGTTGAACAGACAGATCCGCATCTCGCGGACGAGCAAAATTTCCTACAATACGATGGTACCAAAGTTCCTCGTCAGGTTTCTTCTTAATAGTACCCATCTTTCCGCCTTCCCTCTTGAAGGCAGCAACATACAAAGAAACGACTACAAGGAAAAGATATCAAGTCAAAAAAAAGATAGAAAGTAGAAGGGATGGGAAAAACCCCAATCGTACCATGACCATCCTCGGTGTACACCGGTTTGTCATCACGATCCATCTTCCAATTCAAGCTCATACCAGCCCTAACAAGAGCCTTCTCTGGTAAAGCAATATTGGCCACATCTTTCAAATCTTGGTACCAGTTTTCATCAATAGGGGTCGAAAGTGTTTCAGTCGGAACATCTTCTTTTCCCCTAAGAATCATCTTCATCGGAATTATTCCGGCCTTGATAAAAAAGAATTTTTGTTTCCAGTCGTGAAAGGATTTTGGGGGTTGGTGTAAGATCTTCTTCGCAGAAGCCCTCTGAACAATGAATAGAACCCTTGGGTATAATGCATCTGGTGGAAAACCCTAAATCGGGGAACGGTTGGCTCAACGTGCATCGTTCGACATACAAACTCGAAATGTCGAACCCTAACCATGCTGATTGGATGAAGTTGAGAAATGTGCAAGTTATAAAATCTAAGGATTTCAAGGAAAAACTTAGTGACAGGCAAACGGAAGTTACCTTCACAAAAGAAATCCTAGAAAAGTGTAATATACCCAGCCGGAGCATCCGCTGCAGTTTGCCCCTCTTCAGGATATAAAGCACCCCAGCTTTCCGGAAGTTTGAGATTCCGAATCAAGCCATCAAAGGTCGCTCTGACGGTGGAAGAGCAGTTGACATTTCTTCAGCAAGATCCTCGTGGTGTTCTCCGGTCGACATAAGAAGGGGCACTGATAAGCTTTTTCTCAAAAGAACGAAAGAAGGGAAGTTTTCAAAAAAATAATGATTACCCAAAAGGAAGAGTCACTAAATCGTTATATATACTCATCGCAATAAATGGCATAGGAAACCGCCACAGCAACTTTTTCAAAAAAACACAGTTCTCCAGGCAGATCAGAGAACAGTAACTGACATAAACGTGCCTACAAACGCGCGTGTAAGACACGTACAGCAGAAATAACTGAAAATGACAGACTGTCATTCAGGTCTACTGTACCAAGTCTTATCTAAGACCAAAAAATTTTACAAAAACTTTACAAGGATCAGAATGAATCTTCCTCCAGAAGATACCCTCTCATTTTTCATAGCAAAAAACATTTCCCTCTCAAAAGTCCAGTGCTCCACTTACTTGCATAAGTACAACACTAGACTGGATAAGGTCCCAAAAACCCCATAAAAGGCGATGGGAACCATACCAGAACCTTGCAGGTCAAATATTATACCTTGCGCGGCCGCGCACTGGTCTTAGAAGCAGAGATCTAAAGAACAGTCAAACTGCCAATACTTGCGCGCCCAAAGGGAACCATAAACCCTTGCGCTTCCTCCCAAAAACAAGGATGAAAATCCTGAGATAAGTACTTCCGCCTTTATATCCAGACATGGATATTATTCAACCAGACTCAGGATTATTTATTTACTTGTCTCCACACGATAAGGTGCCACACCTGATTACAGCAGTAATCTTCTAGAAGGAATACAATCGTGCACCACCAAAACGGTTACAACCGAATGGACATGTGTCATCATCTCATACGTCCCTAGGGTCACAACGGAAGTATGTAAATGGAGAGTAATCTCCATTTGATCACTTTACACGTGGCCTAACCCCAGCCTTCGATCTAAATCACGATCCGTGTGCTCTCACGTCGGATCAGGAAGCTTAACGGAAGGAAATGTAACCGCTTACGGGGTTAGCATCTTCCGTTAACTTGTCATTTACAGGTTTTCCCGCCCAAATGACTCCCGGCTATAAATAAGAGATAAAACCCAGGTACGAAACAAGTTACTCACACTTTGCCAATTCCTAATCTTCTTCTTCATACCAATACTTATTCTCACATCGGAGTCGGGTCAAGGTGAGAACCCCCTTCTCCCCTTGACGAGACTAACGGTGCTCTTTTTTGCAGAGTTATCGGAGAAGAAGGTCAATCGGATCTGAATCAATCGAGTGGAAGCTAACCTTTTATGCGGATTCAAACCCCCTAGATATTTTGGTTCCGAACATTCATCTAGGTAGTGTTTGGTATGCAGGAATGAGAGGTGGAATGGAATGGATGATTACGAGGGAATGACGAAAAGGATGTTTGGTTGGTCAATGGAATGGAATCACCCATTCCAAAAGACATTCCATTCCCTCAAAATCATTCCTTCCACCCCCCGTGTTTTTTTTCCATTCCATCCCCTCTTGTACCATTCATCAACAACTCCACAACCCACCACATTCGCCACAACCCACCACCACCCACCACCGATGCCATCGCCGCCACCCGCCACCACCTCACCCCGACAGCCACCGTCGCCGCCGCCACCCACTCGCCACCGTTATAACCCACAGTTGCGACTAACCGCCAACGCCACTCGCCGCCGCCACCCACCACCATCGTCGACGCCACCACCAACCGCTGCCGCCGCCACCAACTGCCACCTCTGCTGCCAGCCGCCACCAACGGCCACCTTGCCGCCACCACCACTCGTCGTCACCGCCACTCGCCGCCACCACCACCACCCATCACCGCCGCCAACACCCACCACCGCCACCTATAACCACCCACAATCACTACCACCGACCACCACCACAACTCACCGCTAATTTTATTACTCTGTTTTTCTTGCCTACCGAACCATACACAATAATAATTCATTCCATTCACACATGGTAACCAAACAAGACATGGAATGGTAATGATCCATTGCATTCCCTCGTCCATTCCATTACCTCGTCCATTCCATTCCTTCGTCCATTTCATTACCCCATACCAAACAGACACCTAGTGTTTCTTCACTTACGTTTGGTCGAAGTTTGGTAATGGTAAATCCACTTCTGCTTGGTTTGACAAGTGGTGCAATGAGGTTTCTCTAAGCATAATGCTCACTCCGAGAATGATAGCGAATGGAGGGTTTAATCTAAAGTCTAAAGTTGTGGATATTTGGGACAATGGGAGATAGTGTTGGCCGACACAATGACTAACCCGATTCCCTATTCTAAACAGCATAAGTCCTCACAATCTCGTGGAGGATATCCAAGATAAAGTATTTTGGAAAGTGGAGAACAACCTGATGGATTTCTCGAACTCGGTGGTGTGGCAGACTATTCGGTCTCGTGATGTAGAGGTTGCTTGGTCCGAGAGTGTTTGGTTTACACAATGCATCCCGAAGCATGCTTTTCTATTGTGGTTAATTATAAGGAAAAAGCAAAGAAAGCACATGCTTTTCTAGGTGGAAATTGAAGAGGCTGAAGCACAAGTTGCTAAAGAGCAAAGAAAGCAGTTGAAGTTGAATCTGAACCAGAAGTTGTTATTGTTGATAAAGGCAAGAATCCTATTGAAGGTAACCTAAAATGATGGAATCCGCACATTATTGTTTGGATATAGATATCACCGGAACCTTAACGTCAAGACAAACGGTGCTACAACTAACAACATAATGTTTGTCAATATAGACATGCACACACATTTTATAGAGAAATATACACTAGAAAATAGGAGAGCGTGTGATTGAATTCAAATGTTATTATCAACCCTATTTAAACAAACCAATTGGTGATTTGGTGCCATGGGAAAGGATATATTGATTAGATAACTAACAATTAGTTATCAAGTAACCGCCTGCTACATTCATGGAATTCTAAATTCCATGCAAATCGATTATGGCCTCAGGCCCAAACATAAAATAAGACAAATTGTTAAATAAGCCGAAAGTAACTAAACATAGTAACCCATGAAAACACTAAGCCCAAGAACTATCTCAGTATCAATTTAGGCCATTGTATGCTTGATTATATAATTGATCACTTTTCTCGTTCAACAATTCATATGCGTATGCAATTACATATACATGGAACTCAAATGTTATTAGCCTTTCCTTATACATACTAGGAAAGCTTGTGGTTAACAAACTTGAAACCGTAGAGGAGCATTTGTTTTATATTTCATTTTAAATGACTTGTATATTTCCAATACTTATCGAATAAAAAGTAACTCCTTACGATTGAAGTAATTTGTACACAATTTGGAATAAAATATATCATTTCAACTTACTTGCAAGGCTCGAAGCCCCTGTATGTCGTGCTTTCATCACATGAGACCACCGTCTCTACTGCATCTTCTTTGAGATCATCAATTTTGTAGATGTTTATCTTCTTTAGGGCCACATTCTCTAATATATTCCTTTGGGTTATCTATGATTAGCTCCCTAAAAAATTTCCCATCTAGTGATCAGCCCATAAAAACAACCACAAATGGTTAGTTTGCTTTTACACCACGACGAATCATTTTGCATACCATCTATTGAGGATTACTCCAAATATATCGGTGGTCACGAACTATGACTCTTACAACTCCAGGATTCCATAAGTTGTGAGTCTTACATCTGAATAGTCACTCACACATATGATTCTTACCACGGAATATTACTCACACCTTTGGTCCTTTTACTCACACCTTTGGTCCTTTTATTCAAGTTCACTCACACATATATACATATATATATATATATAGGAGAATGATCCGTTAGAAACCATCTTTTATTGCGAGAACCACGAGAACCAATGTGAACACAACCAAAAATACCTAAAAATAGCTAAAAAAACACACAAAATTTATTTTTTTTAATATTTTTTTATCAAAAAATCGCTACTTTTAGTAGCCCAAAAAAAGAAAAAAAAATTTGGCTACTAAAAGTAGTGATTTTAATGTCAAAATTATTAAAAAAAATTGTGTTTTTTTTTTTTTTTTTTTTGAGGGGGGGGGTTAGGTTTTTTTTGGGTGGGGGGGTGGGGTTTAGGTTTTTTTAGCTATTTTTTGTTGTGTTCACATTGGTTCTCGCAATAAAGGTGGTTCTCGCATGAACCTTATCCAACACACGCGCGCGCGCACACACACACACACACATATATATATATAAGGGCATGATATTCTAAAAATGGTTAAACCCTACAAGTGCTAGGAATAGTTTTGGTGTTGACATGTGTCACTGGTGCTAACTTACACTAATGGCAATATTGTCAAAAAGACCATGCACATGCAAGTCGCATGTATCTTCCACCATCCTTTTTAAATGCCCGTAACTTTTTTATACATGATTATTTTTTTTAAATTGACATGTGGCACTGGTGCTAACTTACACTAACGGCAATATTGTCAAAAATTCCATGCATATGCCACTCACATGCCAAAGACCTTGCACATGCAAGTCACATGCATCTTCCACCATTTTTTTTAAATACTGGTGCTAACTTACAAAAGAACATTTAATACACAAAAAACAGCAGCCTTTAAACACATGCAAGTATACTATTAACAAAGAATCAATAGGAAAAAAAAACAAATAGCATCATAATCAGCATCACAAACGAATCATGAAAACCAAACAATAAACAAACGAAAGCATACTCCCAAGAAGAAACCCGAAAATAGGATTACACTAAAACGATAGTTAACAATAAGCATATCATTATGTAACCGTTGTGGTAACAATTGTAACAACTGTAACTCATAAACCAAACAAACAAAACAGAAGGAAGACGTAAATCCAAAACAACAACTACACAAAACAACAAACGTCAACAAACAGAATAGAAAACTTACCCATGTTCGCTGAAAAAAAGCGAAAAAATCGCTCAAAAGCAATCGAAGAAGTCGCCTATAAAGAGAGAGAGAGAGAGAGAGAGAGGGAGAGTAAAGGAAGAAAAGGCGGTGAGGTTTCCACCTTTTAAACACTCCACCGACCTAAAAGGTAAAACTAGAAATACCCAACAAACAACACCCTTAAAGCAAGTAAAACTAACAGAGCACAAAGTACAACAAACAATGCAAAGAAATCTTGTAAATTAGCATTATATAAAAAACTTCGTGTTAAAGAAACGATAGCTTTTTAATAATATATATATTTATATATATATATATATACATATATATATATAGGGGAGGGTTCAAATGAGAAGAAATTCTTTGTAAGAAGAAAAAAGAAGAAACTCCAACCAATAGGAATGCTTCATTAGACTTCATTTAATATTTGTACTTAATGTAACTATAAGGGTGTCACACCCTGGCTTTGCGGAAGCGTGGTTAATTTGGTGTGACTTCTTAATACCATAGCTTAACCATAACAAAGCTATATGAAATAAAACCATGCAAGATCATCCATTTAATTTAGTTTTCAAAAACCAAATACAACAACATTGTATCAACGGAAACACACCCTAACGACATAAACATTGTTCAACAAACATAAACATCAACATAACATAAACACAGTTTAAGGACTGTGACTTGTCCAGGAAAGAGTCACATCCCCTAAACCCGGATGACCTCGTAACTAGTGCAGCGGAAAAACGTGTCATACCGCGCCAGATCCTTTAATTCCCTGAAATACATGTAAGTTGAAAAATCAACAATAATGTTGAGCGAGTTCATGTGTAAGTGAGTAAATAAACCTTTGTAAGTATAAAAATCCTGGTATGTAGCAAATAAGGGAATTGAGATCACCAATCGTTTGCAAGGCCATTGATATGTGTGAAGTGCAAGTAGGGAGACTCAAACCTAGCGGATTTTGCGTTGGGTACACAGTCACCACTTGGTCCATTAGGCGGGCTCAGGGGTTGGGCTCGCTACACCCAGATAGATCTACCGCTACTGTCCCTCGGTCCTACCATGAGGATTAATGACCTCATGTTGCTCCTACCCACTCACATGAACTAAGTAGTAAACCTCCTTACGCTAACCATACCATATATAAAGTATTCGTAATCGTAGTAACATGTATTTCACCCCCGCAGTTTAGAAAACTGTAAACAGTTAAGAGAAAAGGGGGACATGAACTCACAGTGGTGCGTCTCTACCAAGTATATCTCCTGATCAAGCAGCTGTGCGACGACCTACAAGTACTAACTCTATTAGACGGACGGCCGGGCCTTAGCTTTATGGTTTAAGTTTTTGGGAAATAGTTAGACAACTATTTCGTGTTTACATTCTGTATATACTTGGTAATTATTTTCCTTCCCAAGGATGGGGGATTTAATACATGTGCGTTCATATACTTCGGAATATATTATTAAGTCTCACATAATATATATATTTTACTTCTTATTCCAAAATATAAATATTCTTCCCAAAAATATTATATTTTAATACATATAATTTTCCCAAAATAATACCTTGACAAAAATACGCGTTCATAAATATTTCCTTAAATGTGTAAGTTACGTTTTAAAGATCGAGCGGTAATAATAATTACCGGTGTAACTTAAATAATTATTGCGAAGGCGTTCGTATTATTTTGGAGTTGTTAACACGATAATATTATTTTTACCCTAAAAATAATATTTGTATATTTCACAAAATAATCATAAAAATTCACACAAGTGTCGTTATGAAGAAAAATATATCTTCCAAATATATATTTATCACGTTTTATTTTGTGAAAACCCCACCTCCGATATTTTGTAAATAAAGTCGTGGCGAAACTTATATAGGAAAACAAGTCAAAATGTATCTCTAACACTTGTAGAGAAAATATTCCTAAGTGTTAGGTTTTTGGAAAAATTTCGCCAGAGTTTCCTCTGTAATTGGAGGTGGCCACGCTTTCTAGCGTATCATTTTCTTTTATAATTCAAATCAACAATTTTCTTATTCAACCAAAACAATATCCAAAGCATCAAACTAGTCAATAAATATGTAATCGCATAAATTACATGAACTTGTGGTTTAACCAAAAATATGAAGTAAATCCCATTACTTTTAGTGGCTCTTTATATAAATCAATCCGGTTTCGTAAAAACCTCGCTTTTAAAGAAATCCCATCTTTACAACTTCTTGTCAATTTTTACAAAAATAGTTATTTTGTCGAAACTTGGTGCAAGATCCGTTTTTAGAAAATATGGTTTCTTTAACACTCGGTCTTTTGAAAATACCACTTGTAGATTCGTAGATCTACTAGTTTTAAACACTATTTCACAAGTAAAATCATTTTACACAAGTTCATGATTCGTGTGTGGTAGAGTTTCATCATTTAACCCTTGTTACATCCAGAACAACTCTATGTCATGATCCATGATCATGACCAATCCGGGTTAAACGATGATCCGAGCTACTACAACATAGATCGGGTCCAAATAACTACACAAATCAGATACTACAAGATTTACACATCAAACAAGCTTTTAACCATCACTTTTAGTGTTTTTAGTAGACTTTTATGCATCAACTTGTATGTTCATGACTTTTAACCGTTACAAATCATTTTAACCACTTTAAAATAGTTCGAGAAGGTGATTCAAGCAACTTACTACTAGCTCGAGGCTAGGGAAGAATCTAGACGTAAAATGAGAGGATAAAAGCAACGAGAAGAGGTCCTTCGCCTTCCGAATGCACCAAGCCTCCTTATACGTGATCCTTAACGCTTGAATGAACTTGGAATGTGATGATCAAAGCTCGAAAATTTGATGGGTGTAGAGGGGTGTTCGGCCGTGAGTTCTTGAGGGCAAGAGAGGGAGTTTTGTGTGGTGAGTTGTGAAGTGAATGATCATGTGTGCATAGCTTGTTACTTATAGGCAATTAGAATGATTATGATCCAATGGTTTAAGTGCTTCCTTGATATTAGACAAGTTTAATAAAATAATAAAGAGAGTACAAAGTGTGTCCCCCTTTTGGGGACGGTTTGGTTAAGTGGGGGGGGGGGGTCTTGGTTCAAATCCAACTAAACACTAAGTATGTAGTTAGGTTAATCTAGTTAGTTTAGGGATTAACCCGGTTACTAGTGTGTTGTGCTATACAGTGGGTGTTAGGGTATTCAGGGACCCTAACTGGCTCAGAAAAAGATAAATAATGTTAATGGCAATATTTTCATGTTCCGGGTAAAGTCCGGTTGTTCGGTTGGATAGTAATCCGTTAAAGCGCTTAACAAAGCTTTAGAGTGTCGTTATTATTATTTTTAGTGACACAACTCCTTCCCGACACTTTGAAAAGTGTCTAGTAATATTTTTCTCATGTTTTGGCACTTTATTAGTTAACCAAATGCTGAATTTTTAGTTAAAGTGCTGAGTTTTGTACTTAGAGTACGTTTTTGGCACATCCTGTCATTGTAACTTATTCCTAGAGACGCAGTTCTACAACCCTTGTATCCCTACACTCACTACTAGTGTAGTAAACTATCTTGGGCTCATACAGGCCTCAGAGGCAGTATCTGCCTGATGCTGGCTTTACCAGCATGTTCAACAGGTTATCCGTTCATAGTGCTACTGTGCTTTTGTGCATCATGTTTGTCACTAAGGTTCAGCATGTAAATAATGTAGTGACAGTAAATAGAGTATGATGCAAGTATGTACATGTATCAACATTCAAGTAGCAGTTTATCCACAATTTCAGATAAGCACAGTAATTAAGCAGTAATTAATTATTAATTAAGTCGTACGGATACCTGGTTTAGTGAGGGTTGTCACATTCTCCCCCCGTTAGAAAAATTTCGTCCCGAAATTTTAAGTTCTGCTTCTAGATGCAGGGTTCTTGGGAAATAAGTGGGGGTATTTCTCTTTCATTCGGTCCTCACGCTCCCAGGTGTATTCAGGACCATGTCTGGCATTCCAACGAACCTTGACGAGCTTGACACTGCTCCGGCGGGTCTTGTTCACTTTCCAATCCGTAACCTCAACGGGTTCTTCAACGAAGTGGAGCGTGTCGTCAACATGAATTTCGTCGGTAGGAATGACAACGGTATCTTGCGTTGGACTCTTCCTCAAATTGGATACGTGAAATGTATCGTGAACACCATTTAGTTCAGCAGGTAAGTCCAGCTTGTATGCTACTAATCCAATTCTCTCCAATATTCTGAACGGACCAATATACCGCGGATTTAACTTCCCACGCTTCCCGAAGCGTGCCACACCCTTCCAGGGTGATACTTTCAACAAAACCATATCACCTACCTCAAACTCTAGAGGTTTCCTTTTTCGATCCGTGTAGGCTTTCTGACGGTCACGAGCCGCACTGATGCGATCTCGGATCTGTGCAATCTTATCTGTGGTTTCCTGGACCACATCAGGACCAACCAACTGTCTGTCACCTGCGTCAGACCAACAAAGCGGTGACCTGCATTTGCGCCCATATAAAGCTTCGAATGGCGCGGCTCCAATACTGGTGTGGTAGCTGTTGTTATATGAAAATTCGACCAAAGGCAAATGCTTGTCCCAGCTACCGCCCAAATCCATAACACACGCTCTCAGAATGTCTTCCAAAGTTTGTATCGTCCGTTCGCTTTGCCCGTCGGTCTGCGGGTGAAATGTGGTGCTCAAATTCAATTGCGAGCCAAAAGCTTCTTGGAAGGATTGCCAAACCCTTGATACGAACCTTCCGTCTCTATCAGAGATGATTGAGAGAGGTACTCCATGGCGCGTAACGATTTCTCTCATGTAAATTTCAGCCAACTTGCTCGTATTATCCTTCTCTCTGATAGGTAAGAAGTGCGCTGACTTCGTTAGTCGATCCACTATTACCCGAATAGTGTCATGGCCTTTTGGCGTTCTTGGCAGCTTTGTAACAAAATCCATGGAGATTTGTTCCCACTTCCACTTGGGAATTTCCGGTTGTTGCAGAAGTCCCGAAGGCTTCTGGTATTCCGCTTTCACCTTAGCGCATGTTAAACACTTGCTCACATAAACAGCCACATCGCCTTTCATCCTAGGCCACCAATAATAATCTTTAAGATCTTGGTACATCTTATCCGCTCCTGGATGGATAGAGTACCGCGATTTGTGAGCTTCATCAAAGATAACTTTCCTCAAACCTCCAAACAAAGGAACCCAAATCCTTTTCTCAAAACATAACGTTCCTTCCTCGTTTGGTACCTATAACTTCTCCATCCCACGGAGATATTCTTCTTCAAGGTTCCCTTCCTTGAGAGCTTCTTTTTGTGCGGTACGAATGCGCAAGGAAAGATCGGTCTGAATAATCATCTCTAAAGCCCTAACCCTTATGGGCTTGATCCTCTCCTTTCGACTTAGGGCATCGGCGACCACATTCGCCTTCCCTGGATGATACTTTATCTCGCAGTCGTAATCATTCAACAACTCAACACATCGTCTTTGCCTAATATTCAGCTCCTTCTGGTTGAATATGTGTTGTAGGCTCTTGTGATCTGTAAAAATTGTACACTTTGTACCATAAAGGTAGTGTCTCCAGATCTTTAATACAAAAACCACTGCGTCGAGTTCCAAATCATGTGTGGTATAGTTCTTTTCGTGTACTTTCAGCTGGCGTGACGCGTAAGCAATAACCTTTTGGCGTTGCATCAACACACAACCCAATCCTTGACGTGACGCGTCACAGTATACCACGAAATCATCGGTACCTTCTGGTAGTGCTAAGATTGGCGCATTGCAGAGCTTATCTTTCAATATCTGGAATGCTTCTTCCTGTTTGATTCCCCAATCAAACTTCTTATCTTTCTTCGTGAGGAGCGTCAATGGTTGAGCGATTTTTGAAAATCCTCAATGAATCTTCGGTAATAGCCAGCCAAACCCAAGAATTGTCGAATCTCAGTTGGCGTCTTTGGCGTTTCCCAATTCTTGATCGCTTCGATCTTGGTTGGATCCACGTGGATTCCATCTCCATTCACCACGTGTCCATGGAACTGGACTTCGCGTAGCCAAAACTCGCGCTTAGAGAATTTGGCATACAGCTGCTCCTTCTTCAGCAACTCCAGAATAGCTCTAAGATGCTGTTCGTGCTCAACCTTCGTCTTTGAATAAATCAAGATGTCATCGATGAACACAATCACGAACTTGTCCGAGTAGGGCTTGCAAACTCTATTCATCAAATCCATGAAGACTGCAGGTGCGTTTGTCAACCCAAACGGCATAACTAGGAACTCGTAGTGTCCATATCGAGTTCTGAAGGCTGTCTTTGGGATACTCTCCTCTTGTATCCTTAACTGATGGTATCCAGATCGAAGGTCAATCTTTGAATAAAAGCTTGAACCTTGCAGTTGGTCAAACAGATCATCAATCCTTGGTAGAGGGTATCTACTCTTGATCGTCAGCTTATTCAACTCCCGGTAGTCAATACACATTCGAAAACTACCGTCCTTCTCCTTGACAAACAGGACCGGAGCTCCCCAAGGCGAGAAGCTTGGTCAGATAAATCCTTTGTCTAACAACTCTTGAAGTTGTGTCGACAGTTCTTGCATCTCAGATGGTGCAAGCCTATAAGGTGCCCTAGCTATAGGCGCGGCGCCTGGAACTAAGTCAATGCGAAACTCTACTTGCCTCCGAGGCGGCAATCCAGGCAAGTCCTCTGGGAAAACTTCTGGATATTCCCTCACGACAGGGAGGTCTTCGATTTTTGGCTCAGCAGCTTTCTTGTCTACAAAGTGTGCCAAGAAGGAAGCACATCCCTTTTGCAAACACTTTCACGCTTTCAAGCAGCTGATGATTCTCAAAGGCGTATCACACTTCTCTCCATGAACCACGATTGCTTCACCATCTTCGTTTGGGATATGAACGACCTTTCGTGACAAACAATCTCAGCCTTGATGCTTGATAACCAATCCATCCCTACTACCACGTCGAAGCTTCCCAGCTGAACTAGTAGTAGATCCAAAGCAAACTCACGCTCTCCCAATTCGATTACACAACCTCTGACAACTTCATTGGCTTCTACCAAATTTCCATTAGCCAATTCGATCGAGTACGGAATATCTAACTTACTAGCGGCTAACCCAAGCATATTCTTAAACTCTAATGATATGAAGCTATAATCGACACCAGTATCGAATAAAACGGATGCATAGCATTGGTTTGCAGGGAACGTACCAGTAACGACATTGGGGTCCTGGCGCGCTTCCCTCGCTTCGATATTGAAAACTCTTCCCCGGGCTTGGTTCAATTCTGAGCAGTTTCTCTTGTAGTGCCCATCATCACCACACTTAAAGCATCCAGGTCTTTGCCCGTTTCCACCACCATCTCCAGCGTGATTATTTCTCTGGTTACGATTCACAGTGCCCGCTTGATTCGCATTGTTGCCTCGATTCCCATTTCCTCCAACGTTTCCTTGTGGGCGATTTCCATTACCACCCCGGTTATTATTTCTGTTTCCAAATCCTTCTTGGCCTCCCTGGTCAACAGTGGCCCAACAAGAATCCTTCAAGTGGCCAGGTATTCCACATGCTTCACACACTTTCAAACTACACCGGCTAGAATGGTGACGCTGGCAGGTGTTGCACTTGGGCTGAGTGCCCATATATCCCTTTCCTTTCTTTCCACTACCAGCTGTAACCTGAGCTGGCGCACTTGACTCTCCTTTCTTAACAACCCCACTAGTGCCTTGCTTGAAGTTCGAGAACTTCCGTTTGTTACCTCCGGATGACTCAACGTGAGTCTCCTTGTCAGGGTTTGCAAGTTTTTCTAGTCTAATGACTTCCGTAACGAGTGCCAAGCCCATCTTACTTGCAGCCATAGTTGTTGGTGGCGTAGATGCTGTCATTAAGCTCAGGACTTGAGGTGCCAGTTCCCAAATGAAATGTCCTAATTTCCTCAATTCTGGTTCCACCAAGTATGGAACGACTCGTGCCAAATCATGAAGTCTTTGCATGTATTCCAACATTTTCGGACCTTCCATTATCAGGCTCTGGAATTCACCTTCCAACCTCTGTGTTTCTGTTTGGGGGCAATACTTCTTACGCATTATTCCTTTCAACTCATCCCAAGTTAACGCGTATGTTGTAGTTAGGCCCATTATTCGAACCTGAAGATTCCACCATAATCGAGCTCCATCTTGAAATAACTCAGTAACGTATGGGACTTGTTGTTCTGGCGTACAACCACTCATTCGAAAAATGGATTCCATACTTTCAATCCATTTCTCAAAAGCTATGGCACCCCCGGTGCCGTTGAACTTCGGAGGCTTGTAATTGAGGAAGTGCCAGTAGGAACAACCGTTACTTTCTGAGGTGCCTCTGCTAGGTCCGGAGCGTAGGGCCTCGTGCTGTGCTATAGCTGCAGCAATTATCTCTTGAAGTTCCGCCTCTGAGGTGGGCATGCGCATTTCGTGTCTTGGTGGCATCTTCTAAAAGATGTTTCACGTAGGTTAGGTCATAGCAGGTGAAATGTACGTATGTATTCAACAATATCAGCACATAACATCTCATGTTATAAATAAATCAGCCACATAACATCCCATGTCATAGAACATAAACAATAGATCACTGCGATTGCATTGCCACAAATCGAGACCAAAATGTAAGGCTTACAGGTACCCAACTGTATCATACAACATCAATGATTTAGTAGGGGACGACCCTAGACAAGTCGTGCGATCGCTGGACATGTTCAGGAATCTCTGGTTCGTCCATTTTCAAATTCCAGGACTCCATATCAAGCTTCTGAATTCCAGTCATAGAACCACATTTCTTCTCAATCATTTCCTTGAGCTCGTCCCAGCTCAGTGCATAAGCAGCATCTGTGCCAAGGGCCTGAACCTCATGGTCCCACCATGAGAGTGTGCCATCTAGAAATGACCCCGAGGTAAAGGTAACACTCTGTTGGGGCGAACAGTTAGTCATTCTTAGAACGGAGTCAATCTTTTCGGACCAACGAACAAATGCAACGGCGCCTCCTGTTCTGTTGAAGTTCAAAGGCTTGCAGTTCAGGAACTGCTTATAGGTGCGGTCAGTTGGGGGGTTATTTCCAGTAGTGCCATCGTTGTGCTTAAAGCGGAGGGCTTCATGTCATGCAATTGCCTGTGAGATGCGTTTTTGCAGCTCGGCTTCTATCCTTGGCAACGTACTGGTGTTTGTGTCACGCCTGGGTGGCATTCTCTTCTGCCGAAATGGCATGAAGCGCGTTAGACAACATTCCAATTGTCTATGAGATACATAGCACCATAAGCCATCATGTAATCACCCAATTTTAGACGTAAATATACTCAATGTATGGGTGGGGAAATAAATTTCTGAGCCTTCACATAGGCTTGCCAATTTGGCTTGTTGCTTGTAATAGAATGAACTCGAGGCTACATCGCCTTGGTCATTCATGTTTTAGTTATTTCCTGCTACATTGGTTCTCATTAGCTTGACCCACAGAGTCCACCAGGATTTCTGTGCACTACAAGTCGTTATTACGTGGGCCCCGTAATAATAAATTATCTTGCACAGTTACCCCAAATTTTCCCTCGTCCAAGCAGATGATCAATCAAGGAGCAACAGCAGGTGCATCGGCATGAACAGGGTCATGCTCCAATGCGGGGTCAAGAGCAACGCCTGGCTCAGGGCCACGGCTGGCTCCGGATCAACAAACTCCATCTCAAAATCAGCTGGATCAACCATCACAGGGGGTTACAGGATCCTCCAAGGGCTGGTCTAAGTGTATGAACTCAAGGTCACGGTCTGGATTAAAACCAGGTGGAAGAACAGGATCACCCTCAATACTGTGATCAAACTCAAAGCTGTGTGCGGAACCGGTGCAGCTGATGATGCTGTATCAGGGTCGGCGTCGTGTGAATGGTGCTGCACTCCCTGTATATACGAAAATGCGGATGTCAGAAACTCAAAGGAGTCTGGGACAGGGGAATGGGCATGAGTTTCCCCTGCAGGAGCGTCCGCAAGCAGTAGGCTAATACCAGCAGCAATAGGGCCTCGCCCTCGAATGGGTCCTCCTCTAGTAGATTGTTATCGTCGTCAGAGGCCACGTCGGGGGGGGTGCATATCAACAACAGGATAAGCGGCAAGGGGCACAGGAGCAGGGATCACCGCGAGTGGCAAATTCCCAACAAGATGGCCATCAGTAGGCTCTGTTACGACATCAGGCAGCGCAAAAGGGCTGAAAGTCGTCATCGTCTGTGTCGGTAGTATCGAAAATGTACACCTCGTGCTCCGATGAAACTATGTCGTCTGATACTATGGCCATGGGATTCGTAGTGTCCATCTTTCTAGTACATGATGAAGGCATGACGTTTGTAACACAAACACATATACGTATAACAATCAATCATATAAACATATAAATATGTTAGGCAACAATTAAGCAATCAAATAATCCTCCTAGTCCCACTAGCCTCCCAGCCTCCCAGACTGATATTCCTAGTCCCACTAGCCAATTCTCCCAGCCTCTCAGACTGCTCTTCCTAGTCCCACTATCCAAATTCTCCCAGCCTCTCAGACTGCTCTTCCTAGTCCCACTAGACAACTACCTCGGCTTCCAAGACCGAGCCTCGGCCTCTCAGACCGAGCCTCAGCCTCCCAGACTGAGCCTATAAATAATAAATAATATGTGCTCAACATTTGTTTAGAAAAACGTTTTGGATCTGGACTTAAGTGGTATGTAGTAAAAATGTTTTCGTGAGAGCCCTAGTGATCATAGTCTAGACTCGAGAAGGAATCCTAGTTCGCTATGATCAGAGCTCTGATACCAAGCTGTCACACCCTGGCTTTGCGGAAGCGTGGTTAATTTGGTGTGACTTCTTAATACCATAGCTTAACCATAACAAAGCTATATGAAATAAAACCATGCAAGATCATCCATTTAATTTAGTTTTCAAAAACCAAATACAACAACATTGTATCAACGGAAACACACCCTAACGACGTAAACATTGTTCAACAAACATAAACATCAACATAACATAAACACAGTTTAAGTGACTTGTCCAGGAAAGAGTCACATCCCCTAAACCCGAATGACCTCGTAACTAGTGCAGCGGAAAAACGTGTCATACCGCGCCAGATCCTTTAATTCCCTGAAATACATGTAAGTTGAAAAATCAACAATAATGTTGAGCGAGTTCATGTGTAAGTGAGTAAATAAACCTTTCTAAGTATAAAAATCCTGGTATGTAGCAAATAAGGGAAGTGAGATCACCAATGGTTTGCAAGGCCATTGATATGTGTGAAGTGCAAGTATGGAGACTCAAACCTAGCGGATTTTGCGTTGGGTACACAGTCACCACCTGGTCCATTAGGCGGGCTCAGGGGTTGGGCTCGCTACACCCAGATAGATCTACCGCTACTGTCCCTCGATCCTACCATGAGGATTAGTGACCTCATATTGCTCCTACCCACTCACATGATCTAAGTAGTAAACCTCCTTACGCTAACCATACCATGTATAAAGTATTCGTAATCGTAGTAACATGTATTTCACCCCCGCAGTTTAGAAAACTGTAAACAGTTAAGAGAAAAGGGGGACATGAACTCACAGTGGTGCGTCTCTACCAAGTATATCTCCTGATCAAGCAGCTGTAAGACGACCTACACGTACTAACTCTATTAGACGGACGGCCGGGCCTTAGCTTTATGGTTTAAGTTTTTGGGAAATAGTTAGACAACTATTTCGTGTTTACATTCTGTATATACTTGGTAATTATTTTCCTTCCCAAGGATGGGGGATTTAATACATGTGCGTTCATATACTTCGGAATATATTATTAAGTCTCACTTAATATATATATTTTACTTCTTATTCCAAAATATAAATATTCTTCCCAAAAATATTATATTTTAATACATATAATTTTCCCAAAATAATACCTTGACAAAAATACGCGTTCATAAATATTTCCTTAAATGTGTAAGTTACGTTTTAAAGATCGAGCGGTAATAATAATTACCGGTGTAACTTAAATAATTATTGCGAAGACGTTCGTATTATTTTGGAGTTGTTAACACGATAATATTATTTTTACCCTAAAAATAATATTTGTATATTTCACAAAATAATCATAAAAATTCACACAAGTGTCGTTATGAAGAAAAATATATCTTCCAAATATATATTTATCACGTTTTATTTTGTCAAAAACCCCACCTCCGATATTTTGTAAATAAAGTCGTGGCGAAACTTATATAGGAAAACAAGTCAAAATGTATCTCTAACACTTGTAGAGAAAATATTCCTAAGTGTTAGGTTTTTGGAAAAATTTCGCCAGAGTTTCCTCTGTAATTGGAAGTGGCCACGCTTTCTAGCGTATCATTTTCTTTTATAATTCAAATCAACAATTTTCTTATTCAACCAAAACAATATCCAAAGCATCAAACTAGTCAATAAATATGTAATCACATAAATTACATGAACTTGTGGTTTAACCAAAAATATGAAGTAAATCCCATTACTTTTAGTGGCTCTTTATATAAATCAATCCGGTTTCGTAAAAACCTCGCTTTTAAAGAAATCCCATCTTTACAACTTCTTGTCAACTTTTACAAAAATAGTTATTTTGTCAAAACTTGGTGCTACACAAGTGTTTACACACTTGTGTGTTCTAAAAATCATCCTTGTTAGTGTAAGATCCGTTTTTAGAAAATATGGTTTCTTTGACACTTGGTCTTTTGAAAATACCACTTGTAGATTCGTAGATCTACTAGTTTTAAACACTATTTCACAAGTAAAATCATTTTACACAAGTTCATGATTTGTGTGTGGTAGAGTTTCATCATTTAACCCTTGTTACATCCAGAACAACTCTATGTCATGATCCATGATCATGACCAATCCGGGTTAAACGATGATCCAAGCTACCACAACATAGATCGGGTCCAAATAACTACACAAATCAGATACTACAAGATTTACACATCAAACAAGCTTTTAACCATCACTTTTAGTGTTTTTAGTAGACTTTTATGCATCAACTTGTATGTTCATGACTTTTAACCGTTACAAATCATTTTAACCACTTTAAAATAGTTCGAGAAGGTGATTCAAGCAACTTACTACTAGCTCGAGGCTAGGGAAGAATCTAGACGTAAAATGAGAGGATAAAAGCAATGAGAAGTGGTCCTTCGCCTTCCGAATGCACCAAGCCTCCTTATACGTGATCGTTAACGCTTGAATGAATTTAGAATGTGATGATCAAAGCTCGAAAATTCGATGGGTGTAGAGGGGTGTTCGGCCATGAGTTCTTGAGGGCAAGAGAGGGAGTTTTGTGTGGTGAGTTGTGAAGTGAATGATCATGTGTGCATAGCTTGTTACTTATAGGCAATTAGAATGATTATGATCCAATGGTTTAAGTGTTTCCTTGATATTAGACAAGTTTAATAAAATAATCAAGAGAGTACAAAGTGTGTCCCCCCTCTTGGGGACAGTTTGGTTAAGTGGGGGGGGGGTCTTGGTTCAAATCCAACTAAACACTAAGTATGTAGTTAGGTTAATCTTGTTAGTTTAGGGATTAACTCGGTTACTAGTGTGTTGTGCTATACAGTGGGTGTTAGGGTATTCAGGGACCCTAACTGGCTCAGAAAAAGATAAATAATGTTAATGGCAATATTTTCATGTTCCGGGTAAAGTCCGGTTGTTCGGTTGGATAGTAATCCGTTAAAGCGCTTAACAAAGCTTTAGAGTGTCGTTATTATTATTTTTAGTGACACAACTCATTCCCGACACTTTGAAAAGTGTCTAGTAATATTTTTCTCATGTTTTGGCACTTTATTAGTTAACCAAATGCTGCATTTTTAGTTAAAGTGCTGAGTTTTGTACTTAGAGTACGTTTTTGGCACATCCTGTCATTGTAACTTATTCCTAGAGACGCAGTTCTACAACCCTTGTATCCCTACACTCACTACTAGTGTAGTAAACTATCTTGGGCTCATACAGGCCTCAGAGGCAGTATCTGCCTGATGCTGGCTTTACCAGCATGTTCAACAGGTTATCCGTTCATAGTGCTACTGTGCTTTTGTGCATCATGTTTGTCACTAAGGTTCAGCATGTAAATAATGTAGTGACAGTAAATAGAGTATGATGCAAGTATGTACATGTATCAACATTCAAGTAGCAGTTTATCCACAATTTCAGATAAGCACAGTAATTAAGCAGTAATTAATTATTAATTAAGTCGTACGGATACCTTTTGATGTGTGTGTAGGATAAATTTCAATATGTGTAGGATAAATTTCGAAATGTGTAGGATAACTTTTGATGTGTGTGTAGGCAAAAATATTTAGTGTGGAGGATTGTAGTCTTAATGACTAATTAATTAGTCAAAACTAATAATAAATGATGTCACGGCCCCCGACCCGGTTTGACCCATTTCAGGAGCCGCGGGACAGGAATCCTGTGGCATTTCAATTTAGGCGACAGCGGAAGACTTTTTAAAACAGGATCTTTTAATAATTTAAACTACCCGTTTCATAACTTAGGGATCAATTCCCGTAATTTACAATAATGTGATTTCCCAGAGAAATCTTTATTTTCAAAACATGTTTCTTTATTTATTTACATTGAGCCACTTTTCTAAGCTGGGAGTGCTTCACGGTACTTTTCTTTGCTCACAACAGATCACCTGAAACATGTTTGAAAAAGGTTTTGTCAGCGGGGAAATACTGAGTGAATCATTCGGTTTTACTGAAAACGACACATTTGTTATAATTCACAGTATTAAGAGCGATTACAATGTTTCTGATATCAAACCAACTACCCACAGTATCTGTCACTCGACCATCCATTGGCTAGCCCATTTGTCCAATGGTGTCTGTGACTGTGGTCAGATCACCCCTTGGCCACCCGTTTGTCCAAGTGTGACGGGAAACAAGTAATGTATACAAAACCCCACATACCGGCTGTAATTTAGTGATTACATAGACTTAATCCCTGTAATTATAACTTTGGAAATAACTTTGGAGTTTTGTAAAACAGTTGATAAAAAGAGAATGACTCACATTGCAGATTTTACGAGCAGAGTATAAGCCTACTGATTAGCCTTTTAATCTAATTTAAATAACAATGCACACACAAACGGGTTAGTAACTAATATAGCAGTTACGACAATTCACGAGATTAAACCCTCACAACGATTTAGAAGTGCAATACTTAACAATTCAACTGATTCACAACGAATGACAGAGTATAGTCCGAGTTCGAACAGCACTCAAACATTCAAGTCGAAATCACGATGAATGACAAAGTATAAACTCAATTTGAGCGGCACTTAAACAATCGTTGGATGGTTTCAATCGATCGGACGTTGAATCGTAATAGCGATCGAGTTATTACCCTGTTTGTTGCAGCAGCGTCCCGTGCAGTGTGTGTTTGTAGTAAACAGTTAATATCTCAACGTATACTATGAATTTCTACGTCGAATTAACACCTGAATTCAAGTCCCAAGGCCCCCTATATATACTGAAAATGTGAGCCGCCCGCGAGTCGCGGAAGGATGCGCGACATCTGTCGCGTATCGCGGGGCAAGTCCCTATGGCCTAGGGTAGCCTTGTCGTGGGTATAGGCCTGCTGAATTGCTGATTTGAATTTTCAGAATTTAGACAACGAGTTTTCGAAGATAATTATCATTTAGGGTTTACCCCCCCCCCCCTGAGTTTTAGGGGCCCTGGTCCTGATTCCGATTGTTATGAAAATTTTAGGTTTAGTGTAAAATTGCTTGGGTTTCTCAATTAGGGTTTCCTAAATAGATAATTAATCTACTAAGTATTAATTTTAGTGTGAGTTGTTACATCCTCCCCACCTTAAGAAAAATCTCGTCCTCGAGATTCACTGAAATAGATGAGGATATTTTCGCTTCATTTCTGATTCTAGCTCCCAAGTGTATTCTGGTCCTCTCTTTGAATCCCATTTGACTTTGTCTAGCACTAGTCGCTTGTGTTTGAGAAACTTGACTTTCTTGTCTTCTATTTGCAGTGGCTTCTCTACGAATTTTAACTTTTCATTTACCTCCACATCTTGAAGAGGTACTTGTTGGATCGTCGTTGACCCTGAATGACCTTGCTTTTAGAGATCATCACCTTGCTTTTCAGCTACAAGCTCTTCCTCACTTACAACTTATCTTCATACTCCCCCTTAGACTCGTCTCTTCGGGATCGTAATCTGGTTCTTTCCTTTAATCACTTCATACAAATGATAAGTAACAACATTTTTAACGTTTTAATCAAATTCTCTAATCTACTCCCCCTATCAACAAACTCAACATATATGGCAGTAAACAAGAATCCAACTCCCTCACATTTAATCATCCACGTCCAAATTAATGATCTTGAAGATATTCACAACCTGTTTTTGAAGTTTTCAAGTTTCAAATTAATGAACTTGTTCAGAAACACAATCAGCATACTTAGATTTTGAAACTCAGCAACTCAGACATCGGTTTATCGAAAATAACGCAGAAATCAAAATCTTTTTGTATTTTCTGAAAATATAAAGCAGTAAAGAAATATATACAAACATATTTACAAACAATATTTTTTGTTTTGAGAATGCAACAGAGGATCATATCAGTTTTGACAAGTCACAAGTACCGTTAAGCTTTAAATCATACTCAGTATTAAACAATTCACTTAGATTGTCGATATACTGATCCTTTTAAATTTTCATACAAATTTCAACTGATTCAGGATACGATTTAGATGTTTTAAGACTTAAACTCATTCATGTGTCCCACCTCTTGAATATACTCCCCTATCCAGAATCCCAATATTCAGTCTTACAGGTAAGAATACTACAATGATGTCTGTACATAAATTAGGGGTTAAATGCGAGAACTGAGGGATCTCAGGTCAGAACTTCCGTTCAGCAGAGAGATATCAGCTTCGACTTAGCAGTGTGTCCCCTTTAGAGGATCTTTTCAGCTACAACAACTGATTATCAATTTTATTGTCTAATCAGCTGAGGGCTTTATGCTATATTTCAAGCATTTCAGGATAAAGTATTAGCCAGGGACTAGGTCAGAACTACCGTTCAGCAGAAGTCCCGGAATAATACCCCAGACATCATAGAGTATAAACACCTAGTATATCAGAATACGAGACCTTTCAAACGAGATTTCAGGGGTTACCTATATATCCAAGTAGTGTTCCCCACGAAATAAGCAAGTTTGAATTTAGGTTTATATCTCGAAAAAGCTTACTAAATGTATAAAAACCTATCGACATATCATCAGTGAGACTGTTTAACGCTATTTAATCATTACATTTCTTTAGCATACTGTAACTGTCTACTGATGTACTATCATTTCCTCTTTTTATGCAAAACTCAAATTTTTGATTTTATCATGTTTTTGGCTTTTTCAAATTTTCTAATGTTTTTGTATTTTCTAACAATATTTCTCCCCCTAAAATGCAAAACCATTAAAGAAATTTGACAAACCGATACTGATAGCTTTGTCTCGCCATCCATTTTCTGCTTCTCATGCTCTGTTTTGCAGAAAATATAACATCAAGTACCCCCATGATTTACAACCCATTGATTTTGACAGTTAGAAAACCGTTCTTCAACTTGTGAGTAATCATGTTTGTTCCGCCGTGAGGGTTTCGGCATAGTCCATCACCATTTATTCAAAGTAAACTAACATCAAACATCACAATCATCAACCAAACAAACAAACAACCAACAAACAAACAACAATCATCAAACACAATTCAAATTTATACAAAACACCAAACAAACTCCCTGTCTGACCAAACCAGGGATCTTCAACCTCTTCCCGTGCAACACTCTCACAATCTTCATCAGCACTTAGCACCTGCACATTCAAACTTTATCAAATACACAACCAATTTGACATAAAAATTTCAATCAATAAAGATAGATGCCGATTCATGCTTCGCGATAAAGGAAGCTCCGGCAATTCCAACCACTTAATCAAACATGGTGTCTACCCAGGCCTCAGCAGCCTTAGGTGTAACCTTGATTCTAGCAACCTGAATTTTAAAATTTTCAGCCTTGATTAGTGGAAAATTTGCATCATAGGCAACCAAAACTGAATCCTCAGACGTTTTCACCCCAGAAGTTGACCTTATTGTTTCAGTTTTTGGTTTCCAAATTTGTTTTTGTTTCTCAGGTTTCATGCCAACATTCTCATCTTTCATCAAATCAATACTTTTCTTAACAGACCACACATGACCTTCCGGAGTACCTCTTTTGTAAAAATTTGTTTCTTTTTGAATTTTTTGAGTTTGAACAACATTTTTAGGTTTCCAAATCTTTTGAGGTTTTGTCACACCAACCGATGTTTTCCGACTCTGTGTTGTTCTCAATCTGGGTGTGTGAAAATTCCAGGTCTGTCGATTCAGGTTTGATTTCCAATTTTGATTTGAAGCAAACTTGTTTGTGTTAAACCTCCAAGTTTGTTTCGAATCAAATCTGGTTAACCTTGGTTTCCCACTTTCAGATTTTTGGTCTTTAACATCAACAGACTTTGGATTTGAACACTTTCGCGCAACATGTCCAATTTGATCACATTTAAAACAAACTTTCTTAGACACATATTTTGGCTGTTGTTGTTTCTTTTTCATGGCCTCAAACGCAGCATTAGATTGTTTTCCAATTTTGAATTTTTCTTCTTCGATGAAACTTTTTCCTTGAACAAAACTTATTGTTGTCTGGAAATTTTGCCTGTTACTTCTATTCCGATTTTGTTCCTTCTTATAACCCAAACCAGCTTTCATGTTTTTCTTTTTAGAACCCGAATTGTTATAAGAACCTCTGTAACCTTTACCAGCAAACTTCGACATTTCAGATTTCTGAATCTCAACCATCTTGAAAACTTTGTCAATTCTCTCTGAAATCACATTCTGAATCGGGAAAACAACGTCTAAGAATAATTTGTCTGATCTAATCATGGTATAAACCAATCCCTTTGAATCATCATTCAAATTTTTCTCGGATGTTGTGTTTTTCAGATATTCATCATGAAAATTTCCTTCATTTTCAACTTGTGATTCAGTTTTACCTGCATCAACTGACTCTTCTTTGAAAACACTTTCAACAACTTTATTAACCACCCCTGAATCATTTAGATCATCAGATTTGGTATAAATCACATCGATGTTGTCGGGTAACTGATTAACCATGTTGATTACTTTTTCCACTTTTTCGCCATCATAGAATGTATAATTATTCTCCAACGGTGGTGGAACTTGATGGTATTCAGACCCTATTCCCTTTTTGTTTTTAGACTCTTTCTCATCAGGTGTGATGTTGAAAATGCGTTCCAGAATATATGAAGATGAATGATAACTTTGCAGTTTATTGACCAACTTTTCTTTGTCTGCCAATTCTTGTTTAAGCTTAGCAACATCATCAATATATTGGTTTACCACTCGTTGTTTATCTTCATATCTAGCTTCAAGAAATTTAGTGTTTCTTTGACAAGCACACAATCTATCATCTAGACTTTTGACTTTACTCTTTAAAGTTTCATACGCTTCTTTTACAGTTTCATATGATAGTTTCATTACATCATCTTCTTTTTGCAACTCTTGAATTTTGATGTCTTTTGGAACACATTCGTTGCAAACAGCTGAACATTTTTCTTTTAAAGCCTTGTTTTCTGTTTCAAGATCATCACATTTTAATTTCAATTTTTCATTTTCTTGTTTCAAAAACTTTTCATTTTCAATCATCTCATGACATTTTTCTTTGAAAATTTTTTCTATTTTAGTGAATTCAATGTCTCTGTTGTTGAGTTTTTCATCTTTCTCAATACAAGAACTGCACGTTTCCATGCATTTCTTGCATTGCTGTTCAGCTTCATTATCAATTTTATCAGAAGTATCAGTTTGAATTATTACCTCAATGACTGGCACTTTGGCTTCCTCAATCTTCTGAATCTGATCTTCCTCAGCCACTTGCATTTTCTCTTCAACCTTCTTTACTTCATTCACCATCTTCTCACTTTCAGTCACAATCTCTTCGACTGTCTTCTTCTTTTTCTCCTCCAGACTAGCAAAGATTACTTTCCAAATGCCTTCTTCAACCTGTTGTTTGTATCTTGGATTCTCCCTAATGCCTTTGCACCAAACATCCACAGTAGGAATAGCAGCAACTAGTGCATCAAGGTCAACTGTCTTTGGATCAACAGTTGGATTTCCTTGAGGATCAACATAGCATCCTTTATCTTTGCTCCACCTACCTGCCCATGTTGATTCTCTGTAAGCATTATACACATCATCCAATCTCATACGAGCATGTCTTTCTTCTCGAGTCAGTGTTACTTCAGCAGTCATTGCCTTAACTTCTACTTCAGTAATCACCTAAAAGTAATGACCTTGAAGCAAACAAACAAACTTAATCAGTTCAAACAATATCAAGTAATTTGAAATATACTAATACTCAAATGTCGTGAGATAATCTTGACACTTGGACGAAAAACCAGATTGAACGAATGAGCGAAATCAGAATGGCCAAATAAGCGGACCAAAAACTTTGACAAATGAGCGAATCTGGATTGGACCAAATAAGCGAACCAGTACTTGTCACTCGAGCGGACCAGAACTAGTTTTGGAGCGGTTCAGATAAACTGATGTACGAATGAGCGATCCAGGCTATGATCGTTCGAGCGGTCCAAGAATGTACACTCGAGCGGTTCAAAACAGTTTAGGAGCGGTCCAGATGCAAAACTGTACAAATAAGCGGTCCTAAATTGTTCGGATGAGCGGTCCTAAACCTATTTTGGAGCGGTTCAAACAAATCCTTTTCGAGCGGTCCTGAAAGTTCGAAAAAGCGAACCTTAGTTTTTAGCCTATTTCACCCATTTTTAGTCCGAATTTCACTCTAAAACTTTCTAGGGTTTGTAATTGTCCAATAACACACGTCCTGTGAAAAATTCGTCCGATTTTAACCGTGGAAACTTGTCTAAATCGAAAAAGAAGGTGTAGAAGACAGAAAACGGATCAAATTTGAGCTGAACTCCTCTTCCTTAGCTCTGATACCACTTGTTGGATCGTCATTGACCCTGAATGAGTCGATCAGAAGAGTCGTTTTCCAATTCAAAGGCGGAATCAGTGAATTAGATGCTCAAACTAAATATAATGCTTCACTTTATTGATTCTAACAACGTTTACAACCTGGAAGCAATTCGACAGCACTTCGTTACAAGTTCCAAGCCCTTACCAAATGAACTAACCATGCACCTATTTATAGAGTTTCTGGATCGCCTATGTGTACGTGCTCTATGAGCGATCCAGACAAGTTAGCTTGGATCGCTTTTATGAACATTGTTCATATAAGCGGTCCAACATGATAATTCATCACATTTCGTTTCTCGAACCTCGTGCACTGGTTATTCTAACCTATCTTATCCTATTACATGATACAAGACGAAGTCAATAGACGTAATGCACCAACAGTACTACCAGGGATTCGTCTGATAAACATTTCTTGAGATTGGATACATGAAATACATCATGTACTCCAGCTAGTTCTTCTGGTAGTTGTAAGCGATAAGCAACTGGTCCGATTCGTTGCATTACTGAAAATGGTCCTACGTATCTTGGACTTATTTTTCCTTTTTTACTGAATCGTACTACTCCTTTCCAAGGAGAGACTTTCAAAAGTACCTTGTCTCCGACTTGAAATTCTAGTGGTTTGCGGCGATTATCGGCATAGCTTTTCTGGCGATCTCGAGCCGTCTTCAGTCTTTCCTTGATTTGAGTTATTTTGTCTGTGGTTTCTTGTACAATTTCTGGACCTGATAATTGACTTTCTCCTATTTCTGCCCAACAAACTGGAGTTCTGCACTTGCGTCCATACAGTGCTTCGAATGGAGCAGCTTCGATGCTTGAGTGATAACTATTATTATAGGAGAATTCAATTAAGGGTAAATGGTTATCCCAATTACCACCAAAATCAATTACACATGCTCGAAGCAGGTCTTCCAGGGTTTGTATCGTCCTTTCACATTGTCCGTCTGTTTGAGGATGATATTCAGTACTTAAATTTAGTCGGGTTCCCATTGCTTTCTGGAAACTAGTCCAGAAATGGGAAGTGAAACGACTATCCCTGTCCGATACAATGGAGAGTGGAACTCCATGTAAGGATACCACTTCGTCTACGTATGACTTTGCTAACCTTTCCATGCTAAAGGTTTCTTTCATAGGTAGGAAATGAGCTGATTTGGTTAATCGATCCACGATTACCCAAATCGCATCATTACCTTTTCTGGTTTTGGGTAACTTAGTAACAAAATCCATTGTTATGAGTTCGCATTTCCATACAGGCATTTCTAATTGTTGTAGTAGTCCTGAAGGTTTCTGGTGTTCAGCCTTAACTTGTGAACAAGTAAGACACTTAGATACGTATTCAGCTATATCCTTTTTCATTCCTATCCACCAGAAATTATTCCTTAAATCTTGATACATCTTATTGTTTCCTGGATGTACAGTGTACCTAGATTTATGAGCTTCTTCTAAAATCTTATTTCTTAATTCTCCCTGCTTAGGTACCCAAATTCGTTTCTTGTGGAATCTCCAAATTCCATCACTTCCTTGTTCCAGTTCCTTTATATATCCTTTCATTTCTTCGGCATCATCCTTGATTGCTGTTTCCTGGATTTCCTTCAATTGTTCCATTAAATCTACTTGTAGATTTAATCTAAGAGCACGGACTCGCTTTTGCTTCTCCTGATATTTACGACTTAAGGCATCTGCGACTACGTTTGCCTTTCCTTTGTGATATTGAATATCACAGTCGTAATCGCTTAAGATTTCCATCCATCTTCTTTGCCTCATATTTAACTCTTTTTGCCCAAATATGTACCTTAAGCTTTTGTGATCTGTATAAACAGTAAACTTACTTCCGTACAGATAGTGTCTCCAAATCTTAAGGGCAAAAATTATAGCTCCTAATTCTAAATCATGCGTCGTATAGTTTTCCTCGTGCTTCTTCAATTGTCTGGAAGCATACACGCAATTACCTTTTTGCGTTGCATTAATACACATCCAAATCCTAACTTTGAAGCATCATAATATACTTCAAAATCTTCTGTTCCTTCGGGTAAGGCTAAAATTGGGAGAAAAGTGTAAGGATTGGGGATAGGTTCTGGATCAAACTGTGGGAGAAAAGTGTAAGGACTATTGATCATATTTTGGAATTGCCAGTCATTGGTCCACCATTCCTCCATTTGGCCTAAAGGTCGGGTGTGAATTAGTGGGTCCGGAATAGCTGGTTCTAGGTTTATTGGGAGTTGGGCTGTGGCAGGGTAAGACTAGAGATTATTGTTGACAGGTTCTATGACATCACAATTTAATAGTAGACGGTCTATTTCGTCTTGAAATGTGATCTCCTCAGGTTGTTTAGAGCTCTCTCCGATCTCGATTCCCTTTTGCTTAATATCTTTCCTTATTTCTATCTCTGCTGGTTTGGAACTTTCTCCGGTCCCTATTTCTTTTCCTTTGCTCACAGGGTTTTCTATTTTAGGAAGTTTCCTAGTGGCTGGCTTTCTCCTGCGCACTTTCCTCCATCCTACATATCTTCTTCTCTTTTTAGGTTTTGCTTTTTCCAGCGGTGGAGCTTGGAATTCCAGAGGTTCCTCTATATCAGCAACATATCCAGTAAAGTCGTGGGAGACTTCAATTGGTACTGGGTAGAGGTTGAGATTCTGGAATGCTTCAGATAGCTCACTCATGCTGTGTGGCATATATGCAAAATGCACAAAAATGCTAAGTTAAAACTTTGGAACAAAGTTTAACAAATAAACATTGAAGTTTTATTGCACACCAATTTGTACAAAGGACAACAGGAAAGAAAACACACTCGGATTTATTTATTTACTGGGTAGTAATTTCCTACTAGACCAGGCTTATTGATAGTTTAGAGGTTTGCATTTTCTGCTACGGTAGCTAGCATATAAAGATTTGCCCATTTTTCATCTAATTGGTCTTCCCAAGGTGGATTATTGCCTAATTCCTGGATTTCTGGATTAAACCTCACTTTCTTGGCTTGGGTTTTCTTTTTCTCCTGACCCTTTCTAAGAATTGAATTTCTTTTCTCTGGGGTAAGAGGATTTTCATAACTTGCCTTACGGACAAAAATCCCTTCTTCTAAATTGGCTGGATATTTGGAGGAAGAGGTTCCCTTTTCTTTAGGTGTACTATCTAATTTGTGGTAGATAGCGGTAAGCTTTTGTTTACCCATACTGTAATTTTAACAAATAAATCAGTTAAAACATATATTCACAGAATAGCAATCAGAATTCCTAAGTATTTTCCAATTACTTTAATAGGCTTAAAACAGTGAGCTTAAATCAGTAAGCTTAAAACAGTGGCTCTGATACCACCTTTTCCTGTCATGGCCCACGACCCGGTTTGACCCGTTTCAGGAGCCGCGGGACAGGAATCCTGTGGTATTTCAATTTAGGCGACAGCGGAAGACTTTTTAAAACAGGATCTTTTAATAATTTAAACTGCCCGTTTCATAACTTAGGGATCAATTCCCGTAATTTACAATAATGTGACTTCCCAGGGAAATCTTTATTTTCAAAACATGTTTCTTTATTTATTTACATTGAGCCACTTTTCTAAGCTGGGAGTGCTTCACGGTACTTTTCTTTGCTCACAACAGATCACCTGAAACATGTTTGAAAAAGGTTTTGTCAGCGGGGAAATACTGAGTGAATCATTCGGTTTTACTGAAAACGACACATTTGTTATAATTCACAGTATTAAGAGCGATTACAATGTTTCTGATATCAAACCAACTACCCACAGTATCTGTCACTCGACCATCCATTGGCTAGCCCATTTGTCCAATGGTGTCTGTGACTGTGGTCAGATCACCCCTTGGCCACCCGTTTGTCCAAGTGTGACGGGAAACAAGTAATGTATACAAAACCCCACATACCGGCTGTAATTTAGTGATTACATAGACTTAATCCCTGTAATTATAACTTTGGAAATAACTTTGGAGTTTTGTAAAACAGTTGATAAAAAGAGAATGACTCACATTGCAGATTTTACGAGCAGAGTATAAGCCTACTGATTAGCCTTTTAATCTAATTTAAATAACAATGCACACACAAACGGGTTAGTAACTAATACAACAGTTACGACAATTCACGAGATTAAACCCTCACAACGATTTAGAAGTGAAATACTTAAGAATTCAACTGATTCACAACGAATGACAGAGTATAGTCCGAGTTCGAACAACACTCAAACATTCAAGTCGAAATCACGATGAATAACAAAGTATAAACTCAATTTGGGCGGCACTTAAACAATCGTTGGATAGTTTCAATCGATCGGACGTTGAATCGTAATAGCGATCGAGTTATTACCCTGTTTGTTGCAGCAGCGTCCCGTGCAGTGTGTGTTTGTAGTAAACAGTTAATATCTCAACGTATACTATGAATTTCTACGTCGAATTAACACCTGAATTCAAGTCCCAAGGCCCCCTATATATACTGAAAATGTGAGCCGCCCGCGAGTCGCGGAAGGATGCGCGACATCTGTCGTGTATCGCGGGGCAAGTCCCTATGGCCTAGGGTAGCCTTGTCGTGGGTATAGGCCTGCTCAGTTGCTGATTTGAATTTTCAGAATTTAGACAACGAGTTTTCGAAGATAATTACCATTTAGGGTTTACCCCTCCTGAGTTTTAGGGGCCCTGATCCTGATTCCGATTGTTATGAAAATTTTAGGTTTAGTGTAAAATTGCTTGGGTTTCTCAATTAGGGTTTCCTAAATAGATAATTAATCTACTAAGTATTAATTTTAGTGTGAGTTGTTACAAATGAGTTGAGAAAAAAACTATTTAATGTTTTACAATTGTACCCTTTTATTCTTTTTCTTCCCAATAAAAATTTCTTCTCAAATGAACCCTCCCCTATATATATGTCACACCCTGGCTTTGCGGAAGCGTGGTTAATTTGGTGTGACTTCTTAATACCATAGCTTAATCATAACAAAGCTATATGAATTAAAACATGCAAGAATCATCCATTAAATTTTTAAACCAAACATAGTATCATTGTTTAAACGGAACAACACTCTAATAACCATGACATTGTTTCCCAAACAAAAACAACTTAAACATAACATAAACACAGTTTAAGGACTGTGACTTGTCCAGGAAAGAGTCACATTCCCTAAACCCCGGATGATCTTGGAAACTAGTGCAGCGGGAAAACATACCATACCGTGCCAGATCTTTAATTCCCTGAAATACATGTAAGTTGAAAAATCAACAATAATGTTGACCGAGTTCATGTGTAAGTGAGTAAATAAACCTTTGTCTTTATCAAAAACCCTGGTATGTAGCAAATAAGGAAAAAGAGATCACCAATGGTTTGCAAGGCCATTGATATGTGTGAAGTGCAAGTAGGAAGACTCAAACCTAGCGGATTTATGCGTCGGGCACTAAGTCACCCCGAGGTCCGTTATGCTGGACCTGGGGCTGGGCTCGCTACACCCAGATAGATCTACCGCTCATGTCCCTCGGTCCTACCAAGAGGATTAATGGCCTCAAGTTTCCGCCTACCCACTCACATGATCTAAGTAGTAAACATCCTTACACTAACCATACCATGTATAAAGTAATCATAAACATTGTAACATGCATTCCACCCCCGCAGTTTAGAAAACTGAAAACAGTTAAGAGAAAAGGGGGACATGAACTCACAGTCAGTGCGTCGCTATACCAAGTACTCCGAATGTCAGGCAGCTGTGCAACGACCTACATGTGCTAATTCTATTAGACGGATGGCCGTGCCTTAGCTTTATAGTTTAAGTTTTTGGGAAATAGTTAGACAACTATTTCGTGTTTATATTTTGCATGTACTTGGTAGTTAATCTCCTTCCCAAGGATGAGGGATTTAATACATGTGTATTTGTATTATATCATTAAGTCCCACTTAATATATTTTTACTTCTACTTCCAAAATATAAATATTTTTCTCAAAAATATTATATTTTCACTTCACATAATACTTCCAAAATAATGCGTTGACAAAATACGCGTTCATGAATATTTCCGTATAATGCGTAAGTTACGTTTTAACGATTAAGTGGTAATAATAATTACCGGTGTAACTTATATGTTTGTCGTGTAAGCGGTTGTATTATTTTGGAGCTGTTATCGTTCGAAATATTATTTTTACTCTAAAAATAATATTTGTGTATTTTCACAAAATAATCATAAACAGTGTGGTGAAAAATATATTTACCAAATATATATTTGTAACGTTTAGTTTTGTGAAAATCCACCTCCGAATATTTGTAAATAAAGTCGTGGCGAAATATATTTTGAAAACATATCAAAATAATTCTAACACTTGTAAATAATTCTAAGTGTTAGGTTTTTAGAAAAATTTCGCCAGAGTTTCCCCTGTAACTGGAGGTGGCCACGCTTTCAAGCGTATCATTTTCTTTTACAAAATCATTTCAACACTTCTTTAATCAATCAATCAATTTCCGACACATCAAACTAGTCGACAAGTATGTAAATCGCATAATCACATGAACTTGTGGTTTTTCCGAAAACTATAGTGTAGATCCCGTTATATTTTGTGGATCTATGTGTAAAGTAACTAAATCTTGTAAAAACCTCGTTTTTAGAATAAATCTATCTTTACATCTTCCCGTCATCTTTTACAAAAATTGTTATTTTGCCGGATCTTTCATTTCACAAGTGTTTATACACTTGTGGTTTGTAAAAATCATATTTGTTAGTGTGTCATCCGACTTTTAGGAAACATGATTTTTCTCGACACTTGGTCCTTTGAAAATACCACTTGCAGATACGTAGATCCGCTAGTTTTGAACACTATTTTACAAGTAAAAATACTTTTACACAAGTTCATGTTTCTCGTGTGGTAGAGTTTCACCTTTTAACCCTTGTACCGTTCGAAACAAGCTTATGTCAAGATCCATGATCTTAACAAAGTCGGGTTAAACGATGATCCGAGCTACCACTACGTAGATCAGGCCTAAATAATCACCATTTTCAAATACTACAAATTTTACACAAGTATTAAGCTTTTAACCAACCATATTCATGTTTTAGTAGACTTTAAAGATTCAAAATGCAAGTTTCCGAGTTTTAACCGTTACAAATCTTATTAACCACCTTAGATTAGTTCGAGAATGAGTTTTAAGTGTTATACCTCTAGCTCGGGGCTAGGGAAGATTCTAGGCGAAAAGGTGGTGGATAAAAGCAAGATAACGAGGTCCTTCCACTTCCGTTAGCTCCAAGACTCCTTATGCGTGACCCGAAAGGCTTGTGTATGCTTGGAATGGATGGATCAAAAGCCGAAAATGGGTGTGTAGGGGGTGGGGTGTTCGGCCGAGAGCTATGTAGAGGGAGAGAGAGTTGTGTTTTGGTGAAATGTGAAGTGTATAATCTAATGTGTTTAGGCTAGGTATTTATAGACAAATCAAGTTCCTTAATCCATTGGTCACTATGTCTTCAAGATATTAGGCAATTGAAATAAAATAATCTAACCTTGTACTCTTGTGTCTCCCCTAGTTAGGCCGATCTCAATGGGGGGGGGTCTTGGTTCGATTTCAAGTGGATAGTTAGAGTTTAGTTATGTTAAACCAAGTTAGATTTAGGGTTAACTCGGTTAGTGGTGTGATGCGTGCTATAGCGGGTGTTAGGGTAATCAGGGACCCTAACTGGCTCAGAAAAAGACCAATAATATTTTTGTCAATATTTTCATGTTCCGGGTATAGTCCGGTTGTTCGGTTGGATAGTAATCCGTTAAAGTGCTTAACTAAGCTTTTAAGCGTCGTTAATAATATTTTTAGTGACACAACTTATTCTACAAAGTGTCAGGAATATTTTCCTCATGTTTTTGCACTTTATTAGTTAGCCAGAAGCTAGTATGTTAATAAAAGTGCTGTGGCTTGTGCTTAGAGTACGTTTTAGGCACATCCAGACATTATATCTTATTCCTAGAGACGCAGTTTTACAACCCTTGTATCCCTACACTCACTATGGGTGTAGTAAAATATTTCTGGCTCATACAGGCCCTTAGAGGCAGTGTCTGCCTGATGCTGGCTTTATCAGCATGTTCAATAGGTTATCCGTTCTAATGCTACTGTGCTTTAGTGCATCATGTTTGTCACTAAGGTTCAACGTGTAATTAATGTAGTGACGGAAATCAAAGTATGATGCAGGAATATACAAGTACTAGAAATCAAGTAGCAGTTTGTCAGTAATTTCAGTTAAGCACAGTAATTAAGCAGCAATTAGTTATTAATTAAATCGTACGGATACCTGGTTTAGTGAGGGTTGTCACATTCTCCCCCCGTTAGAAAAATTTCGTCCCGAAATTTTAAGCTCTGCTTGTAGAAGCAGGGTTCTCAGGAAATAAGTGGGGGTATTTCTCTTTCATTCGGTCCTCACGCTCCCAGGTGAATTCAGGACCATGTCTAGCATTCCAACGAACTTTGACGAGCTTGACACTGCTCCGGCGGGTCTTGTTAACTTTCCAATCCGTGACCTCGACAGGTTCTTCAACGAAATGGAGCGTGTCGTCAACATGAATTTCGTCGGTAGGAATGGCAACGGTATCTTGAGTTGGACTTCTCTTCAGATTGGATACATGGAATGTATCGTGAACACCATTCAGTTCGGCAGGTAAATCCAACTTGTAAGCTACTAACCCGATTCTCTCCAAGATCTTGAATGGTCCAATATACCTCGGGTTCAACTTTCCACGTTTCCCAAAGCGTGCCACACCCTTCCAGGGTGATACCTTCAACAAAACCATCTCACCAACCTCAAACTCTAGAGGTTTCCTGCTTCGATCCGCGTAGGCTTTCTGCCGGTCACGAGCCGCACTGATGCGGTCCCGTATCTGTGCGATCTTATCTGTGGTTTCCTGTACCACTTCAGGACCAACCAATTGTCTATCACCTGCGTCTGCCCAACAAAGCGGTGATCTGCACTTGCGCCCATATAAAGCCTCGAATGGCGCGGCACCAATACTGGTGTGGTAGCTGTTGTTGTATGAGAACTCAACCAAAGGCAAATGCTTATCCCAGCTACCGCCCAAATCCATCACACATGCTCTCAGCATATCTTCTAGTGTCTGTATCGTCCGCTCGCTTTGGCCGTCGATCTGCGGGTGAAAAGCAGTGCTCAGATTCAACTTTGAGCCAAAAGCTTCCTGGAAGGATTGCCATATCCTTGACACGAACCTTCTGTCTCTATCAGAGATAATCGAGAGAGGTACTCCATGGCGTGTAACAATTTCTCTCATGTAAATTTCGGCCAGTTTGCTCGTATTATCCTTCTCTCGGATAGGTAGGAAGTGTGCTGACTTCGTTAAGCGGTCCACTATTACCCAAATAGTGTCATGGCCTCTTGGCGTTCTTGGCAACTTCGTAATAAAATCCATAGAGATTTGTTCCCATTTCCACTTGGGAATCTCTGGTTGCTGCAGAAGTCCCGAAGGCTTCTGGTATTCCGCTTTAACCTTAGCGCAAGTTAAACATTTTCTCACATAAACAGCTACATCGCCTTTCATCCTAGGCCACCAATAATAATCTTTAAGATCCTGGTACATCTTATCCGCTCCAGGATGGATAGAGTACCGCGACTTGTGAGCTTCATCGAAAATAACCTTCCTTAGACCACCAAACAGAGGAACCCAAATCCTTTTCTCAAAACACAACGTTCCTTCCCTGTTTGGTACCAATATCTTCTCCATCCCACGGAGATACTCTTCTTCAAGGTTTCTTTCCTTGAGAGCTTCTTTCTGCGCGGCACGAATGCGCAAGGAAAGATCGGTCTGAATAATCATCTCCAAAGCCCTAACCCTTATGGGCTTGATCCTCTCTTTTCGACTTAGGGCATCGGCGACCACATTCGCCTTCCCTGGATGATACTTAATCTCGCAGTCGTAGTCATTCAACAGTTCTACCCATCGTCTTTGTCTCATGTTCAACTCCTTCTGGTTGAATATGTGTTGGAGGCTCTTGTGATCTGTGAAGATTGTGCACTTCGTACCATAAAGGTAGTGTCTCCAGATCTTTAAAGCAAAAACCATTGCGCCTAGCTCCAAATCGTGTGTGGTATAGTTCTTTTCGTGTACCTTCAGTTGGCGTGACGCGTAGGTAATAACCTTTTGACGTTGCATCAACACACAACCCAATGCTTGACGCGATGCGTCGCAGTATACCACAAAATCATCTGTACCTTCCGGTAGAGCTAAGATTGGCGCGTTGCAAAGCTTATCCTTCAATATCTGAAATGCTTCCTCCTGTTTGATTCCCCAATCAAACTTCTTGTCCTTCTGCTTGAGGAGCGTTAATGGTTGGGCGATCTTTGAAAAGTTCTCAATGAACCTTCGATAATAGCCAGCCAAACCCAAGAATTGCCGAATCTTGGTTGGCGTTTTTGGCGTTTCCCAATCCTTGATCGCCTCGATCTTGGTGGGATCCACGTGGATTCCATCTCCGTTTACCACGTGCCCAAGGAATTGCACTTCTCTTAGCCAAAACTCGCACTTAGAGAATTTGGCGTATAGCTGTTCCTTCTTCAGCAGCTCCAGAATGGCTCTTAAATGCTGTTCGTGCTCAGCCTTCGTCTTTGAATGAATCAAAATATCATCGATGAATACGATCACGAACTTATCCAGGTACGGCTTGCAAACTCGATTCATCAAATCCATGAACACTGCAGGTGCGTTTGTCAAACCAAACGGCATAACGAGAAACTCGTAGTGTCCATATCGAGTTCTGAAGGCTGTCTTTGGGATACTCTCTTCCTGTATCCGTAGCTGATGGTATCCAGATCGAAGATCGATCTTTGAATAAAAGCTTGAACCTTGTAGTTGGTCAAACAGATCATCGATTCTTGGCAGGGGATACCTATTCTTGATCGTCAGCTTGTTCAACTCTCTGTAGTCAATGCACATACGGAAACTACCGTCCTTCTTCTTGACAAACAAAACTGGAGCTCCCCAAGGCGAGAAGCTTGGTCGGATAAATCCCTTGTCTAACAACTCTTGAAGTTGTGTCGACAGTTCCTGCATCTCAGACGGGGCAAGTCTGTAGGGTGCCTTAGCCACAGGCGCGGCGCCTGGAACTAAGTCAATGCGAAACTCCACTTGTCTTTGAGGCGGCAAGCCAGGCAAATCTTCTGGAAAGACTTCTGGATATTCCCTCACGACAGGGATGTCTTCGATCTTTGGCTCAGCAGCCTTCTTATCTACAATGTGTGCCAGAAAGGCAGCACATCCCTTCTGCAAACACTTTCTTGCCTTCAGGCAGCTAATAATCCTCAACGGCGTCTCACGCTTTTCTCCGTGAACAACAATGGTCTCACCATCTTCGGTCGGGATACGAACGACCTTCTCATGACAAACTATCTCGGCCTTGTTACTCGATAACCAATCCATCCCTACTACCACGTCGAAGCTTCCCAACTGGACTGGTAGTAGATCTAGAGCGAACTCACGCTCTCCCAATTCGATTACGCACCCTCGAATCACTTCATTAGCTTCTACTAACTTCCCATTCGCTAATTCGATCGAGTACGGAGTATCTAACTTACTAGCGGCTAAACCAAGCATATTCTTAAATTCTAACGACACGAAGCTATAATCGGCGCCAGTATCAAATAAAACGGATGCATAGCGTTGGTTTACAAGGAACGTACCAGTGACAACATTGGGATCCTGGCGCGCTTCCCTTGCTTCTATGTTGAAAACCCTTCCGCGGGCTTGGTTCAATTCCGGGCAATTCCTCTTGTAGTGCCCAAGATCACCACAATTGAAACACCCGGGCCTCTGCCCGTTCCCACCATTGTTTCCCGCTTGGTTATTTCCCTGATTTCGATTCATGGCGCCCGCTTGGTTTGCATGATTGACCCGATCCCCATCACCTCCATGGTTTCCTTGGGGGCGGTTCCCATTACCACCACGATTATTCCTATTCCCAGATCCTCCTTGGCCTCCCCGGCCAGCACTAGCCCAACAAAAATCCTTCGTATGACCAGTCTTCCCACATGATTCACAAACTCTTAGCCTGCAACGACCAGAGTGATGTCGTTGGCATGAGTTGCACTTGGGTTGTGCACCCATATATCCCTTTCCTTTCTTCCTACCACCAGCTGTATCCTGAGCTGGCGTGTTCTGCTCTCCTTTCTTAACCACCACCCCGGTGCCCTGCTTGAAGTTCGAAAACTTTCGTTTGTTACCACCTGACGACTCCACATGAGTCTCTTTCTTCTTGGGCTCAGCTTCATCAAACTTGTTCAAACGAATTGCCTCCTCGGTGAGAGCCACACTCAAATCAATGGCTTCAGTGATAGTTGCAGGTTTGGAGGAGGTCACCATGCTGATGATTTGAGGAGCTAATCCCCAAATGAAGCGTTCAATTCTCTTGAACTCAGGTGTGACCATGTAGGGTACCACATGCGACAAGTCGTGGAATCTCTGAACATACTCTGCTATCTTAGGACCTTCCATTTTCAAATGCCAGAACTCGGTCTCCAATCTCTGAATTTCAGCGCGGGAACAGTACTTCTTGCGCATGAGTTCCTTCAGTTCAGCCCAAGTCAGCGCGTAAGCAGCAGCTTCGCCAAGTGTCTGTACTTGTAGATTCCACCAGGATAGGGCTCCATCCAGAAATAGCCCAGAGATATAAGTGACTTGTTGATCCAGCGCGCATTTGCTCATGCGAAGTACGGATTCGGTTTTCTCAGCCCAGCGGACAAAAGCGACAGCACCTCCTGTGCCATCAAAGTTTACGGGCTTGCAGTCCAAGAACTGTTTGTAGGTGCACCCTGCACATACATTATAACGCATGATTGGCATTAGCATTCTTGCTAAGGAAATCCATTTAGGTCATGGTATGTCTTAACGACTTAGGGTTACCATGAGGTGGATTGTTGTTGTTGCCAGTGTTGCCAGAGTTGCTTCCACTCATTCCTCCTTGAGAGGCAGCATATTGAGCAATAGCAGCAGCAATGACTTGCTGTAGTTCGTCCTGAGTAGTGGGCATTTGTTGTGGTTGACGTCTTGGCGGCATCTTCTAAAGATGTGTACGTCGGTCAGGCCATAGTAAAGCGTACGTATATAGTAATAGTAATAGCACATAACATCTCATGTTATCGATACTTCACAAATACTAATCACACAACATCCCATGTCACAAATATTATACACACAACATCCCATGTCACAAATATTATACACACAACATCCCATGTCATAATAATGTAAATAAGCAATCAAGCGAGTAAAATATGATGAGAATACTGCGATTGCCATATATATCGAGACCACAACGTAAGTGTATCAGTACATCACTGTGTCATACAATCATCAATCAACTAGGGGCTACATCACCCCTGTCCAAAAGCTATATCAAATCAGTGTCAAATACATCAAATACATCAAGTATGTGTCAAAAGTCAGTATCATCATGTAGTCTCCAAAATGCTATGCAATCAAAAGCAATCGCGGTCCTCTCACCAACGTCTACACAAGCAGTACTGATGAGCTCTATACAGATGGCGGTGGAGGAGGGGGAAAGTAAGTGTAAAGCAAGCGGCGTAGCTGAAGCCAGTCCTCCTCCATAGCCTGCTGAGTGCGAATGACGGAAGCAACCTGCTGCTCTAGTGTAAAGAGACGAGCAGCATAATCTGGGGGTAATGATCGACATGGCTGAAGAGGAGAGTGTATCTGACCATGGCATGAACATGGTGGCAGCTGAGCTCTCTCGAGCTCCTGGAGACGCTGCGTGTGTGACTCGTGCTGATGAACGAAGGACATCAAAACGTCCTCTATAGTGTGTCCCGCATGAAATGGATGGTAAGGATCAGTAGGTGGCATGACTGGTGGTGTCGACCAAAGCAAAGGCTCACTGGTGGGGTCAAATGGTGCCACATGAAACGGTGAAGTAGAGGGTGGAACAGATGACATCTGGGGCATAAAGGGGATAGACATCGGTATGTGCCCAAAAGAATGGGCTGAAGAACCCTCTCCAGGCCTCGCTGGAGGTACAATCTGAGGAAACTGAAAAGAAAAATCAACATGTCGTGTAACAGGGATCTGAGGGGGCAAAGGTGGAACATCCTCATTAGCAGGTATCCAACCGTGCTGTGCATGCTCATCCGGTGGATCCATGTGGTCGGCAAACAGTGCGTGCTCAGGCTCAAGTGGAATGGGATCAAATGGGGGAGCAACAATAGGATCAACTGGTGCAATGTGCTCCACAGGGATATCAGCAACAAAAGGTGGAGGAACAACAGGATCGACAGCAATAACATGATCATCCTCCAGATGATCATCAACGGGCGGGTCAGCTAGAACGGGCTCAACTGGGATGCCAGCATGTACGGGGTCATGCTCGGGCATAGGATCTAGAGCAGCTGCCTGCTCAGGAGCCAAGGCAGGCTCATGGTCATCAAAAGCCATCTCGAAATCAAAATCGGGATCAATAGGATCAACTGGATCAGCGGGATCCTCCATGGGCTGGTCCATCGGGATAAACTCAATATCATGATCTGAGTCGAATCCCGGAGGAAAAATGGGATCAGAATCCTCTATGTCATCATGCTCAAATGCAAAGCTCGGAATAGGTGCGGCAGAGGATGCCTGGTCAGGATCCGAATCGTGTGGAAAGTGTTGTGCGCTCACCTCGTGAGAAGGTGCGGATGCCACAGACTCAAAGGAGTCTGGGACCGGTGAATGTGCGGGTGAGTCCTCGGCAGGGGCATCAGCGATCATCAGAAGATCGCCAGCGGGAAGTAGGGCTGCGTCCGGGATCTCATCCTCTATAGGCTCATCCTCAAACAGATCGATATCGCCGTCAGCCTCGGCATCAAGTAGTAAGTCATATGCGGGATAAACAGCTAAAGGTATAGGAGCCGGAATCACAACTAGAGGTAAGTACTCAGCAGGGGGGCCATCCGCAGGCTCATCAGCACCCTCGGGTAGTGCGAAGGGCTGGAAATCGTCGTCGTCCGTGCTAGTGGAATCAGATGTATGCACCTCATGCTCCGAAGATGGGAGGTCATCAGATACGATAGGTAGGGGTCCGGTGGTGTCCGAGTCACCTGTGCCTGGTGAGTCCATGTGTCTGTAACACCAACACAAATATGCACAAATAATCAGTCATACAATCAGGTAATCACATAAGCTACCAAGTAAGATATCACATAATCCTCCTAGTCCCACTAGCCTCCCAGCCTCCCAGACTGCCTTTTCCTAGTCCCACTAGCCAATTCTCCCAGCCTCCCAGACTGCTCTTCCTAGTCCCACTAGCCTCTCAGTCCCTCAGACTGACTCCCTAGTCCCACTAGTCAATTCTCCCAGCCTCCCAGACAGACTCCCTAGTCCCACTAGTCAATTCTCCCAGCCTCCCAGACTGACTCCCTAGTCCCACTAGACAACTACCTCGATCCATTGGATCGAGCCTCGGCCTCCCAGACCGAGCCTCAGCCTCCCAGACTGAGCCTAAAATAATAAATAAAATGTGCTCAACATTTGTTTATAAAAAGGTTTTGGATCTGGACTTAAGTGGTATGCAGTAAAAATGTTTTCGTGAGAGCCCTAGTGATCATAGTCTAGACTCGAGAAGGAATCCTAGTTCGCTATGATCAGAGCTCTGATACCAAGCTGTCACACCCTGGCTTTGCGGAAGCGTGGTTAATTTGGTGTGACTTCTTAATACCATAGCTTAATCATAACAAAGCTATATGAATTAAAACATGCAAGAATCATCCATTAAATTTTTAAACCAAACATAGTATCATTGTTTAAACGGAACAACACTCTAATAACCATGACATTGTTTCCCAAACAAAAACAACTTAAACATAACATAAACACAATTTAAGGACTGTGACTTGTCCAGGAAAGAGTCACATTACCTAAACCCCGGATGATCTTGGAAACTAGTGCAGCGGGAAAACATGCCATACCGTGCCAGATCTTTAATTCCCTGAAATACATGAAAGTTGAAAAATCAACAATAATGTTGAGCGAGTTCATGTGTAAGTGAGTAAATAAACCTTTGTCTTTATCAAAAACCCTGGTATGTAGCAAATAAGGAAAAAGAGATCACCAATGGTTTGCAAGGCCATTGATATGTGTGAAGTGCAAGTAGGAAGACTCAAACCTAGCGGATTTATGCGTCGGGCACTAAGTCACCCCGAGGTCCGTTATGCTGGACCTGGGGCTGGGCTCGCTACACCCAGATAGATCTACCGCTCCTGTCCCTCGGTCCTACCAAGAGGATTAATGGCCTCAAGTTCCCGCCTACCCACTCACATGATCTAAGTAGTAAACCTCCTTACGCTAACCATACCATGTATAAAGTAATCATAAACATTGTAACATGTATTCAACCCCCGCAGTTTAGAAAACTGAAAACAGTTAAGAGAAAAGGGGGACATGAACTCACAGTCAGTGCGTCGCTATACCAAGTACTCCGAATGTCAGGCAGCTGTGCAACGACCTACATGTGCTAATTCTATTAGACGGATGGCCGTGCCTTAGCTTTATAGTTTAAGTTTTTGGGAAATAGTTAGACAACTATTTCGTGTTTATATTTTGCATGTACTTGGTAGTTAATCTCCTTCCCAAGGATGGGGGATTTAATACATGTGTATTTGTATTATATCATTTAGTCCCACTTAATATATTTTTACTTCTACTTCCAAAATATAAATATTTTTCTCAAAAATATTATATTTTCACTTCACATAATACTTCCAAAATAATGCGTTGACAAAATACGCGTTCATGAATATTTCCGTATAATGCGTAAGTTACGTTTTAACGATTAAGTGGTAATAATAATTACCGGTGTAACTTATATGTTTGTCGTGTAAGCGGTTGTATTATTTTGGAGCTGTTATCGTTCGAAATATTATTTTTACTCTAAAAATAATATTTGTGTATTTTCACAAAATAATCATAAACAGTGTGGTGAAAAATATATTTACCAAATATATATTTGTAACGTTTAGTTTTGTGAAAATCCCACCTCCGAATATTTATAAATAAAGTCGTGGCGAAATATATTTTGAAAACATATCAAAATAATTCTAACACTTGTAAATAATTCTAAGTGTTAGGTTTTTAGAAAAATTTCGCCAGAGTTTCCCCTGTAACTGGAGGTGGCCACGCTTTCAAGCGTATCATTTTCTTTTACAAAATCATTTCAACACTTCTTTAATCAATCAATCAATTTCCGACACATCAAACTAGTCGACAAGTATGTAAATCGCATAATCACATGAACTTGTGGTTTTTCCGAAAACTATAGTGTAGATCCCGTTATATTTTGTGGATCTATGTGTAAAGTAACTAAATCTTGTAAAAACCTCGTTTTTAGAATAAATCTATCTTTACATCTTCCCGTCATCTTTTACAAAAATTGTTATTTTGCCGGATCTTTCATTTCACAAGTGTTTATACACTTGTGGTTTGTAAAAATCATATTTGTTAGTGTGTCATCCGACTTTTAGGAAACATGATTTTTCTCGACACTTGGTCCTTTGAAAATACCACTTGCAGATACGTAGATCCGCTAGTTTTGAACACTATTTTACAAGTAAAAATACTTTTACACAAGTTCATGTTTCTCGTGTGGTAGAGTTTCACCTTTTAACCCTTGTACCGTTCGAAACAAGCTTATGTCAAGATCCATGATCTTAACAAAGTCGGGTTAAACGATGATCCGAGCTACCACTACGTAGATCGGGCCTAAATAATCACCATTTTCAAATACTACAACTTTTACACAAGTATTAAGCTTTTAACCAACCATATTCATGTTTTAGTAGACTTTAAAGATTCAAAATGCAAGTTTCCGAGTTTTAACCGTTACAAATCTTATTAACCACCTTAGATTAGTTCGAGAATGAGTTTTAAGTGTTATACCTCTAGCTCGGGGCTAGGGAAGATTCTAGGCGAAAAGGTGGTGGATAAAAGCAAGATAACGAGGTCCTTCCACTTCCGTTAGCTCCAAGACTCCTTATGCGTGACCCGAAAGGCTTGTGTATGCTTGGAATGGATGGATCAAAAGCCGAAAATGGGTGTGTAGGGGGTGGGGTGTTCGGCCGAGAGCTATGTAGAGGGAGAGAGAGTTGTGTTTTGGTGAAATGTGAAGTGTATAATCTAATGTGTTTAGGCTAGGTATTTATAGATAAATCAAGTTCCTTAATCCATTGGTCACTATGTCTTCAAGATATTAGGCAATTGAAATAAAATAATCTAACCTTGTACTCTTGTGTCTCCCCTAGTTAGGCCGATCTCAATGGGGGGGGGGGGTCTTGGTTCGATTTCAAGTGGATAGTTAGAGTTTAGTTATGTTAAACCAAGTTAGATTTAGGGTTAACTCGGTTAGTGGTGTGATGCGTGCTATAGCGGGTGTTAGGGTAATCAGGGACCCTAACTGGCTCAGAAAAAGACCAATAATATTTTTGTCAATATTTTCATGTTCCGGGTATAGTCCGGTTGTTCGGTTGGATAGTAATCCGTTAAAGTGCTTAAGTAAGCTTTTAAGCGTCGTTAATAATATTTTTAGTGACACGACTTATTCTACAAAGTGTCAGGAATATTTTCCTCATGTTTTGGCACTTTATTAGTTAGCCAGAAGCTAGTATGTTAATAAAAGTGCTGTGGCTTGTGCTTAGAGTACGTTTTAGGCACATCCAGTCATTATATCTTATTCCTAGAGACGCAGTTTTACAACCCTTGTATCCCTACACTCACTATGGGTGTAGTAAAATATTTCTGGCTCATACAGGCCCTTAGAGGCAGTGTCTGCCTGATGCTGGCTTTATCAGCATGTTCAATAGGTTATCCGTTCTAATGCTACTGTGCTTTAGTGCATCATGTTTGTCACTAAGGTTCAACGTGTAATTAATGTAGTGACGGAAATCAAAGTATGATGCAGGAATATACAAGTACTAGAAATCAAGTAGCAGTTTGTCAGTAATTTCAGTTAAGCACAGTAATTAAGCAGCAATTAGTTATTAATTAAATCGTACGGATACCTGGTTTAGTGAGGGTTGTCACAATATATATATATATATATATATATATATATAGGACAAAGATCCGTTAGGAACCACCCTTTATTGCGAGAACCGCGAGAACCAGTGTGAACACAAACAATAATACCTAAAAAAATCTAAAAAACACCCAAAAAATTTTTTTTTATTTTTTTACTATTTTTTATATAAAAATCGCTACTTTTAGTATCCAAAAAAAAAATTTAAATTTTTTTTTTTTTAAAAAAAAATTTTTGGCTACTAAAAGTAGCGATTTGAACATAAAAAATAGTAAAAAAATAAAAAAAAATTCGATTTTTTTTATTTTTTTAGATTTTTTAGGTTTTTGGGGGGTGGGGGAGGGGGGTTAAGTTTTTTTTTTTGGGGGGGGGGGGTTAGGTTTTTTTTAGGTTTTTTGAGGGTTTTAGTTTTTAGCATTTAGCTTGGGGGGGGTTAGGTTTTTTTAGCTATTTTAGGTTGTGTTCACATTGGTTCTCGCGGTTCTCGCAATAAGGTGGTTCTCGCATGAACCTTACCCTATATATATATATATATATATATATATATATATATATATATATATATATATATATATATCAATTAGTCTTCATTTATGTTTAGTAACCATTAAAGCATCCACAATGTTGGACCTCGTCTAAAATCCAGATTTGCCACATCAGCATGCCACATAATTCCAAACTTCATTTTTCCTCCAACACTAAGAGGGTGTTTGGGGTTGAGTTTTGAAAATAGATTATGCGTTTTGAATAATCAGAATCAGATAATTAACTGTAACAAAACGTGATGTTGAAAGATAGTGTTTGGATTTGATTATGTTGCTTGATATCACAATGATCAGATAATCAACTATTTGAGTGTTTGGCAAATATCTATTTAAAAAAATAAACAAGTGAAAATCCTTTTCTAAACGCAAATAATCAATTTTTGGAAAACTGCGTTTTGTTGCAATGGGGGAAGCTGCTTTTGGAAAACTGTGTTTTGTAACTTTCTAAACGCAAATAATCATTTTTTTTTAATTTTTTACCCAAACACTCAAAACTGATTATTTAGGATTTCAAAACTCAATAATCTAAAAATCTCCTTCAAAACTCAACCCCAAACACCCTCTAAATCATTCCAAACCTCCACCTCATTATCCAACTCATCACATACTTTTCCTTTTACTTAAACTATATCTAATTTATATAATCTACATATAATTTATATAAATAATAATTGTATTTCTTTTATATTAAAAAATTCATTTTCATAAATTTATTTTTGATATTTTGTTATTTATTTATTATTTTTTAAATAAATTTTATGTAATAAACTAAAAAGAGAATAATATATTAAATAATATAAATAATAGTTTTTTTAAACTATATCAAGACGCAAGGTTAGATGGTCGTGAAAGCGACCGTAGCTTGTCATTTCTTGAATCCAACCAAGATGATTGGGATGGAATGTATTAGGCATTTTGTTTGTCTAATTAGAACTTATTATGTTTAATTATGTTTAAGTGATGTTTAATTAGGTTTGGGTAATATTTTGAGATTTATTATTTTCTATTTAATTTAAATATGTTTAAAGTTTTTTTAATTAAAACACAACATGTTTTTTAATTAGCTTTATATGTTTTTAAATTGAAACAATAATAAGTTTTTTTATATTTAAAATGGTTAAAAAGAAGAGACCCACATATTATAATCGGATGGGTCTGGTGTGTTAAACCGGACACCGTCCAGTCATCATCTCCAATTGGGTGATCTGGAAAGAGGTGGTCTAAAAACCGGACTTGTGTTTTGGACGAAGCGATGTTGATGTAGACGTAGACGTAGACGCTCTTAACCAAGGACCCCCCTACATTTTATATATATTTTAATACTTTTGTTCCAAACTTTAACGTTTTATGTTATAATAACAGAGTGATTTATTATTGTTATGCCACCCGTTTCTGACGTATAGTATTCCAGTTAACAAAAAACATTACTAATTTGTTTTATAATATACACGATGTAGGGTTCTTATTTTCTTGCAAAATATCGTAAAAATAATAAAAGGATTGTTATATCAATCCATTTAATAAATCTGTTACGTTTCCACCTAGACTCTAACTTGTATAAGGTCACTAGGGTGGTCACTATATTCTATCACCCATTACACTATCACACCTAATCATCATTTGACATCTCATCTATCACATTTCACTCGTTACATTTGCAACATCTATCACTAAATTTTTTTAATAAAATATAAAATAAATTAAAAACAGTCTTTTATTACATCTAAATAAATAAAAGACATAAAAATAGAAATTTTATCATTTTATAAACTTATTAAAAATGTGAAAAAAGAAAAAAAAAACAAAAACAAAACAAAAGATGTTTAAACTAAAGAGGCTAGTCATGTTACTTTTAAAAGTGGAAGGCATTAGTTATTTTAAACTTAAGGGACTAATTGTGTAATTAAAGAAAAAGATTATATTGCCAAAACCGTCTCTCAGGTTTAGGCATATTTGTCTGTTTCGTCCAAAGAGATTTTTCATCCAAAACGACTTTTTGTGTATTGCAGTCCTTTACCTTTGGGTTTTTTTTTTTTGTCATTTTCATCCTTGAGGTTGATAATTATAGCGATTTTCGTCCCTCAAACAATGGCCTTCAGGGATAAAAAGGTAAGATGTCAAACTTTTTGGATGAAAATGGTTCATCATAGATAAAAGTAACAAAAGTGGTCAAACCACGTAGACAATTTTTACAATTTACTCTAAAAATAAATATTCTTCTTTTTCAACCTACACAACGTGCAACTCACCCAACCCTTCTCCAATAGTTCAGGGCCGTCCCTGAAAATGATATAAAATTTTTGGGCCTTGTGCGAGGCAAAAAAATTGGGCCCCCTCCGTATAATATAAACTCATCAATCATATATCAAAAAACCACAATACGACGCTAATTGTTTTAAAATAAACAAAACAAAACAAAAACAGTGTAGCAAAATGATCAAACTGATGTAGGAGAATCTAAATGGAAAAGATCGAGATCTTTTAAATGGAGAAGATCAAGTTTATCTTTTTTTTAATATTTGAATTATCTTTACCATGTTTATCTTTTTTTAATATTTGAATTATCTTTACCATGTTTATCTTTTAATTATTTAGTATAAGTAAGGCATCTATGGTTTATTGTTTAGTTAGTTTTTGATTGAATTTTATTGAAAAGAACATTGTTCTTGGAACCTTTGGTTCATATTATCGTCTTTGATTATCAATAGTTTCTTGAGCCATTTGACAAACCAAAGCTCTGATACCAACTGATGCAGTTTCTCACGCAATCAAATGACTCAAGAAATAAAATGAGAAATAAAATACCTACAAATTTAAATAATAATAAATGAGAAATAATAATTATAAATAATAATTGACAAACCAAAGCTCGGATACCGTGTTGGCAAATAATAATTGTAAATGGTTAAATAATAAATGAGAAATAAAATACCTACAAATTTAAACAATAAATAAAACTAGATATTGAGTTCTTCTAAGTTTATATTGTAAATGGTTAAATAATAAATTAGAAATAAAATACCTACCATGTAAAGTTTATTAAAAAAAAAAAAAACTAAGGCCAAAATTTAAATGTAAAAATCAAAATTAAACTAAAAAATGATTGCAAATTGGCAGTCCGTATGAGTTTCAACAGTTAATAAAACAAAAGAAAATTTGGAGACTAGAAAACAAAAGATATGGTGGGATTCGAACCCGGAATAGCCAATTCATCACATGATTGCCGCATCCATTATGCCAAAGGAGAGATTTGTGTTTTATTTCTACATCAACTTTATATATTAAAAACATATATATTTTTTAAAAAACTTTGGGCCCTTAAATGCTTTGGGCCCTGTGCGGTGGCACCTCCCGCACAGGCCCAAAACCGGCCCTGCAATAGTTCTTCTTCTTCTTCACACTGCAATTCCTTTTTTCTAATTTAATAAATTATGGTCAAACAGTCAAACCTCATCTCCACTTTTCCATCACTAACGTGATGTACATCGCGGACTCCTCCATCACCAGCTTAATACATCCTCTTGCGGCGGTGTATCACGCAATATGTGATGGTGGTGCATCACGCTACCACCCGGACCCCGTAACTAAAATTGTCATGTTTTGATTAACTTGTTTAGCACGTTTTATTAAAATTTTAAATGTCAACCCATTCAATGTTAAAATATAATAAATATTTTTAGAGCGTCAAAATGTTTACGAATTTTTTAGAATGGTCGTTTATTACTTATTTAACTCGTTTATTACAACTAATGAATATGCTTAGCTCATTTACGATGTGAATACAACCTGCTAATCCATTTGAGTCATTTAGATAAACAGGACACACAAGTCGTGTTTGTCAGGTAACATCATTATAAATGATTCTATTTTAAGTTTGATATATTTAACACGAATAAACATATAAGTTGTGCTCGACTTCATTAATTAAACTTGTCAATAGTCACCGTTACCTCTAATATCGGCTAAATAAATTATTTAATGGAATATTGTTTTGCAGTATGAAGTAAACATTTGGGCTAAATGTGATAACTTTTGAAAATGCAGGAAACAAACCATTATGTGACATCATCTGAGGACTGTAATGCTCTCATTCTTAAAACGTCAAGGATGGTGGGGTTTTTTGTTTTTATTTTTTTAATTTATGTTTATATATATTATGATAATAGATCATGCACAAGAGAGAATTGTTGTATGAAGTGTAGAAGACAAGTTTAACCAATGATCTTCCAAGATCAATGGATTAAAATTAGGCACTTACATTTTCGTAAATATAAGGTTAAAACAATTGAAAAAATAAAACAGAGAGAAGGGTATTCTGATCCTTTCTCACTTGAACTCCTCCCCCATTGATTTTTAAACAGCTATAACTTTTCATATCTTAATATTTTTTTAAAATACACCGTATTAATTAACGAGCATTTCATTCTCTTTAATTCGAGCAGCCTATTGCTATAGGTTTCTTAAAAAAACTACATGATTTTGAATACTAATTATGCGATTACGTGATTTTGAATACCAAGCAAATGAATAGGTGTTTTCGAATACCGATTATCTGATTTCATTGTAGAATGTGAAACTACAATAAGTTATTACGTAATTACGTAACAATAGTTGACTATGCATTTTTAAGTGACTACGTAATTCTGAATGCCCATTTCGTGATTACGTGATTTTATTATAGCAAACACACTGAGTGGTTACGTTATAAACATAACTGTAATAACATTAGTTATTGAGTAAATTACAAGTTTTGTCCTTTATGTTTGTCTCAAATTTCAGACGCTGTCCTTTATCTTTCAAATTGATGACTTTTGTACTTAATGTATGAAAATGTTGCACGTTATGTCCTTTAGAGCAAACATAGTTAGATTTTTTGGTTAAGTATGGTTATATGCCTTTCACATGAGGGCATTTTTGTCATGACACATTTCCAGGGGCTATTTTGAAAAACAATTACCCAAAAACTATTTTCTACCAAACTTAAAAGTTAAAATAAATATACATTATTAAACACTCTCTCTCATCTAAATTCATCTGAAATGCCCCACCCACCTGTGTTTCACCATCCATCAATCTCCCCCAAATTGATCTGAAATGCTCACCAAATTCACCCTCACCACCACCACCGTCACCGCCGTCATCCGCCCTGGCCAATCCCTCACCGGGTGGGTCGGAGGGGTGTAGTAGTGTGTTAGCGTCGGGGGTGATGAAGGAGGTTATGGAGTATGTTGAAGGGGTTGAAGAAGTTCCGTTTGCTCAACTTGTCGCGAGATTTCCGATTGTTAGAAGTAGGAGGTTGACGACGAGTTTTGTGCAGATGGGTGAGACGCCTGAGTTTAAGCATGTGCCGGATTGGTTACCTCGTTTCCGGATCCACATACTTATGTTTACTCGCCTGTTTGGAATGAGAGGACTTCGGATCCTAGATCTGATAAGGTTGAACTCGCTAGACAAAGAAGGAAAGCGGAAAGCTCGTTGTTGAGTTTGACGAAACGGTTGTTGTCTAGTGGTTCGGCTGTAACTTCCACCGTTGAAGCTGCTAACGGCGGTAAAAAGACCCGATTTCTTGCGCTTACCGACGGTCAAACAGTCACCTTCACTAACTCCGACAACCTCCAGTCACCTTCACAATCGCTGATCTCACCTATTCCGGCACCTCATCCTCCAAAACTCAACAAATTCCGTTGTCACCAACCCTAGGGCTCTAATCTATAGCTATATTATCTTTCAGATCCAATACTTTCCACATCTGTTATTATGGTTCAAACCCGAAATCGTGTAAGAAATGTTGAAACTGGAGAGAAATGTTAGAAAGGTAAGTAAGTGTGAAAGTGTGAATAATAAACAACATCTGGGAAATGATTGAACGATTTGTAGTGGAAAAAAAATCCAATTAAGCTTTTTTACTTTTCTCACTTTTTTTGATGAAATGGGGGATCAGGGTTTTAAGAGGGGGAAAGACAAGTGGAGAGGGAAGATGACTGTTCTACCCTCGTGTGCAATGCATGTGACATAATTTAACAGAAAATTCTAACTGGGTTAGCCCTAAAGGACATAACGTGCAACATTTTCATACATTAAGTACAAAAGTCATCAATTTTAAAGGTAAAGGACAACGCCTGAAATTTGAGAGAAACATAAAGGACAAAACTTGTAATTTAACTCTTAGTTATTTATAACAAATTATAGCAAACACACCAATTCAGGAGAAAACTCAATAACTATAGAAAAAAACTCCTTGTAGGAATCGAACTTAGGACCTATTGGTCTTAAAAAATTTATCCCACTCTAAAATACCAGTAGGCTGTAAATGGATGTGCTATTAATTTAAGTACTAAATTCCTAAAACTGCATCCGTTGATAAAATTATAAATTTTGTATGAACTATATGAAGGCGTGAATATGACTTCATTTAAAAAAATCATGATTATTATATTATATTATATTATATTATATTATATTATATATACAAACATTTAGCAACTAGCAAATGATAAATGGTTGCTAAAATCTTAGTTTGTTTTAACTTTTATTTTCACCGTATATTATATGACATATACATTTGTACCTATTTAAAGAAACCATTATAAATAAACCTTTTTTTATCATAAACTTTACCGACTACCGATATCATAACAAAGCAAGTTGTGTTTAAAATAATGTATTTTTTGCGCCGTAAGCTATACTGATTGCCGATACTTTAAGGATAACGAAACAAACACAACCGATGCCGACCAACGTCAGTATTAGTACTATTGGAACTGATGTCGATATACGTTTTCATGGTTATCGATCGGTGTAGCATGTTTTGTTTCTCTTCAAATATAATGTTTTTTAAATTTAGAATACGTTGTTGCGACGTGTTTATTTTTAGACTAAATTGCAGAAATCAACCTTTATGTTATACCCAAACTACACTTCGTACCTTTCACAATGAAATCAGCAAAAAGCCAAAAACCAACCTTTATGTTTATGTTTTGCTACAGGTTCAACCTTTACCACTAACCTCGTCCAAAAACTCAGTTAACTTACCTCACATGCTTTGCATGTGAGGGTATTATGGTCTTTTCCCAAACATTTTATTTAATATATTATTTTAAATGAAACAGACCCTGTTTGTGTGTGTGTACCAATCGATGTTCTTTCAGTAATGGGGAATACGTCAAGGCAGGATTGTCGGGACTAGAATAGTGGTGTTACAAAGCAACTGAAGAGGTATTCTTTTTCTTATCTTTTAGGATATTTATCTGTATATTATGTTCATTGCGTAGGTTGATATACGGGCTTCACCCAAGTGTATATAGGGCTTATTCATCAGAAGCAGTGGCGCAGCTTCTATAGGGGGGGGGGGCGAACTTTTCGCTCATTAGTGGAGAGTACGTCGTTTTCGTATAACTTTTTTTTAGTATACACGTTTTCGACCCCCGGTCTTATAGAAATTTTTGGGTATATACATTTTCGACCCCCAGTCGGAAATCTCAAGCTTTGCCACTGATCAGAAGCCAAAGAAGACAGGATGAAATAACTCACGATTTGTGCCCAGTAGTTTCAGTTCCCATATCTTATCTAGAAAATCATTAATTCAATATTAAACTGATGGTAAATCCGTGCACCTGCAGATTCTTAGCATACAACAACTCTACAAAATCAGTACCATGTATTGGGATGACAAATACGACACACATATTCTTCTCCAGATGTATTTATCTTTTATGTATATATATTTTATTTTTTAAATAAAAGCACACCCATTTCTAAATCTCATTTCTGACAGGTAATTTCCAACATGAGGGTGTTGATGACTGAAGATTCAAACAATGCTGCCAGCAGCTCATTTTTGCTGGATGATGACTCAAGGTTGAACATATCATTAGAACAAATTTGATATTTGTTTGTGGCAATATTTCTATATTTAATGAAACATTTGATGTGCAGCATACCATTCTCTGTTGATGACCTCTCCAAATCAATGCATCACAAAACAGCGATTGGTATTTACACACACAAACAGTCTTTTTCATTTAAAATAATATATTAAATAAAAGGTTTGGGAAAAAACCATAATACCCTCACATGCAAAGCATGTGAGGTAAGTTAACTGAGTTTTTGGATGAGGTTAGTGGTAAAGGTTGAACCTGTAGCAAAGCATGAACATAAAGGTTGGTTTTTGCCGATTTCATAGTGAAAGGTACGAAGTGTAGTTTGCGTATAACATAAAGGTTGATTTCTGCAATTTTATCTTATTTTTATGTACATTGAGATTTATATTTTATTCAAAACTGACCCGTTGCAATGCATTGACATAACCTAGAGGTGCACAAATCGGGTTTTTTTTGTATAACCTAGAACCGGGTAGGGTAGGAACCGGTTCCGGGTATGATTGAGGATTGGTTTGACTGGGTTTTTTTCTTTTTTCAGGTTCTGGCCAGTTCAGGTCCGGGTTTTGACCAGGTAGAGGCGGAAGTGGGTCCAGTGGTTCCGGGTTGGTTCCTTTTTCTACACCCGGGTCTGGAACAGGTCTGTACCCGTGAGTCGGCTAGTGTAGGAATTGGTTTCGGGTCATGTCCGAAACTGGGTTTTCTATTCATCTCTACTATAACCCACTCGGTAATATTATTAGCCTACATAAAGTTAATAACTATTAACAAAGAAGTGTAAAAATATTATATAAAGATGTTTAATATTGTAAAAATATCATACAAAGATATTAAATATGCTAAGGTTTCAAGTTTAATCATACTTTTACATAATCTTATTTCCTAAAAGCATGTGTTTCATGGGTAACATATGTATCATGCATAACATGGATTTGTCAAGTATACTATTTGAAGCATGTAAACAAATGCATGAAATAAAGGTGCAACATCATAGCCTAAAACTACTTCAATCTTCATCAATCTATTAATTAATTTACACTTTGTATAAACCTTTACATAGAAACTAAGAGGAATAGTAACTCGTTTAGGTTCACGAGCCTAGAAAATCTCGGTATTTGAACTTTGGTCTCCAAGCTCGGTATAGTCTGACTTTTTTTTTTTTTTTGAAAAGTAACTTTCATTAACAACAAAACGCCGACCCAAACCGGGCCAACAACACCAACAACAGAAACGATTACATAACCGGGCCAAACCGGGCCGACCCAAGCTCGGTATAGTCTGACTTAATATAAGGTTTTGATGAGTTAATTTTGATTTTGAATAACTCATGAGCGGTTCAACTGGTTTATATTGGTCGTATAATTTCTCAAGGTGGCTCATAAAGGGGTGGGTCGGCCAGTGTAATCCTTACAAGTTTCGTTAATGAGTTTAAGATATTAATTATGGTTTTATGTTTTCTTGTTGTCTAAGTCGAGTCATCTCTATGTAACATGATTAAGTTAGGGTTATTATATTTAGATTTTTAATTTATTTTTTGAGTATAAAATACATAAGAGTTATTCATAAATGTTATGTGTTTGATACTTTTTCTTGAGCCTTTAGTGTCTCTAAACTCCACTGCGTTTCTCATATCTTTATGGCGAATTAAAAAACTACAATAAAAAATAATAGAATTTTGCGGTTGTTGAATGCCAAATCTGGATTATTATTTTACCGCTTGTCTTCGTTTACATCAATAATCAATATCAATAAAAAATAAAAATAATACAGCATAATCGGACTTAATAATAATATAATATAAGACGCATGTTTTGTTGAAAATGAAAGAAACAAATCACATGTCATGTCATACACTCATACCATAAGTTGCAGCCTTCTTAAATAAATACAATCTGCTACCAAACCAAAGATGTAAAATAAAGTTTTGGAGTCCGACTAATTGCTACGTGTAGGCATTACGATTCTCTTTAACTTCGCCTAATTGGAATCGATCAAATGCGATCAACTTCGTCTAGTATCGGATCTTGTAGATCAACTTGGGTCGAGTTTGACTTAAAAAACATAATTTCTATATCTATCATATTAAAGAATAAATATCATTTTTAAAGAAATGATATCAATTTCTGAAATATTTTATTATTTGAACACGTTTTTTCTTATTTATATTGATTTTCACGTATATGGTTATAAATATTAGTAAACTTATGATATTTGACATTATTATATATATCAAATTACATCGTCCATTTGCGCCAGGGTAGTTTTCGATTTTTTGGTTTTGGCACAACAGTTTCTTACTTTCCTTTTGGGACATTCCCTTATTTCTATAAATAGCAATTCCTCCTTTCACGTTCATCTAAACTCATCAACGGCAAAAACCCGGACAACCAGAAAAACCCTAGATTCATACACCATCAAATCCACCAACAAAATCATCAAACGTATCTCCACTTCCATTTCTCCTCTTTCAACAACCTCCAATTTCATTTCAATTCGTATTTTCTCTGTTTTTGTTCAAATCAACCGGCGATTGCGTGTTGAAGCGACCTGCACACTCCTCAAAACCGTCGTACGTAGTGAAAGTGGAGAAGGTCGAATCGGACGGTAGAGGCGGCAACGTTAAGACGCTCACGCGGTGGTACTACCGGTCGGAGGAATCCATCGGTGGCTGGAGACAGTTTGACGGCAGCAAAGAGGTCTTTCTTTCCGATCATCGTGATTTGCAGAGTGCTGATACGATTGAAGGGAAGTGTGTACAACGACGATTATTTCTGTCGTTTTGGGTATAAGTCGATTACTGGTGCCTTTATTCCTGATAGAGTTGCTGTGTATGTGTTACGTTTCTGTTGATTGATTGTTTGTTTGATTGATTATTAAGTGTTTACAGTAATTTAGATTAGGTGTTTAGAATTATAGGTGTAACTCTATTAGGATGAGATTGGTACTGGTACAACCGGTATCTACATTATATCGATACCGGAATTTACCTAAATACCTTACCGTATATGTTTAGTTGGTACTGGTATGGTACGGTACACGTTAAAAGTTAACGTTACCAAAATTTAGCAAAATTTAAAATCGAATACTGTACTGTATATGTTCATTCGGTACTGGTATGGTACCGTTAAAAGTTACGAACCGTTAAAAGTTACGAACCGGTGTTGTACTGAATAGTACAGATACCGAAATTGGGCTAAATTCAAATCTGAATATTGTACCGAATATGTTGAGTCAGTACCATAAATGAGGCAAATGAAACGTATTGCGCAGATTGGTAGGTTGTTATTTATAGAAGATCAAATAAGACAGTTGGCGTTTGAATGCTTGATGTGCTCTCGATCGTTGAATCCTTATTCACTATTTATGGTTCAGGTTTCATCCTGCTTGTATAGAGATGACACCAGAGGAGGCTAAACAGATGGAGCATTTCTACTGTGGAAACTGTTCGACTGAAGAACAAAAGCTCCTCCAAAATGCTCATGCTAATGCTACTTCCAGACATTCAGATACCAATTACCAAGGTAATTTTCTGTCTTTTAACAATATATGAAAATAACAGATGCCAAGGTAATTTTGTGTCTTTTTTTTACTATTGTTTCCGATCGATGTAAAACACGTGTCGACATACTTTTGTACTTACCACGACTTTATTTTGTACGTTTTCTCTTTCGATTGCTATATCGAATAAAAAATCGGGTCGCCCCGCCGCGAAGCGCGGGTGTAACCCCCTAGTTTATATAATTTCCTGAAACATTTTTTTTTAATTTAACATGTCCGAGTACTCCTGAGTATACTCCACCTAGGCCGACTACTGTCAACGCTCTAGCCGACTGATTAGGGTACGTTTAACGACTTTTGCACCATGGTTCTAGCGCACCACATTAGCATCACATTACATTTTATCATTAAGTGTCTCTTGCTTGTCCAAGTAGAATAATAATGAATCTTAACTTTTCATTTTTTATATTAATGATTAAGATGAAAATGTAGAAAAAAAAAGAGGAGTATAAGTGTATTTTTGGAATAACCTATTTGTTGACTTTTTATCCCCACATGCAAGGCAAATGCATATTCCACCTATTTTTTAAACATTTATAACTTTTTATACAATATTATTTAAAAAGATTTGCATCATAAAATCAAGAATCTTTTTATCTTTAACATGAGCAACCTATTACTATATAAAATATGACAACTAAAATAACCAAAATAATTGTTTTATATTATTATGTTGTATAACATGTGTTGTGCTGGATATTGTGCTATATATTTTGTTTTGAATTTTTACTAGTTTTTTTGCTATATTTTTTAATTCGATTTTTTGTGCTAGATTTTTTGTACTAGATTTTTTTGTCTTACATTTTAGTGCTAAATTTTTTGTACTATATTTTTTGTTCTATATTTTTTGTTCGAGTAAATTACAAGTTTTGTCCTTTATGTTTACATCAAATTGCAGGCGCTGTCCTTTAGCACAAAAGTTGACAAGTTTTGTACTTTATGTTTCAAAATCTTGCACGGTTTGTCCTTTGAGCCTAACTCAGTCAGATTTTTTTGTTAAATATGGCCATGTGCCTTGCACATGAGGGCATACTTGTCTTTTCACCCTTTTAGAGGTTATTGTGTAAATAACTTATTTATAAAAGTAAAAAAATATTTAATTAAAATAAACTCTCACTCTCTCCTAGTATTCCCTCTCTCTAAAAAAACTCTGCATCTCTGTTTCTTAAAAAAAACATTCAGCTTCTTGATATTCTTGAATCCCCAAATTTATTCATTATTTTGCTGTTGTTGTGTGTGAAGAGAGTTATTATAAACCGATGAAAGCTAACCCAATTCCTTAACAATTCCACGCCAAAGATCCACCACTTTCCCCAAACAATGTTCCCTCTCAAAATCCACACCGTCGACACCCCTCAACCACCTTACACAACCACCGTCGCCGGAGCATCAAACCCTAGGTCCACCTCCACCAAACACACTGAACTAAACGGCGTCGTTCACCTCTGCCGCAACCTCCCCTTCACCTCCTCCTCCTCCGACAACCCCGTCATGACGCTCTGGAACGTCGCCACTCGCACTACAATCGTCTTCATCGTCGCCGTACCTAACTACCTTTCGGTTGAAGAGTTTGTCGCGTTTTGTGGCCGTCATGTTGATGAGTTTACTGATTTGTGTTTTGTTAGGTATTTGATTGATTTGGTTATGTTAGGGTTTAGATTGAGTTTACTGATTTGTGTTTTATGTAGGAATGATGTGGTGGGAGATCTGTATAGCGTGCTTATTAAGCTAGCCAATCATTTTAAGCTCCTAAAAAAATCAATCAAATTCAAGAATCATAAAGAAGCTTAAAATGAATGTTTTTTTAGGAGAAAGAAAGAAAGGTAAACAGTTTTTTTATATAGAGAGAGAGGACTAGGAGAGAGAGGGGGAGAGGTTTAATTTAATTAAATATCTTTTTATTTTTATAAAATGGTCCTTGTATATAAATTATTTACAAAATAACCCCTAGAAAGGTGAAAAGACAAGTATGCCCTCATGTGCAAGGCACATGACCATATTTAACTAAAAATTCTGACTGAGTTAGGCTTAAAGGACAAACCGTGCAAGATTTTGAAACATAAAGTACAAAACTTGTCAACTTTTGCGCTAAAGTACAGCGCCTGCAATTTGATGTAAACATAAAGGACAAAACTTGTAATTTACTCTTTTTTGTTCTATATTTTTTTACTAGATTTTTTTGTGTTGTATTAAAAAAAAGGTGAGAGTTTATAGTTTAGGACCAAAATGTGATTTCATTCTGCTTATAAGAGTGCCACATATCATCCCTGTAATTCTTCTTATCCCGAAAACAGTTTCGTCGCAAAATACGCATAATCGGCATTTTGACCGGAACTTTGACTCCTCACTTCGACTAATCAACGTGGTAATCAATAGGTATAGTCACAAGTGACTATAACCATCGTGATTACGCTCACGTTGCAAAGTTCAAACGAACTTTATCTTGACCAATTCATGGTCAAAGCAGAAAGTCAAACACTGTTTGACTTTCATGCTTGAAAAACATAAACAAGCATGAAAGAAGCTTAAAAGGGTCCAAGCTAGGAAGAATTGAACTAAAAATGCTCAGGTATGAAGCATTCACAAGTGAGAGCTTCAACTTAGAGCATATTTGATTCAAATGAGCAAGGAACTTGGCAAAACTTGGTGGGTATTTATAGGGAAACTTGAATTCACAAGATCATTACATGTGTTTTTGCAAGGATCAAGGCTTGATCACAACCATACACATGTTGCCCATAGATTAGAATACAAGGGGAGCACAAAAACAAGCCAATGGTATGCCAAATCAGTGGTTAAAACCATGAGAACAGGTTGTTTTAACCAGATTCAATGTTTCTGTCTAATGCTCTGTCGCGCCCCGCGTAATATTAGACCTGGGCTTACGCGGCCCGCGAGGTATACTTTCACAGATTTACAATTTTGGCCCCTGCAAGCCTAAACTTTGATTTTGATGCATATTAGCCCCGTTAACCCCATTTGAAGGCTCTAAAATGAAGTTAAAGCATAGGGAATATGAAATATGCTTGAAAACATCTTGGATGTCGGTTCGTTTGGTATTACAATCACGCTATTAGGTTAATTACGACGAAAACTCGAACGGAGGTGAAAACGATCCAAATTGCGCGACGAATGGTATTTTTGCATTCCAATCACTAAAATAAAATATTTTAATGATTACTGTCACACCCCAACCGATGGCGGAATCATCGGGGCGCGGCACTGAACGAAACAGATTGTCCAGAAGTTTCCATAACAATTATCATTACTATTCGATTTAAAATAATACGTCCCATACCGTATCTCAAACAGTAAACAAATTATTACAGACCAAATCCAGGCAATTGATTCAGTTCCGACAACTCAGATTTAAATAAATAGCAGTTGTTCATCTGCTTCTTGAGACCCTTGATTTAACTACTATAGACAACTATTTGTTGGGCTCTAGAGCTTTATTCTAGCCTCGCTTCCCTAGCAGATAAGCATCTTAAACACCTGTCACATACGTTAAAGTAAAGTCAATACATAAAATGTAAAGGTGAGCATACAAGTTTGATAATAGCATAATAGAGTTCGAAATAGTTTACGCATAACCAGCACGTACACAGAGGAAAACGATGCATGTTAATTATCGACACGGATCTATCGATACCAATGACTGCGGGTTAACTGCCCGATGCAGTTCGTAATACATGATCACCACTGTAATCCATGCAAATAATTGTCCTTAACAACTGATGTGCGTTAGGTGTAATATAATTTAGGTGTATATTTTAAGCCCTTTTTACACTTTTTAGCCAAGTTTTAAATTTATAAACACGATATTCACTAACACTAAACACACATATGGGCAAGTGCACCCATTGTGGACGTAGTATAGTGTTGGTAAGATACCGAGGTCGTCCAAGGACACAAGAGCTTTTATTACCGGTTTATCCTCAATGTCTAATCAACTCAAAATATTAGAAAAAGATTTTTAAACTAGAAAAATCAAACTAACTAAAATGCTGAAAAAGAAAATAAAAGTAAAAACAGATAGACAAGGATACAATCCTAAAGGGTCGGATTATTGAAAGATAATTAATTAAGTTATTAATGCATAATGTGGTAGGTCCCTCTTTTGAAGGCGACATTACCCTCGACTAAGTAGTCTGAGTCGGCAGGGATATAGTCCTAAGTAGCCGGGTTAAAGTTTTAATAGTAGTTTAACTTATGAGGGGATCAAAGAGTTTGGACCCCCGCCATCCAATACCGTTGGGTATTCAAGGAGGTCGTACTAAATTTGACCCAGGTCCTTTGCAGGATCTATACACTGAACAATGGCAAGACTCTTACCAAACCGTTCCCTTAACCCCCGACCAGGTAGCCAACATACCTCCATATAAACCGTGGAGATATGAATGGTGAAAATCTTTTATTTTATATAGACAGTAAAATAATGCCAAGACACCACGGACAAACGATAAGGAAGAATCACCTTCAACATAAGAAACTAGTAATTAAAGTCATTAATACAAAACCAATTAAAAAGTGCAAAAGATTAAAAATAAAAAGTATTACACTAAACACTTGTCTTCACCAAGTGTTGTAAGAGACTTAGGCAAACATGGCCTTTGATTGTCAAGAACTCTTACGATCAATCTTGGATCCCGAGATGACTCACACACTCTATGATGAACAATGGATGATGGTGGTGGATGATGGTGTTGTGATGGTGGTGGGTGAAGTGTGAGAGAGGTGGTGTGCCAAGGGATGAGTTGCAAGAGCTCCAAGCACTCCTATTTATAGGCTGAACAGAAGCTTGGGCACGGCCCCGTGTCCACTGGGCACGGCCCCGTGTCCACTGGGTATGGCTCCGTGTCCATCCAAGTCTCTCTCTTCATTAATTGCAATTCGCAATTTCATTAAATGCGTCTGCAACAGTTGACCACGCCCCCGTGTCCGCTGAGCACGGGCCCGTGGTGGGCAGTAGAAGCTTCTATCACTTTGTCTTTTCTGCTGACACTTGGGCACGCCCCCGTGCTCACTGAGCACGGGGCGTGTTTTTTTTTTTTTTTTTTTTTTTTTTGGGTAAAGGGTTACCCCGGTAAATCTATTATAAACCGCAAATAAGTACAAGTAGTGAGGATGAATTCCACACTAGTTCATATACAGGACATGCCCCGTATATGTAAGCCAACAGATAAAAACACCTAAGACATTCACATCAAACCTAGCCTACTACACATCATGCAAGATATCTAGTAGACAAAACAAAACATAACCAAAATCTTCAACCGCCATCATCGAAAATGAAGTTCCCACAAAAGGGCAGCCCCTTTAATCGAACCGAATGCAAACTAACCATTGAATCTCTTTGTCGAAGAGGTGCTTGCCCCTGTTCTAGAAGACGAAGTATATGTACCCGCATCTTTGGTTTCATCATAAACAACTTCAACCCCATCCTCATCTAAATCCACATGAGTCTGACTACCCTTTTTGGCTCTCTCTTGCGTTGCAGCCCCACGTTCTCCAACACCCTCAAGAGCAGAAAACGGATTATGAGTTTGGACTTTATGGGAAGTAGAAACCTGCTGAGGCGCAACGGCCTTTTTCTTCCTATCCACCGGTCTGTACTCAAATTTTGGCTTTTGGTTATTAACTTGAAAGCCATTCTTCTTTGCACTTTTCTTAACCGGAACATCAGTGAAACCATCCTCGTCTACTGTTGGCCTCGATGTTGTGCCAATACGAGTAGGACATTCCCCAGAGTCATGCCCAAACACACAGCAGTGAGCACATCTCGGAGGTTCCCATTCATACTCCACCCGAATAGTAACCGTAACATAATTGTTCCCATCCAAATCAGGAATAGCCATGGTTATATTACTTTTCAACTCTTGATCAGCTGGTATTTCAATGAGAGCCCTAGCATAGCTGCTCCGACCCCAAGCATCATTACACATATCAACAGTATACGAATCCAGCCGCACAGGAGAACCAATTTTTGAAGCCAGCATGCTTAACCCATCATCAGAATATGCCACTAGAGGGACGTCATGCAATTTCACCCAAACCGCGACGTTTTTAAACTCTTCTTTCTTAAGGCTGTTTGTAGGGGACCAAATGTTGAGAAACAAGGGTTTGTTACGAATCATCCAAGGACCCCCTTCAAGAACAGCGTCCATACCCTTTCTATCTTCAAACTTGAAGAAGAAGAACCCATTTGAATTCATCATCGTTTTCTGAAGACCATGTTTCTTCCAATTTGTTCTCACAAAGTAATCAACAACCGGATATGCAATTCTATCCCCCAAGAAGTAACCATAAAGAGTATTAGCTAACCTGTTATTAACTTGACGAACAGAGTCAATAGGGAGCACTACATCCACACCCTCCAATGAGGCATCCGAGCTTAGCTTCCGAAAATTGACTTTCGGTACTTGGTTAGCCACTTCATTGGTTTTCCTAGCACTTTCCTCTTCACTATGAGCCTGGTTTGTATTACCAACCCGTTTAGGGCCATTCTGATCAACCTGTTTGTTTAGAATCACATCAGCATACAACTGTTGCTGTACTCGAGCATTTTCAACCTGTTCCTGCTTTCGGACACGAGCCGGGCTGACATCATTTAGCGGAAGCACAAATGATACCTTTCTCTTATCGAAAACCATTGCATAATCCTCATCAGGTGAATCCGAACAGCCAAGAACATAATCAGTATCATTTAGCGGAACCATGAACCGAACCTTCTTATTCCCCACTTCTGAAACGGTAGGGATTTGTGAATTCTGTCGTGGCTCAAAAGGTTTCCCATCAATGCTTCGGATCTTCCTCACAAAGACGTTTGAATCCTCCTCAGTTCGTTCATCCATTGATCAAACGTATGACGGCTGAAAACAAACCCTAAATCGTCCAAGAATTGAATCCGAAACAAAAGTTTGACACAATAACAGCCGCCTCAAACAAACCCTATCAAACTGAAATAACCCCAAATCCACAATTACTGGTATTCGAGATCAATAATCAGCAAGAAAAACGTTGGATTACCGCCGCAACCGTAAACCCTAATCGAATTGAATGGAAAAGATGCAGCCGGTAAACCCTAACCGAATGAAACTTAATCTGAATTCAGAAACGATTGACAACCAAACCCTAGCGCACGTAACTCAATCTGATTTCAGATGATTTGAATCTAACGAAACGAATTAGGAATCCTTAGATACTAACCAAAATCGATCGAGACCAAGTTGTGATTGAATCGGCTAGGGTTTCACGAATTCACCAAAGTCATACAAGTTGTATAGCACGGGGCGTGTTCAGTCTTTTGTCTTCTTGTTTTGCTTTGGGAAGGTGCTGTCGGGAGCTCGGGCATGCCACGTTTGTTCCTTTTCTTGTATTTATGTTAGATTTAGCTGTATTTTTGCTTCTTTTGTTCATTTGAGCTCATTTAATCCTGAAAATACAAAAGGAAGACAAAAGCACACTTTTTCCAACATTAGTACTAAAAAAAAGGATTAGTTTTATGCCACAATTGATGTAATTTATATGTTGCATTTTGTGTACATCAAATACCCCCACACTTGAATCATTGCTTGTCCTCAAGCAAAACTCTTTATAATGTGGCCTTTTCACTCCCAAATGGAATGGGTAGAAGAGAAGGTTTTTGGACTTGTGATAGAGTGTCGGGATTTCCAAGATTCTTTATTTAAGTTTTATTTTTATTTATTTACAATCCTATTCGTCATGATTTATTAAAAACGTTTCATAAGATAAATTACTTATTAGAGCATAACATGCCTTTTTTAAAATTCCATTTATATACAAGTTCACATACCTCACGGGATCACTCAACACTCGGCCGAAGGTGTATTTTTAGTGAATCACTCGAGAGCGGCATGGAACTTACTCCTACCATAGCCTTGCCAAGCAATCAATCCTCCTCCTTTTTAACTATATACCTTTGTAAATATCAAGAGGACTTTTTGGGTGAAAGGTTAGGCTTGGGCTAAAGGTGGGTGGTTGGGTTAGTGGTTAGTAAAAGGGCGAAAAGCGTAAAAAGCATCGGTTTTTAAAGACTTTTTATTTTTCACAATTTTATTTTTTCATTTTGATGAACCATTTCTTACAAACAAGGTTAATTTTGATGAACTTGTTTGTTTATTTGGTTTCATCAACTTCTCTCTTTTTTTTTTTTTTTTTTGAAAAGTCATGAGAAAAACCGAGCTTTGTTACTAAAAGAAAGGGTTAAAATAAAAAGGTTTAGGTGGGTAAAAAGGGTGATTGTTTTGGGTTAAGAAATGAAAAGGTTTAGGCTCAAAGGGGTTAACTAGGGGGATTTTGGTTAGGCGGTAAAAAAAAATGAAAAATAATGGTGTAGAAAGGAAAAAAGGGTTATTCCTAATGCCTCCATCATTTACTTACTCGGGTTTAAGTTGGTAAGGACCGGGAATGCATTGTCGTGGCAAGTTCTAGAGTCGTACGAACCAAGCGGCTATTCACACAAGAAACCAAAAATGAGCATTTAGTGTAAAGATATGTATTTGTATGCTCAATAAAGGCTCAAAACTCACTTTTGTGGGAATGAGTTTTTATGTGATCAAGTATATATAATCAAATTTTAACTAAATTTGTCATGCCGTTTCATAATTTTCTTATGTTGGTTCTTTTTATCATGACGCTATCAGTTGTAAACTTGTAAAAATATAACCTTGTTAGAACTTGAAATTCCCAACTTAAACTTAGACAAGTAAAAAAAATGAAATTTTTTTTTTTTTGAAAAAAATTTGGGGTGATTAGCGGTTCAATAGAATTTTGTGTAAGGCTTGTTAATTAGGACTTGCAAGATTCAAAGTTTTAGCATCCCCCCACACTTAAATTACACATTGTCCTCAATGTGTCCCAAAAATAAGTTTTTAGGTTGATTGAATGTGTAAAAGGGTGTTAAAATCAAAATTTTATGTTACTGGCATCCTGGGCACGGCCCCGTGTCGGATGGGCACGACCCCGTGTTCAGGTGCCAGTAACGAAAACTTACAGAAGGTGGACACGGGGGCGTGTTAGCTGGACACGACCCCGTGTCTGCAAAAATCTGCAGAAAATAAACAAACAGCAGGTCTGGGAGGTGGCCACGGGGGCGTGTCGGCCGGACACGACCCCGTGTAGATAGTCTGCAAGGTTGAAAAACAGGTTTCTAGCTCCGGTTTTCCTATTCCAGCTTTAGTAGTACTAGTGTTTAGTACTCTAAGCCTCGTATGTACCTGTTTTATCAATAAATACCACACCCAACAATACAAAACATCCTAGATTACCAAGTTCAACATCCAAACCATCAAGTTAAAAACAAAAGCAAAAATAAAAAGAAGTTAGGGAAAGTAAATTGTTCAACACTCGGCACGCAGGCCGGAAATTGTTCGATAGAAAAGGGAATTTAACCTGTGGGATCACCAACCACCTGCTCCTGCTCCTACTCCACCCGCCTAGTCCATGTCTTCATCACTGTCCTCGTCATCACCTCCTCCATGCCCCGCCATGTACTCCTGGATGCTTCCGATGTCATCTTGGATATCGGAGATGTTTCTTTCAATTGCTCCGACCCGGTTGTACGTGTTGTTGGCGAGGTTGTAGGTGTTCCTGGTACACATAAGGTTTTCCTGCAAAAGATCATGCAAACTCTGAAAGTTAGGAAAACCACCTCCCGGTTCACCGTGAGGGTGGTACTGGTAGTGGGGAGGTAGAGCGTAAAGGACTAGCGCCTCTTATGGGTTCCATGCATGGCCTTGCATCCTTTGAAAGCTTACCGACCCGTCTTCCACCTCATAGATTAGGTTCATGGAGCGGCAGATGTGTACATCGACTCTTCCCGACCATGGGCTTCTTTCGAAAGACCTAGGTATGTTCACGAAGTGCCTGTAGAGACGGTACATCCATCCCCCGAAGAAAATAGGGGTTGGTGCATGAGCTAGCCGATTCAGATGCATGTTTCGGAGTAGGAGAAATGGAACATCGAGGTGTCTTCGGTTGTGAATGCAATGAAGGACTATCAGATCTCTCAACCCAACAACACCACCACTATCATGCCTTTGGCTTAAAGAGTAACCGAGGACCCTATGGATGTATCGGTAGAGTGGGTCCTTCAACTTGGTACTCTTTGTGCTGCTTGGGTTGTAGTGCCCTTCACCAATCTGAGCCCACGCGGCTTGGCGCTCGTTCTCATCCAAATCTCGCACTCCTCCGGCGTTCTCTTCACTACCCGAATCTTCCTTCGTATACAGCCCTACTATTGCCCCGAATTGTGCCATTGAGATTGAGTACTTCGTTCTACCACATCGGAATGCCACCCCATCATTGTCGAAAGGTTGCACCTTGAATTGAAAGTGAAGGTGCTATAGAACTCCATAGTGCACTCATGGACGGAACGAAGTCTAGTGATTAGGGCAATCCTTAGTGGGCCGGTATCAAGGTTGTTAACCCGGTCAGGTTGGTTCACCATGGCTAAGAGATCCGTGCACACTTGTCTTGGATATTCTTCCGGTCTTGTTTGAAGTGTGTCATATCTGGCCTTAGCATCGAGCTCGTTTGCGTTGAATCTTGTGAACTTCTTCGACAACATCTGAAAGAATATACCAAAAGTTAGCACGAAATAGTGAAATTTTTCGGAGAAAACTGAAAATAGTGGGCTGGACACGGCCCCGTGTTCAGCGGGCACGACCCCGTGTCCAGGCGTCTGTTACTCAAAAATTCCATTTTTGGACCCGGTCCGGAAAATCTGAAAATTTTTGTCCAAGTAGGTGCGGTTTCCCCCGAAAATTAAACCCTAAGTGCCGTTTTCCCAAAACAAACCGTTTACCCTTTCGATTTTATATTTTTCGGTTCAAAAACAAGGGTTTGGGGTTTTTGTGAGAAATCGGGCAAATCTATCAACAATTCAAGTGGGTTTACTTTCCATAACACTAATCTAAACTAATGCTAACAGATTTATGCAAAAATTTGAGGTTTGATCCGGATGAACTTCAAGAACCTAGATTTTTCCCAAATTTTTGATGTTTTAACTACATGCAAGTAACTAATCTAACTACTAATGAGGATAGAATCATACCTTGATGTTGTTAGAATGAGAGGAGACATCGTAATTTTGCAGAAAATCGCCTGGACCATAGCGTTTTTCGGGGAAACGGGGCGTGTGGAATGGTGTAATTGTTATGAAAAAGGGGTTTTAAGCCGACAGTTGCGCGGACACGGCCCTGTGCCGAGCAGAGTATTATATATATTTTTTTAACGTGCTCGTGTGAGTGCCCTGTTTTCCTAAAACTCGGTTAGGAGACTTACCAGTTTCGATGTTCATCCGCTTGTTCGTAACCTACCAGGTATGATGTTGATGCCTTTATTCGTCAAGCGTTTGAAGCGAGATTTATTCCTCCTCATCCTCAATGAATCCTTGATTGAGTTTTAGCCGTTGGCCATTGACTTTGAATGGAATTCCATTCCGAGATTTAATTTCTACTGCACCGTGAGGATAAATATGGGTTGTGACAACTCGAATTTCCAAGATTTCTATTACGCATTTATTACACGTTTATTGATTGTTTAATTGTTTGCTTGCACAATTGGTTTGCTATGAAACTGTATACGTTTTGATACAATATAGTGTTTTGTGGTTGTGCATGGTTATGTGTTACTTGTGAAAGATTTGACAAATAATGGAATGTGGTGTTGAAACTGTAATAAATAATACTTAAGGGTGTTTAGGGTTGATAGTGAAACCTTAACAACTCATAACCCTAATCCCCTTCCCTAATCATTCACTAATCATTCACAAAGAATCAAAACACGTACTTTCACCTCCTCTAATCCTCTCTACAACATCTTCTCATCATTCTTGGTTTCACAAGTCTTTTGCATCAAGTTTGATTACCAATCCATCTAGAATCGAATCAAGGTCGTGTGTAACGGACTTAGACATTTGATAAACCCTAGAAGCAATAACATACCGAGCAAACCAAGGTGAGTTCACACTCTTACCAAGGCATGGGATTCCCGGGTTGAGGGAATGGGATTGAAGGGTTAAGGTTGAATAGATTCGTACTGACACTAATACTAGACTACCATACCACTGTCCTCGGTTGTGAAGGATACTCACGTAAAACCTACGTGTACTTATACTTACTACTATCCTCGGTTGTGAAGGATACTCACGTAAAACCTACGTGTACTTATACTTACTACTATCCTCGGTTGTGAAGGATACTCACGTAAAACCTACGTGTACTTATACTTACTACTATCCTCGGTTGTGAAGGATACTCACGTAAAACCTACGTGTACTTATACTTACTACTATCCTCGGTTGTGAAGGATACTCACGTAAAACCTACGTGTACTTATACTTATTACTATCCTCGGTTGTGAAGGATACTCACGTAAAACCTACGTGTATTTATACTTACTATTATCCTCGGTTGTGAAGGATACTTATGGTTACGAATAGTCTAGTGGTTATACAACATGGGAAGCCCCCACCAATAGAACGCACTATCGGCCCAGTAGAGCCACATGTTACATACGAACTTACTATTACGCGTTTACTTTCTGTGAACTCGCTCAACTAGTTGTTGATCCTCTGTTACATGCCTTGCAGGTCGTTAGGTACATGGAGCTTGCACAGGGAGGAGCAGGTCGTTGTGGGCTTGGATCGTGATTATCTTGTTAAACACTTATGATACTTGATACTTTATTACGATGGGTTTTAGTTATACGCTTCCGCTAAACAATGATAACTTACTTATGTTTTTGGAACACCTTTCATATGGATTGGGTTTGGTTTAATAGCAATTACGTTTACTATATATATTGTTCTATATGATTGGTGGCTTGATCCTGGTCAGTCATGCTCCCAAGCGGTGATACTCCGCAGGTGGATTTTGGGGGTGTGACAGATTGGTATCAGAGCCATTGGTTATAGAGAACTAGGTTTTAATATGGGAAAACGTTTTTATTAAAACCAGACTATAACCAGAACAGTGCTCTCAACGATCCACAACGACGCTTCGCTCCACGTGCAAGACTCAACATCCTAGGTAATAAGGTTTATGTTTATTGCCTACATGCTAGAATTACATAGAACTTTGCTCGTGGTATACTTAGATTACATTGCTCACTATATGCTATTGCTTGAGAACACCTATGTGCCTACACTTTTCTGTCATCGCACTACTCGCGAACCATTCATACTTGTGCTACCTTTACTGTTCGATCATGTCTGGACGTGTTAACATGACTCAAGCCCAGTTGACGGCTCTCATTAACGAACAAGTTGCTGCGGCGCTTGCAGCCGCACAGGCAGGAGGTATAACCTGCTATTCCAGACCTATCCTAGGATGTTAGATCCTACTCTTGTGACCCAACTCTCGCGCTTAACCTTGACCTATCTTTCTCGCGCAACGGGTCAGAATGCATAGCAACCTGTCTGCACATTCAAGAACTTCATGGACTGTCGTCCAAGCACATCCAGTGGCACAGAAGGAGCAGTGGGACTACTCCATTGGTTTGGGAAGCTCGAGTCAGTATCCAAGATGAGTGAATGCCCTGAGGCTCGCAGGGTCAAGTACGCCACTGGAAGGGATCGCGCTAACCTGGTGGAACGCGCAAGTACAGATACTAGGGTTGGCAGCTGCTAACGCCACCCCCTGGAACGAATTCAAAGAATGCATTAAAAGGGAATACTGCACGCGTGATGACATCCACAAATTGGAAGTGGAGCCTTACCATTTGAAAATGACGGGGTCAGAAATTGAAGCTCATACGAAACGGTCAAACGAACTGGCCATCTTGTGTCCAACCATGGTGGACCCTCCAAGCAAGCGTATCGAATCGTACCTCAAGGGTCTAGCCTCAGAGATTCAGAGCCATGCTACATCGGCTAACCTCGACAATATCCAAGACATTCAGCGTCTTGCTCATCGCCTCACGGAGCGGGCAGTAGTACAGAACAGACTGCCTAGTTGTATCAGCGCTATTACTACCGCTACCACTTCTGCTACTCCCGTTACTCCTAGTGACACACAAGCGGAAATGGGATGGGTATTCCAGCAAGGGTTCCGCTACCGTTCAGTCTCAAGCACAGTAGCAGCGCAAGAATAGTGATCACCAGAGCCCGAGTCAGCCAACTTCTGGTGGTCAGGGGCAGGGTGGATATCGGGGAATTCACCCAATGTGTAACGAATGCAACAGACACCACGGTGGTTAGTGCAACGAGGGACGTTGCCAGAGGTGTCTCAAGATGGGCCATGAAGCTAAGGATTCAGGAGCCCACGGTCTGCAAATCAGAATCGCCAGCAGCAACAGCAAGCAGAAATCCTATGCAAAGAAAAGATTGTTCGCATTCCTCGTTCTGGTCAAGAGCCTCTCGAAGTTCAAGGCGACAAGAGTGGTGCTGTAGTGGGCATCATCTCCTTCCTTAAGGCCCAGAAGTGTTTGCGCAAGGGCCACACTACTATGGTAGCACTTGTTACTGACGCATCATTGAGAGAGAAAAGAATAGAGGATATTCCAGTTGTACGCGAATTTCCTCAAGTGTTTACTAAAGATTTACCAGGTCTACCGCCTCATCGTCAGGCCGAGTTTCACGTCGAGCTAGCTCCAGGAGCAGCACCTATAGCTCGCGCACCGTATCGTTTAGCTCTAGCTGAATTGGAAGGACTGTCTAAGCAACTACAAGAGCTCTTGGATAAGGGTTTCATTCGTCCAAGCTCTTCGCCTTGGGGAGCTCCAGTATTATTCGTGAAAAAGAAGGATGGCACTTTCAGGATGTGCATCGACTACCGCGAACTGAACAAAGTCACAGTGAAGAACCGCTATCCTCTTCCTCGTATTGACGACTTATTTGACCAGTTGCAAGGGTCGAGTTACTATTCCAAGATTGATCTAAGGTCAGGGTATCATCAGCTGAGAGTCCGGGATGAGGACGTCTCCAAGACAGCATTCAGGACTCGCTACGGCCATTACGAGTTCCTAGTCATGCCGTTTGGGCTTACGAACGCGCCTGCAGTTTTCATGGATCTTATGAACAGGGTGTGCAAACCCTATCTTGACAAGTTCGTCATTGTCTTCATCGACGACATTCTGATCTACTCCAAGAGTCAGGAGGAACACGAGCAGCACTTACGTCTTATCTTGGAACTTCTTCGAAAGGAACAACTGTACGCCAAGTTTTCTAAATACGACTTCCGGCTTCGTGAAGTCCACTTCTTAGGCCATGTGGTGAACAGGGATGGGATCCATGTCGATCCATCCAAGGTAGATTCGATCAGGAACTGGCCTGCACCGCGTACACTGACAGAAATACGCCAATTCTTGGGTTTGGCGGGGTATTACAGGCGATTCATTAAAGACTTCTCTAAGATCGCACAGCCGCTTACTATGTTGACACAGGAAGGTGTTACCTATCGTTGGGGTAATACACAAGAAACGGCTTTTCGGTATTTAAAGGGATAGGCTTTGCAGCGCACCTATTCTCTCATTGCCAGAGGGCACGGACGATTTGTGGTCTTTTGTGACGCATCGATATAGGGCTTGGTTGTGTATTGATGCAGCGGGATAAGGTTATTGCTTACGCTTCTCGTCAACTCAAAGTTCATGAACGGAACTACACGACGCACGATTTAGAGCTGGGAGCTGTTGTTTTCGCGCTCAAGATATGGCGACACTACCTGTACGGTACCAGGTGCACTATTTACACCGATCACAGGAGTCTCGAGCATATCTTCAAGCAGAAGAAATTGAATATGCGTCAACGACGATGGGTCGAGTTACTTAATGATTACGAATGCGCCATCAAGTACCATCCAGGCAAGGCCAATGTTGTGGCGGACGCTCTCAGTCGAAAAGACACTCTACCTAGACGCGTACGAGCTTTGCAGCTCACTATTCAGTCCAGTCTTCCTGCACAGATACGAACTGCTCAGATAGAAGCATTAAAACACGAAAACGTCAAGGCTGAAGCCTTACGCGGCTCAAGGCAACGCATGGAACAAAAGGAAGACGGCGCCTACTATGTAACGGGGCGTATTTGGGTCCCACTTTATGGCGGTTTACGAGAGCTTGTGATGGACGAAGCACACAAGTCTCGCTACTTGGTACATCCAGGTTCGGATAAAATGTACCATGACATCAGAACCACGTATTGGTGGCCTAGCATGAAGGCCCACATCGCTACTTACGTCGGCAAGTGTTTGACATGTGCAAAGGTCAAAGTGGAATATCAGAAACCAGCGGGCCTACTTCAACAACCTAAGATACCGCAATGGAAATGGGAAGAAATTTCCATGGATTTCGTTACAGGCTTACCTAGATCCCAGCGGGGGAATGATACCATATGGGTGATCGTGGATCGACTCACCAAGTCTGCACACTTCCTGGCTATAAAGGAAACGGATAAGTTCTCCACTCTCGCGGACGTTTATCTTAAAGAAGTTGTTTCGAGGCACGGGGTGCCCACCTCCATCATTTCGGATCGGGATGCACGATTCACGTCAGAGCTATGGCAAGCGATGCATAAATCTTTCGGCTCACGGTTAGACATGAGCACAGCGTATCACCCTCAGACGGATAGGCAGTCTGAGCGCACGATCCAAACTCTAGAAGACATGCTTCGGGCGTGTGTTATCGATTTCGGCAACAGCTGGGAAAAACACCTCCCTTTAGTGGGGTTTTCGTACAATAACAGTTACCACACCAGCATACAAGCTGCTCCATTCGAGGCATTGTACGGACGTAAATGCCGGTCACCTCTCTGTTGGGCAGAGGTGGGGGATAGTCAGATTACAGGTCCGAAATTGGTGGTTGACGCTACAGAACGAATAGCACAGATACGACAACGCATGGCGGCAACACGCGACCGTCAGAAAGCATACGCGGATAAGCGTAGGAAACCGTTGGAATTTCAGGTCGGGGACCGGGTTTTACTTAAAGTCTCACCCTGGAAGGGTGTGGTTCGATTTGGTAAACGAGGCAAACTCAATCCACGGTATGTTGGACCGTTCGAAATCACTGAAAGAATAGGCCTAGTAGCCTACAGACTGAACCTACCAGCTGAACTCGGTGCAGTTCACAATGTATTTCACGTGTCGAATCTGAAGAAGTGCCTGTCAGATGAGACCCTCATAGTTCCTTTTAAGGAACTCACTATCGACGAGCGGTTGCAGTTCGTCGAGGAGCCAGTTGAAATCACGGACCGGGATGTTAAGGTCCTCAAACACAAGAGAATCCCTCTTGTTCGAGTTCGTTGGAACTCCCGTCGTGGCCCAGAGTACACTTGGGAACGCGAAGACCAGATGACAGAAAAGTACCCCCAATTATTCGAAACCAATGCAACCACTACTGAGGCTGAAGCTACTACTACTGAATTTCGGGACGAAATTCCAAATCAACGGGGGGATGATGTGACACCCCAGGAAAACAAGTAAACAATACAGCTTACCTAGCTCCCTCAGTGAGTGCGTACCAAATTTCGGGACGAAATTTCTTTCAAGTTGGGGATAATGTGACAACTCGAATTTCCAAGATTTCTATTACGCATTTATTACACGTTTATTGATTTTTTAATTGTTTGCTTGCACAATTGGTTTGCTATGAAACTGTATACGTTTTGATACAATATAGTGTTTTGTGGTTGTGCATGGTTATGTGTTACTTGTGAAAGATTTGACAAATAATGGAATGTGGTGTTGAAACTGTAATAAATAATACTTAAGGGTGTTTAGGGTTGATAGTGAAACCTTAACAACTCATAACCCTAATCCCCTTCCCTAATCATTCACTAATCATTCACAAAGAATCAAAACACGTACTTTCACCTCCTCTAATCCTCTCTACAACATCTTCTCATCATTCTTGGTTTCACAAGTCTTTTGCATCAAGTTTGATTACCAATCCATCTAGAATCGAATCAAGGTCGTGTGTAACGGACTTAGACATTTGATAAACCCTAGAAGCAATAACATACCGAGCAAACCAAGGTGAGTTCACACTCTTACCAAGGCATGGGATTCCCGGGTTGAGGGAATGGGATTGAAGGGTTAAGGTTGAATAGATTCGTACTGACACTAATACTAGACGACCATACCACTGTCCTCGGTTGTGAAGGATACTCACGTAAAACCTACGTGTACTTATACTTACTACTATCCTCGGTTGTGAAGGATACTCACGTAAAACCTACGTGTACTTATACTTACTACTATCCTCGGTTGTGAAGGATACTCACGTAAAACCTACGTGTACTTATACTTACTACTATCCTCGGTTGTGAAGGATACTCACGTAAAACCTACGTGTACTTATACTTACTACTATCCTCGGTTGTGAAGGATACTCACATAAAACCTACGTGTACTTATACTTACTACTATCCTCGGTTGTGAAGGATACTCACGTAAAACCTACGTGTACTTATACTTACTACTATCCTCGGTTGTGAAGGATACTCACGTAAAACCTACGTGTACTTATACTTATTACTATCCTCGGTTGTGAAGGATACTCACGTAAAACCTACGTGTATTTATACTTACTACTATCCTCGGTTGTGAAGGATACTTATGTTTACGAATAGTCTAGTGGTTATACAACATGGGAAGCCCCCACCAATAGAACGCACTATCGGCCCAGTAGAGCCACATGTTACATACGAACTTACTATTACGCGTTTACTTTCTGTGAACTCGCTCAACTAGTTGTTGATCCTCTGTTACATGCCTTGCAGGTCGTTAGGTACATGGAGCTTGCTCAGGGAGGAGCAGGTCGTTGTGGGCTTGGATCGTGATTATCTTGTTAAACACTTATGATACTTGATACTTTATTACGATGGGTTTTAGTTATACGCTTCCGCTAAACAATGATAACTTACTTATGTTTTTGGAACACCTTTCATATGGATTGGGTTTGGTTTAATAGCAATTACTTTTACTATATATATTGTTCTATATGATTGGTGGCTTGATCCTGGTCAGTCACGCTCCCAAGCGGTGATACTCCGCAGGTGGATTTTGGGGGTGTGACATGGGTGATGGAAAAAAGTCCTGACCACCTAGATTTTAGTTTACCCGGAAATAATCGAAGTCGTGAATTACACAATAGAACTTGATCTCCCACTCGAAATTCATTAGGTTTAATGTGTTTGTTGTGTAAATTTTTCATTCTTTCCTTATAAATTTCAGAGTTAGAGTATGCATAATTCCTTAATTCGTCTAATTCATTTATTTGACAAAACCGATTTTTGCCTGCAAATTCTAAATCGAAGTTTACATTTTTTATTGCCCAGTAGGCCTTGTGAGCTATTTCTACCGGCAAATGACAACTTTTTCCATAGACGAGCTTATATGGGGTTGGGCCTATGGTTGTTTTATAGGCAGTTCGAAAAGCCCATAAAGCATCATCTAATTTATCGGCCCATTCCTTTTTATTTAATCCTACGGTTTTTTCAAGCATTCGTTTTAAACCTCTATTAGTCACTTCGGCATGTCCGTTTGTTTGAGGGTGATATGCTGTTGAGACCCGATGATAGACCCCATATCTTGTTAAGATTTTTTCGAGTTGATGATTACAAAAATGGGTACCTCTATCACTTATTAATGCTTTAGGTGTTCCAAAACTAGAGAATAATTTTTTCAGAAATCTTACCACGACTCTTCCATCATTTGTTGGAAGTACCTCGGCCTCGGCCCACTTAGACAGGTAATCTACTGCCACAAGTATATATTTGTTTCCTTTTGACAGCGGGAAAGGTCCCATAAAGTCGAGTCCCCACACATCAAAAATTTCACAAACGAGAATGCCATTTTGTGGCATTTCGTTTTTGGAAGAAATATTACCTGATCTTTGGCAAGCATCACATGTCTTAACTAGACTTTGCGCGTCTTTGTAAATGGTTGGCCAATAAAATCCTGAATCAAATACCTTTCGTGCGGTACTAGCGGCACCATGATGTCCTCCGTATGGACCTTCATGACAATGGCGGAGAATTCTTCTTGCTTCACTACCATGTACGCACCTTCGGATGAGTTGGTCGGCACACATTTTGAAAAGATAAGGATCTTCCCAAAAGTAATGCTTCACATTAGCAAAGAATTTTTTTCTTTGGTGATGTGGCCATCCTTTGGCGACTATACCGCTAGCTAAGTAGTTAGCATAGTCGGCATACCATGGTTCTTCCTTGTATTCCACCATTTCTAGGGACTCCGTTGGAAATTTTTCGTTGATTTGCTCATCCCTAGTTGCCTCCAAAGCTGGGTCTTCTAAGCGCGAAAGATGATCTACAGCGGTGTTTTCTGCTCCTCTTTTGTCTTTGATTTCAATATCAAATTCTTGGAGGAGTAAAATCCACCTGATCAAACGGGGTTTTGCGTTTTGTTTCTTGAAAAAGGTATCGAATGGCTGCATGATCTGTATAGACTATTGTTTTAGAAAGAACAAGATAAGAACGAAATTTATCAAAAGCCAATACCACAGCTAGTAATTCTTTTTCAGTTGTTGTGTAATTTTCTTGTGCATCGTTAAGTGTTTTACTAGCATAATAGATTGGGTAAAAATGCTTCTCTTTTCTTTGTCCCAAGACTGCTCCAACGGCAAAGTCACTTGCATCACACATGATTTCGAAAGGAAATTTCCAATTAGGCGCTATCATGATAGGTGCATTGACTAGCATTTCCTTGAGGGTTTGAAATGCCTGACTGCAATCCTTGTCAAAGATGAAAGGCGCATCTTTTTCAAGTAATTTTGTTAGAGGTCTTGAAATTTTAGAAAAGTCCTTGATAAACCGCCTATAAAATCCGGCATGCCCTAAGAAACTTCTAATTGCTCTAACGGAGGATGGTGGAGGCAATCGAGAAATAGTGTCTATTTTTGCTCGATCAACTTCCATTCCTTCGCTAGAGATCTTGTGGCCGAGCATTATTCCCTCTGTTACCATGAAATGGCACTTTTCCCAGTTAAGGGCGAGGTTAGTTTCCTCACATCGAGATAGCATTCGTTCAAGGTTATCGAGGCATTGGTCGTATGAATCTCCAAAGATAGAAAAGTCGTCCATGAAGACTTTCATTGTCTTTTCTATCATGTCATGGAAGATGGCCACCATGCAACGTTGGAATGTTGCGGGGGCATTACATAGACCAAATGGCATGCGTCGATAAGCAAAAGTTCCATAGGGACATGTGAAAGTTGTCTTTTCTTGGTCTTCGGGCGCTATCGGGATTTGAAAGTAACCTGAAAAACCATCCAAGAAACAATAAAATTTATGACCGGATAATCTTTCTAACATTTGATCAATGAAGGGCAAAGGAAAGTGATCTTTCCTTGTTGCTTCATTTAATCGTCTATAGTCTATACATACTCTCCATCCTGTGACGGTTCTCGTTGGTATTAATTCATTCTTTTCATTAGTTATTACCGTCATACCTCCTTTCTTTGGAACTACTTGGACGGGACTTACCCAGGTACTATCTGAGATAGGGTAGATAAGTCCAGCGTCAAGTAATTTGATGACTTCGTTTTTAACCACTTCTTGCACATTTGGATTTACTCTACATTGTGGTTGTATTACCGATTTGTAGTCATCATTCATTAAAATTTTGTGCGTGCACATGGAAGGACTTATTCCTTTAATATCTACAAGCTTCCAAGCTATCGCATTTTTATGTTTTTTCAAAAGTTTAATTAATTTTTCTTTCTCTAAACTACTTAATTTAGATGAAATAATTACAGGTGATTTACCATCTTTGTCTAGAAAAGCATATTCCAAACCTTTCGGAAGTTCTTTGAGCTCAAGGGGTGGGTCTTTAAGAGACTCCTTATTTTGTTGCTCATTTTGATCAAGAACTTTAAAATTTTGTTCTATGGCGACCTATTCTTCAACAAAGTGGTCAATCTTTTGACTTGTATCGGGTGGCTCATCTTCATCTTCAATTAGAGGGTCATTATTGGCAAAAGGATATTTCATTGAGTGCTCATGATCTATACTCCTTTTGAATGCCCCTAGTTGAAGAGGTAGATTGTTGAACTTCCGGTTTTTCAAAGCTTCATGAGTTTTTACAAAAGGTCGTCCCAACACTAGAGGAGCGTCATCAAGGATGACAAAGTCGGTTGGGATTACCATTTAATTTGTTTGAACCAAGACATCTTCAACTACACCGATTGATTTTATTACTTTCCGATCGGATAGAAAAATGGGTATTTGAAGTGGAGAAAAATCACTAATACTTAATTTTTCGAAAATGTAGTTAGGCATTATGTTAACACAAAGATCTTTATCAATGGTGATATTACTAATAAAGGAATTTTGAAAGAAACATGGAACCGGTGTAATGTTAATTTCAAAAGGGTCTTCTTTTATTAGCGAAGTTTGATCATTAGTTAACTTAACACTTACTATTTCTTCAATTTTAGTGTTAGTGTTTAACTCTTTTAAAAACTTAGCATGAGTGGGTACTAAACAATGATTTTCAAAAGAAGGTGACAAGAGATTAATTTCTTCAAAATTAGACTCTTCTTGAATTTTAACACTATTGTCCTCACCTTTTTCGTTGTTTAACTCATGTGTCGGTTTTTCACTTATTTGTTCTTCCATTTTTAATTCTTCAACTATCGTTTTTTTATTTAATTCTTCTCTTGCGCGGGACTCCTCTTCCCTTGCGCGAGATTCTTTTATGTATCGCTCGATAGTTTTAAGTTTTTCTATTATCATATCGGCTACTTCGGTGATAGAGAAAGGATCGGGATCCTCAAAGCTTGAATCCGGTTGTTCGATCCTTGGTTCCTCATAATACTCATATGAAGTAGATGGTTCATACCATTGTTCCTCATTGTAAGTATATGATGGATAAGGGTCGTAATTTTGTTCTTTATAGTACTCATATGAGGTGGGTTGTTCACGCCATGGCTCCTCATAATAAGAGTATGAAGGTGGTGGCTCATATCTTGATTCCTCAAAGTATGAGTATGAAGGTTCATACCTTGGTTCATCAAAATATGAGTATGAGGGAGAAGGTTCATACCTTTGGTCTTCATAGGATGTGTATGAAGTCGATGGGTCGTACCTGGGCTCCTCATAATAGTTGTATGAATTGGATGGTTGAAATAGGTTACAATATTGTACCGAGTGTGGGTTTCCACAATTAGTGCAATAGTCTCCCCTATAATCATCCTCCTCATAGGTGTAGTTGTAGCCTCCTGAGTATTGATCCATAAGAATCACTCAACAGACCACAACAGAGTCTCGGGACCAGAAAATAAAAATAAAGACGGAAACAGAAGCTGGACACGGCCCCGTGTTTAGCGGTTTGTAGCAACCGTAGAGCGGTTTTCCAAGGCGTGAATGCACTACTCAAATGATGGGGTGCTACGGGATAGAGAGTGTAGGGTTACTGGTAGGGGTGTTGGTGGTGGCGATATAGGTAGTGGGTGATAGGGTGCATGTGAGGTGAAGGATGAGGAGAGTCTTTTCTGAGTGTTAGCCATTTTCACCTGCTTAGATACCGGGTCCCAAACGACTCATATTACAGGTTGGAGTGTTAGGCATGAAGTAGGCAAAGACAGACTTCCTACTTTATAGAGTTTTAGAGTAACTATTTCGGTTAGTGTTCTACTAGATGAAGATTTGGAACAACTTAGGAATTTCAAATAGATAGTGATCATTTGCTTGACCCGCAAAGCCCACCAGGATTTCCATGCACTACAAGTTGTTATTACGTGGGCCCCCGTAATAATAAATTGTCTTGCATGGTCACCCTAATTTTTCTCTCGTTCAAAGCAGCCGATCAGTCAGAGAAGGGACACTACTGTCTTCATACCTTCAACATGGAAAGGCCGTTATAATGGTCCACGCGCCAACGTCCGTTGTCGTTACGCGCGAAATGGCACAATGCTTAGACGAAGTAGGAATAAAGAGTGTTCCTAACAATAGTAGTTGGAGGGGCACCTTCAAGATGAGTACATCATCTTCCTTGTCTGGACAAGAGTGTCGTCAATCATGTTTCGTAAAAGCCATAGGGACCTCGTCTCACTGATAAGGTTGTTGTCCAAGGTTACCTCCTCCGCCTCGCCATCACTGCCGTAGTCAGGCACCTTCGCATTCGAGAGGGGAGAACAGCCATCTTCTACGGAATCAAGCTCAGGGTCTCGTTTGGTAACTACATCAGCCATAAGCTCCGCAATAAATGCGAGGTCGATAGTCTCATTGTGCGAGTCAAGAATAATAATAGGATTCGAAGTTGAAGGGATCTCGTTCCCGTCAATAATTATTCCGTACATGTATATGCATATATATCAATGAATAATAATGTTTAGTATATACAAGCAAATAAATGCAACATATCACATATACCTCTCGTTTGTTGTTTCGGGTGTCGTTTTGTCTTTGGCAAGTCTATCTCACGTAGACTATACCTCACATGGCACTTTAGTTAGGGTATTCTCCTCCCTACTAATGTCCCTGCTTTTGTCTTTCCTTTGTAAATGTTTGATTCATGGATCTTGGCGCTTTCGTAAATGCAATGAAAAATCTTTTTGTTTGTTGTAAAAATGTTTTCGTGAGAGAATCCTAGTGATTGTAGACTAGACTCGAGAAGGAATCCTAGTTCACTACAATCGAAGCTCTGATACCAACCTGTCACACCCTGACTTTTGCGAAAGCGTGTGTGTGTGACTTGATCAGTTTTCATTGCATTCAATTATAACAAACAACTATATGATTAATATGATGTTCATCCATTCAAAAGTTCAAAACATTACAATCACAAGTCATTTAAGTTTCAATCAACATGACCTCCAGTTAAGTTACAAACAAACTAAAGTGGATGACATCTAAACTTGAAATTTACACCTTGAAAACAACACCCGCGCCCAAGATCCATCTTGTTTCCTGAAATACATGTAATTTTGAAAACATCAACAAAAGTTGAGCGAGTTCATGCGTTTTGTATGAGTTCCAATAAACTTGTAAACATTTGAGAGATTCCTTTGAAAATAGGTATGTAAAGCGTCTATGAACAGTTCAATTAATGTTTTGCAAGGACATTAATATATGTGAAGACATAGGGAGTAACCAACCCGAGTGGGCTATTATAAGTGTCGAATCCCCTCGACTGTGTCGAATCCCCTCGACTGTGTCACATCACCTTAACTGTGTCAAGTCACCTTGACTGTGTCAAATCACCTTGACTGTTGTCGAATCACCTCGACTGGGACACAAAAGCACTCCAAGTAGTCACAAATGGACCATGAGTGGGGCTCGGCCGTACCCATTAGATCTAACCTTTGTCCATGATTCTTATGAGAGTTATTGGCATTTCAGTTTCAGCCTATGCTCACATGATCTAATAGTTCATTTCATAGACAAATCATACCATTGAAACATATGTAACATGTATTTCACCCCCGAGAGTTATAAATCCGAAAATAGTTAAGAGAAAAGGGGGACATGAACTCACTGTTTTGCGTTCCTGAGAGAGATATTCTAGCAACGTGTTCCGTAAACGCGAGTCAACCTACAAGGGTTCTACTCATTAGACACGTCGGTCTTTCTTAGACTTTGTACTCGTTGTTCATCTTGAATGTTTGTTATTTTCATTTCGTTTTTGGAACACTTGTGTAGTTTAATAATACGTTGGCATTTGTTCCTGGTGTACTTTGATTCGAGACTTTATATTTGTTACACAAATATAAGTGTAATTCTTTAATTGATAAAAGCGTTGAAAATATTTATTTTTAACGTCGAAATATGTTGTCGTATGTGTACGACATTAGTGAGAGAGTACACTTCAACGAGTGTATGTGAGTATATCATCATGTACTAGAGTCTTTTATACATATACATATACCGTATGTATACTTGTATTTTTGCGCTTTATACGTGTACGTATACCGTATTTATACGTGTAGGTATACCGTATTATACGCGTAGGTATACCATATTATACGTGTAGGTATACCATATTTATAACGTACTTGTACAATATATATTTATAAAAATATACATGTATTTTACATTGGGCCTATCCCACCTTTTGTGTTATTGAGCTTAGTTCACACATTTTGTCATCGGGCCTAGCCCATGGCCTAACCCATGTTATTATTGTATTTGGGCCTAGCCCATATTATTTTTGTAAGTGGGCTTATTCAGTGTTTATGGAATGGGCCTTTGCCATGTTTTTAAGGTATTGAGCCTAGCCCAATATTTATGTTATTTTAGCCCAACATTAATTGTTTTAGCCCAATATTTATGTTCATGCATTTTTAGTAATCTTTTACTAATTATGCTAGTAACTTTTATAATCACACTTAGTGTTATTTTTATTGTTAAACTTTCCGGTTTTTCGTTGTCGGTATTATATGTCAAGTGTCTAAAATATTTTTTTAAGACTTGTTATAATGTTCGGTTCATATAACTTTTGTGTCGGAATTACTCGTTTTGCCGACGAAGCATAAAGTGTTGTCCGATTATTTCACGCTCCGGATCGAGACGCTAGGATAGCCTTTACCGATGACAACGCCCTTTGTTCGATAGAGCGTTTATTATATATATTTTGCGTCGGTTCAAATATATATATATATATATATATATATATATTGTCTTGTTACTACTTATTGTTAAAATTCGATTTGTTTGGTGTCCGTTCATCCGCGTTTCGTTGTCCGTTTATTTGTTTTAACCACAATATACATGGAGCCTCATGTGTATAAGTTTGGTGTATTTTCCAAGTGTAGTGTATTTTTATATTTGGTATGTATTCTTCCTACCACTACTACATACACATAATATACACACATTATATGCCAATCTTTGGTTTTTTTTAAATATATATAATTTTTACAAAAATTATATTTATTGTTATACATTTAACTTTTCACCCTTTTACTTATTAAAAATACTTTCAAGTATTTAAGTAAACTCTTGTATGGTAAATGCTTAACCATTATCATTAGGGTTTCTATAATCATGATTAGGGTCGTTAATCATAATTAAGTTTACTAATCGCGATTAACCATGTTAATCGCCCCGTTAATCCCATTTTAATCGCGACTAATATTTTAGAAAATTTTGCCATAATTTCCCCTAAACTATGGCGTTTTCCCACGTTTTTAAAACACGTTTATAAGCATGTTTAGCACCCTTAATCATGATCAATCCAAACAAGTTCCATTCCATCACTTTGCATGAATAATCCTACTTTTAACATCCTCGTTTCCATGAACTTTTTATATATTTTTAAACACACTTTTTAAAATATATGCTATCATTTTTAGATCATATTAACAAGATCTAAAAAAAACATATTATTTCTTAAGAACCCCCATGTTGTTCTTCCTTTTTAACTACTTGTTAAGACCACTTTTTAACATAATCTTAGTAAAAATCACGGTCTTTAATTTCTACAAAAATCACATATATGTTGTAACTTGTTTTTAGATTGTAGTAAAGTTTATGGATCATAGGATTGATGACCTTGGTTAGATTTAAACATCAAAATGTTTATATCTTTATTTTTGTTCTTAAACATGCATGATCATTCATGTAAATAACCTACTTTAACAAGATATACATATGTAAAACATCATCTAGCACATAACAACATAACTCACACATAATATATAATTATTATAGACTTTTTAAGTGGTGATTAGAGTTTTTAAGCTTTGTTTTGTTGAAGTTCAAGATGAACACTTTGTACTTTATAAATCTACATAATAAAAGAAGCTAAAAAAATGGTAAGAAGTGTCTTACAACTTTGCAAATGTAAATAATCTCTAGGATGAAGATGATAAAGGTGTAAAGCTCTAAAGTGGTCCCTTATGGCTTGAACCTCTTTAGATTGTCTTGAAATGTGCTAGGAAGGCTTGAATTAGGGTGTTCAAAGATTGAAAAGGGGTGGTCTAGTGTGAGGTGTGGGAACCGTGACAAGGGGAAGGAGTTGAGAGATGTTTTGATTTTTTTTTTTTTTTTTTTTTGAAGGTATGGATGATAGAATGGTAGGTTATAACTTGCAAGTTTCAAGTCTTACAAAATCTCTAAACCATGCCTTATAATCATACAAAATCCATTCAAGTCAAGTGGAGGTTAGCCGAGAATGCTAGAGTATGGTGGATGGATTTTTTTATTTTTTTTTTCATTTAAACATGTGCACTTATAATATGTGTTGAGATATTTAAGCAATTAGTGTGTGTCTTGAATAATTCACATATTAACGATAGATTAGGGTGTTAACTAGTCTTAACTAGTTTAGTGGGTATAGGTTTTAGATGGTAAAAATGACACTGGTTTATCCGTCGGTTCAATATCGGGTGTTATATAAAAGGTGTTATATCATACCGGGAGCGATGGTTCTATTTTACCATCGATGCTATGGCGTTTATTTAAGGCGTTTATGACGCCGAGATATCGCTAACTAGTTTGCTAGCCTTTTAGTTTAGGAGATTGGATGGTAGGAATATAATTTATTCGCCTATCGGCTCGAACTTGGACAATGTGTAAAAGTTGCGGCGTAGCACCGGGAGTTAATATTTAGGATATCCCATTGATATCCTCAAGCTTATTTAAGATGTAATATATTATTTACGAGTCCTACGGACATTAAAATGCTGATTTTTTTTGTGTCGCAGATATTTTATTTTGTTATAGTTTGGCGCAGAACGAACACCTTATAAATATACATTTTTTTTGAAAGTTTATATGCTTTATCATTTGGTGCCCCTAGTTAGGGGTTTTTATTTGTATTTCGTATACCTAGTGCGTTCATGCCCTTCGTCGCTCGTTCCGACAGTTTTCGAAACTTGTTGGCATGAATAATGTGTTTAGGTGAATAGTGTTTTCAACATTTTGCCAACATATTAGGACATAGTTTGCGGTTTTCTCGCGACATGGCGATTGTATTATTGTTGTTTGACATATATAACCATGCCCTATGATTGCTAGTCTTTGTACGACCTAATCATGAAATAATTAAATCGTAATGAATATAATTAAGCGTTAAATCAAGTGTTTAAGTTGTACAGAATTACCCTTATTTTTACCAGTTGTCACATTCTCCCCCCGTTAGAAGAATTTCGTCACGAAATTCAAGTCGTGTTACCGGTTGCAAGGGAGTCTTACATGGATTTTATTTGATCCTCACGTTCCCACGTATACTAGGGACGGTGACGCGAGTTTCAGCGAACTTTAACCAACTTCCTATGACTCCTCCGTGTTTTTATGGACTTTCCAGTCCGTAATCTCATCAGGTTTTTTTTTGGTAAATTAGAGTTTTTTTTGTAAACGTATATCTCGTCCGCTGGGATGACAACCGTCTCTTGGCAGCTTCAAATTGTATGCCACCATTCCAATTTTCTCTAATATCTCGAAAGGTCCAATATAACGTGAGTTCAACTTCCCATGCTTACCGAACCTGGCTACGCCCTTCCAAGACGAGACTTTCAACAAAACCTTGTCTCTGACCTCGAAGGATAATGGTTTGTGTCATTTTTCGGCGTAGCTCTTTTGTCTGTCACGAGCCGCCTTGATACGGTTTCGTATCTGAAAAAAAACATTTCCGTAGTTTCCTGAACTAATTCCGGACCAATGAGTTACTTGTCTCCGATCTCCGCCCAACATAGCGGTGACCGACATTTCCGTCCATATAAAGCCTCAAACGGGGCGGCTTGGATGCTAGTGTGATAACTATTATTGTATGAGAACCCCACTAAGGGCAAGTGAGTATCCCAACTTCCACCAAGGCCATCACATAAGCACGTAACATGTCTTCCAAAGTCTGTATCGTTCTCTCACTCTGGTCGTCCGTCTGAGGGTGAAAGGCCGTACTAAGATTCAGTTGAGATCCAAAGGCCTTTTGGAATGATTGCCATATTCTTGACACGAACCGACCATCTCGGTCCGATATAATAGAAACAAGCACTCCATGTCGTGCCACAATTTCCTTGAGATATATTTCAGCCAATTTCTTAGTGCTATCTTTTCACTGATCGGTAGGAAATGTGCGGACTTTGTAAGTCGATCTACAATTACCCAAATCATGTCATGGCCTCTTGAGGTTCGGGGTAACTTAGTAATGAAGCCCATCGAGATTTTTTCCCATTTTCATACAGGAATTTCAGGTTGTTGTAGCAAACCTGAAGGCTTTTGATATTCCGCCTTAACCTTGGCGCATGTAAGGCATTTCCCAACATAAGTAGCAATGTCGCTTTTAAGCTTAGGCCACCAATAAAATTCTTTTAAGTCTTGGTACATCTTATCCCAACCCGGATGTATAGAGTACCTTGACTTGTGTGCTTCATCCAAAATAATCGTCCGTAGGTCGCCAAAGGATGGAACCCAAATTCGCTACAGGGAGTACAATGTTATCTTCCTTGGGCAATGATTGCGCTCCCATTCCACGTAATGCTTCAGCTTGTAGGTGCTCTGGTTTGAGCGTCTCTTGCTCAGCCTCACGAATCCGAGTAACGGAATTCGTCTGTATGGTCATCTCCAAGGCTCGCATCCTTAGTGGTTTTGCGCACTCCCTACGGCTCAAGGCGTCTACTACAACGCTTGCCTTGTCCAGGTGATACTTAATCTCACAGTCGTAATCATTCAACAGTTGATGATATCCCGACCTCAAGTCGATCTTGGAGTAGTAGCTAGAACTTTAAAATTGGTCGAACAAGTCATCAATTCTCGGTAAGGGGTAACGATTCTTGATTGGTTAGCTTCTTTAACTCCCTGTAGTCTAAGCACATACGAAAACTGTCGTCCTTCTTCTTGACAAACAACACTGGAGCTCCCCAGGGTGAAAAGCTCGGCTTGATAAATTCTCTTGTCTAGCGACTCTTTCAGTTGAGTCGATAGTTCTTGCATCTCGGACAAGCTAATTGATAAGGTGCCTTCGCCACTGGTGCCGCTCCTGGTACTAGGTCTATCCGAAACTCCATTCGTTGCTGTGGAGGTAGCCCAAGCAAGTCTTCGGGAAAGACTTCTGGAAATTCGTTCACAACAGGGTTGTCTTCTAGCTTCGGCTCCTTGGTCTCCTTATCGACAACATGAGCAAGGAAGGCTGTGCACCCCTTTCGAAGGCATTTCTACGCCTTTATGACCATTGTGGGATGTCGCAATCCATCGCCTTATGGGGCCCAGCGTCCTTGCATCAACTGCATGAAGGCCGTGTACTATAAGTGTTTCATCATTCGCAAAAGGAATGAAAATGATTTTCTCATGACCAACAACTTCAACTCTATTCTTGGATAGCCAATCCATGCTGACTACAACAACATAACTTCCCAAATCAACCGGTAGGAGTTCAGTAGGAAATTCCTGCTCTCCAAGTTCCAAAGTACAACCCTTAATCACCTCATTTGCTTTAACTAACTTTCCATTTACCAGTTCTATAGGATATGGGACGTCTAGCTTACTTGAAACTAGGCCAAGTGTATTCTTAAATTCTACTGATACAAAACTAAGGTCGGTGCCAGTATCACATAGAATGGATGCATAGTGTTGGTTAATAGGGAACGTACCCGTCACAACATTCGGGTCTTGGCGCGCTCACGAGCTCCAATCGCGAAGACTCCTCCTAGCTTGGTTCTTCTCAGGGCAATCTTTTCTAAAGTGCCCCATGTCACCACAGTTGAAACAACCTGGAACTCTACCATTATCGTTTCCGCCTAGGTTGTAGTTATCATATCCTCCTTGGTTGGGATATCTTGCCCAACAGGCCTCCTTGTTGTGTCCCTCTTTTCCACATCTGTCACACTTAGGTCTTACGCATCGACCTTCATGGTGAAACTTGCATTCGTCACATCTCGGCTTAGTCCCCAGATAAACCTTTCCTCTGGCCTTATTGGTGGCTCCATAAGCTTTCATGCCACGCGGCGGTTTGCTTCCCTTCTTTTGTTTGCATTTGAGTGGTCATGAATTACTTGAGTGCCTTTCTTTAGATTTGAAAACTTTCTTTTGTTGTCGCCTGAAGACTCCACATGAGTATCTTTCTTGTTTATCTCGGATTTCGAAAACTTTCCCATACGAAGAGCTTCTTCAGTAAGGGTAACGCTCAAATCGATAGCCTCTGCGGTAGTTGGAGGCTTTGAGGCAGTAACCATGCTCAGGATTTGAGGCGCAAGTCCCCAAATAAACCTTTCGATTCTCTTGAATTCCGGCTCGACAAGATAAGGAACGACCCTTGATAAATCATGAAAACGCTGAATATACTCGGCAACCTTTGGTCCATCCATCTTCAGATTCCAGAACTCAGTTTCCAGTTTCTGGATTTCAGCTCTTGAACAGTATTTCTTGCGCATTAATTCCTTAAGCTCATCCCAACTGAGCGCATATGCAGCAGTTTCGCCAAGAGTTTGAACTTGGAGGTTCCACCAGGAGAGTGCACCATCCAAAAACAGCCCAGAAATAAAAGTGACTCTCTGTTCAGGTGCACATTTTCTCATTCTTAGCACGGAATCGGTCTTTTCAACCCAGCGAACAAAAGCGATGGCACCTCCCGTGCCATCAAAGTTTAGGGGTTTGCAATCCAGAAATTGCTTATAAGTACAGCCTGTAACACATGTAACGCAATTCACGAGTGAGCATTGGCAAAACACAATTGGAAATATCCAAAAGATTTGTAATTTGTCTTAGGTGATTTAACATTACCAGTTGGAGGGTTATTTCCGAAAGTGCCACCGCTGTGTTCTGAGCGGTTGGCCTCATGCTGTGCAATTGCCTGTGATATGCGTTCCTGAAGCTCGGCTTCTGTCCTTGGTAACGTGTTAGTGTCTGTGTCACGTCTGGGCGGCATTTTCTTCTAGCAAGAAGTTTTGGGTAGGTTAGACAACATTCACCAAATAATTATCTGTGAGGTATATATGTATATTGACAATCATCACCACAAGCAAACATGTAATCATCTAACATCACATGCATATATTATCAAAAGGTATAAATAAGAAAACAACCACTGAGCTTCCATATATGTTCGACAACTTGATACATTGTTTTTAACATATGAAAAACAAAATGGACTCGAGGTTACATCACATCGGTCATAGAAGTTCCATAATACGAAAGTAGTAGTTATTTTCCTTCTACATTGGTCCTCTTAGGTCTTTAGTTTTTTTTTTTTTTTTTTTTTTTTTTTTTACAAAACGGGCATACTTCCCAAAAGGTGGGGTGGGGGGGGGGGTTGTGCATTACTACCACGTATAGGGCTGATAGTGAAAACGCAGAGATAAGGTCGTGAGGGTACGTGGCTTCTTCCTCGGAACCGAATTGTGCCTTGTAGCAACCGTAGAGCGGTTTTCCAAGGCGTGAATGCACTACTCAAATGATGGGGTGCTACGGGATAGAGAGTGTAGGGTTACTGGTAGGGGTGTTGGTGGTGGCGATATAGGTAGTGGGTGATAGGGTGCATGTGAGGTGAAGGATGAGGAGAGTCTTTTCTGAGTGTTAGCCATTTTCACCTGCTTAGATACCGGGTCCCAAACGACTCATATTACAGGTTGGAGTGTTAGGCATGAAGTAGGCAAAGACAGACTTCCTACTTTATAGAGTTTTAGAGTAACTATTTCGGTTAGTGTTCTACTAGATGAAGATTTGGAACAACTTAGGAATTTCAAATAGATAGTGATCATTTGCTTGACCCGCAAAGCCCACCAGGATTTCCATGCACTACAAGTTGTTATTATGTGGGCCCCCGTAATAATAAATTGTCTTGCATGGTCACCCTAATTTTTCTCTCGTTCAAAGCAGCCGATCAGTCAGAGAAGGGACACTACTGTCTTCATACCTTCAACATGGAAAGGCCGTTATAATGGTCCACGCGCCAACGTCCGTTGTCGTTACGCGCGAAATGGCACAATGCTTAGACGAAGTAGGAATAAAGAGAGTTCCTAACAATAGTAGTTGGAGGGGCACCTTCAAGATGAGTACATCATCTTCCTTGTCTGGACAAGAGTGTCGTCAATCATGTTTCGTAAAAGCCATAGGGACCTCGTCTCACTGATAAGGTTGTTGTCCAAGGTTACCTCCTCCGCCTCGCCGTCACTGCCGTAGTCAGGCACCTTCGCATTCGAGAGGGGAGAACAGCCATCTTCTACGGAATCAAGCTCAGGGTCTCGTTTGGTAACTACATCAGCCATAAGCTCCGCAATAAATGCGAGGTCGATAGTCTCATTGTGCGAGTCAAGAATAATAATAGGATTCGAAGTTGAAGGGATCTCGTTCCCGTCAATAATTATTCCGTACATGTATATGCATATATATCAATGAATAATAATGTTTAGTATATACAAGCAAATAAATGCAACATATCACATATACCTCTCGTTTGTTGTTTCGGGTGTCGTTTTGTCTTTGGCAAGTCTATCTCACGTAGACTATACCTCACGTGGCACTTTAGTTAGGGTATTCTCCTCCCTACTAATGTCCCTGCTTTTGTCTTTCCTTTGTAAATGTTTGATTCATGAATCTTGGCGCTTTCGTAAATGCAAATTAAAATCTTTTTGTTTGTTGTAAAAATGTTTTCGTGAGAGAATCCTAGTGATTGTAGACTAGACTCGAGAAGGAATCCTAGTTCACTACAATCGAAGCTCTGATACCAACCTGTCACACCCTGACTTTTGCGAAAGCGTGTGTGTGTGACTTGATCAGTTTTCATTGCATTCAATTATAACAAACAACTATATGATTAATATGATGTTCATCCATTCAAAAGTTCAAAACATTACAATCACAAGTCATTTAAGTTTCAATCAACATGACCTCCAGTTAAGTTACAAACAAACTAAAGTGGATGACATCTAAACTTGAAATTTACACCTTGAAAACAACACCCGCGCCCAAGATCCATCTTGTTTCCTGAAATACATGTAATTTTGAAAACATCAACAAAAGTTGAGCGAGTTCATGCGTTTTGTATGAGTTCCAATAAACTTGTAAACATTTGAGAGATTCCTTTGAAAATAGGTATGTAAAGCGTGTATGAACAGTTCAATTAATGTTTTGCAAGGACATTAATATATGTGAAGACATAGGGAGTAACCAACCCGAGTGGGCTATTATAAGTGTCGAATCCCCTCGACTGTGTCGAATCCCCTCGACTGTGTCACATCACCTTAACTGTGTCAAGTCACCTTGACTGTGTCAAATCACCTTGACTGTTGTCGAATCACCTCGACTGGGACACAAAAGCACTCCAAGTAGTCACAAATGGACCATGAGTGGGGCTCGGCCGTACCCATTAGATCTAACCTTTGTCCATGATTCTTATGAGAGTTATTGGCATTTCAGTTTCAGCCAATGCTCACATGATCTAATAGTTCATTTCATAGCCAAATCATACCATTGAAACATATGTAACATGTATTTCACCCCCGAGAGTTATAAATCCGAAAATAGTTAAGAGAAAAGGGGGACATGAACTCACTGTTTTGCGTTCCTGAGAGAGATATTCTAGCAACGTGTTCCGTAAACGCGAGTCAACCTACAAGGGTTCTACTCATTAGACACGTCGGTCTTTCTTAGACTTTGTACTCGTTGTTCATCTTGAATGTTTGTTATTTTCATTTCGTTTTTGGAACACTTGTGTAGTTTAATAATACGTTGGCATTTGTTCCTGGTGTACTTTGATTCGAGACTTTATATTTGTTATACAAATATAAGTGTAATTCTTTAATTGATAAAAGCGTTGAAAATATTTATTTTTAACGTCGAAATACGTTGTCGTATGTGTACGACATTAGTGAGAGAGTACACTTCAACAAGTGTATGTGAGTATATCATCATGTACTAGAGTCTTTTATACATATACATATACCGTATGTATACTTGTATTTTTGCGCTTTATACGTGTACGTATACCGTATTTATACGTGTAGGTATACCGTATTATACGCGTAGGTATACCATATTATACGTGTAGGTATACCATATTTATAACGTACTTGTACAATATATATTTATAAAAATATACATGTATTTTACATTGGGCCTATCCCACCTTTTGTGTTATTGAGCTTAGTTCACACATTTTGTCATCGGGCCTAGCCCATGGCCTAACCCATGTTATTATTGTATTTGGGCCTAGCCCATATTATTTTTGTAAGTGGGCTTATTCAGTGTTTATGGAATGGGCCTTTGCCATGTTTTTAAGGTATTGAGCCTAGCCCAATATTTATGTTATTTTAGCCCAACATTAATTGTTTTAGCCCAATATTTATGTTCATGCATTTTTAGTAATCTTTTATTAATTATGCTAGTAACTTTTATAATCACACTTAGTGTTATTTTTATTGTTAAACTTTCCGGTTTTTCGTTGTCGGTATTATATGTCAAGTGTCTAAAATATTTTTTTAAGACTTGTCATAATGTTCGGTTCATATAACTTTTGTGTCGGAATTATTCGTTTTGCCGACGAAGCATAAAGTGTTGTCCGATTATTTCACGCTCCGGATCGAGACGCTAGGATAGCCTTTACCGATGACAACGCCCCTTGTTCGATAGAGCGTTTATTATATATATTTTGCGTCGGTTCAAATATATATATATATATATATATATATATATATATATTGTCTTGTTACTACTTATTGTTAAAATTCGATTTGTTTGGTGTCCGTTCATCCGCGTTTCGTTGTCCGTTTATTTGTTTTAACCACAATATACATGGAGCCTCATGTGTATAAGTTTGGTGTATTTTCCAAGTGTAGTGTATTTTTATATTTGGTATGTATTCTTCCTACCACTACTACATACACATAATATACACACATTATATGCCAATCTTTGGTTTTTTTTAAATATATATAATTTTTACAAAAATTATATTTATTGTTATACATTTAACTTTTCACCCTTTTACTTATTAAAAATACTTTCAAGTATTTAAGTAAACTCTTGTATGGTAAATGCTTAACCATTATCATTAGGGTTTCTATAATCATGATTAGGGTCGTTAATCATAATTAAGTTTACTAATCGCGATTAACCATGTTAATCACCCCGTTAATCCCATTTTAATCGCGACTAATATTTTAGAAAATTTTGCCATAATTTCCCCTAAACTATGGCGTTTTCCCACGTTTTTAAAACACGTTTATAAGCATGTTTAGCACCCTTAATCATGATCAATCCAAACAAGTTCCATTCCATCACTTTGCATGAATAATCCTACTTTTAACATCCTCGTTTCCATGAACTTTTTATATATTTTTAAACACACTTTTTAAAATATATGCTATCATTTTTAGATCATATTAACAAGATCTAAAAAAAACATATTATTTCTTAAGAACCCCCATGTTGTTCTTCCTTTTTAACTACTTGTTAAGACCACTTTTTAACATAATCTTAGTAAAAATCACGGTCTTTAATTTCTACAAAAATCACATATATGTTGTAACTTGTTTTTAGATTGTAGTAAAGTTTATGGATCATAGGATTGATGACCTTGGTTAGATTTAAACATCAAAATGTTTATATCTTTATTTTTTTTCTTAAACATGCATGATCATTCATGTAAATAACCTACTTTAACAAGATATACATATGTAAAACATCATCTAGCACATAACAACATAACTCACACATAATATATAATTATTATAGACTTTTTAAGTGGTGATTAGAGTTTTTAAGCTTTGTTTTGTTGAAGTTCAAGATGAACACTTTGTACTTTATAAATCTACATAATAAAAGAAGCTAAAAAAAATGGTAAGAAGTGTCATACAACTTTGCAAATGTAAATAATCTCTAGGATGAAGATGATAAAGGTGTAAAGCTCTAAAGTGGTCCCTTATGGCTTGAACCTCTTTAGATTGTCTTGAAATGTGCTAGGAAGGCTTGAATTAGGGTGTTCAAAGATTGAAAAGGGGTGGTCTAGTGTGAGGTGTGGGAACCGTGACAAGGGGAAGGAGTTGAGAGATGTTTTGATTTTTTTTTTTTTTTTTGAAGGTATGGATGATAGAATGGTAGGTTATAACTTGCAAGTTTCAAGTCTTACAAAATCTCTAAACCATGCCTTATAATCATACAAAATCCATTCAAGTCAAGTGGAGGTTAGCCGAGAATGCTAGAGTATGGTGGATGGATTTTTTTATTTATTTTTTTCATTTAAACATGTGCACTTATAATATGTGTTGATATATTTAAGCAATTAGTGTGTGTCTTGAATAATTCACATATTAACGATAGATTAGGGTGTTAACTAGTCTTAACTAGTTTAGTGGGTATAGGTTTTAGATGGTAAAAATGACACTGGTTTATCCGTCGGTTCAATATCGGGTGTTATATAAAAGGTGTTATATCATACCGGGAGCGATGGTTCTATTTTACCATCGATGCTATGGCGTTTATTTAAGGCGTTTATGACGCCGAGATATCGCTAACTAGTTTGCTAGCCTTTTAGTTTAGGAGATTGGATGGTAGGAATATAATTTATTCGCCTATCGGCTTCGAACTTGGACAATGTGTAAAAGTTGCGGCGTAGCACCGGGAGTTAATATTTAGGATATCCCATTGATATCCTCAAGCTTATTTAAGATGTAATATATTATTTACGTATCCCTACGGACATTAAAATGCTGATTTTTTTTTGTGTCACAGATATTTTATTTTGTTATAGTTTGGCGCAGAACGAACACCTTATAAATATACATTTTTTTTGAAAGTTTATATGCTTTTTCATTTGGTGCCCCTAGTTAGGGGTTTTTATTTGTATTTCGTATACCTAGTGCGTTCATGCCCTTCGTCGCTCGTTCCGACAGTTTTCGAAACTTGTTGGCATGAATAATGTGTTTAGGTGAATAGTGTTTTCAACATTTTGCCAACATATTAGGACATAGTTTGCGGTTTTCTCGCGACATGGCGATTGTATTATTGTTGTTTGACATATATAACCATGCCCTATGATTGCTAGTCTTTGTACGACCTAATCATGAAATAATTAAATCGTAATGAATATAATTAAGCGTTAAATCAAGTGTTTAAGTTGTACAGAATTACCCTTATTTTTACCAGTTGTCACAATATTCACTAACACTAAACACACATATGGGCAAGTGCACCCATCGTGGACGTAGTATATTGTTGGTAAGATACCGAGGTCGTCCAAGGACACAAGAGCTTTTAGTACCGGTTTATTCTCAACGTCTAATCAACTCAAAATGTTAGAAAAAGATTTTTAAACTAGAAAAATAAAACTAACTAAAATGCTGAAAAAGAAAATAAAAGTAAAAACAGATAGACAAGATGAATCACTTGGATCCGACTCGTGTGTAGTATAACCTTTGATTATTTTCGCACGTTTGCACTTGTTTAAGAGATTATCTTAGTTATTGTAGTAGGCTCCTCTTTTGAAGGTGACGTTACCCTCAACCCAGTAGTTTGAGTCAACAAGGATACAATCCTAAAGGGTCGGATTATTGAAAGATAATTAATTAAGTTATTAATGCATAATGTGGTAGGCCCCACTTTTGAAGGCGACGTTACCCTCGGCTAAGTAGTCTGAGTCAGCAGGGATACAGTCTTAAGTAGCCGGGTTAAAGTTTTAATAGTAGTTTAACTTATGAGGGGATTAAAGAGTTTGGACCCCCGCCATCCAATACCGTTGGGTATTGAAGGAGGTCCTACTAAATTTGACCCAGGTCCTTTGCAGGATCTATACACTGAACAATGGCAAGACTCTTACCAAACCGTTCCCTTAACCCCTGACCAAGTAGCCAACATACATCCATATAGACCGTGGAGATATGAATGGTGAAAATCTTTTATTTTATATAGACAGTAAAATAATGCCAAGACACCACGGACAAACGATAAGGAAGAATCACCTTCAACATAAGAAACTGGTAATTAAAGTCATTAATACAAAACCAATTAAAAAGTGCAATAGATTAAAAATAAAAAGTATTACACTAAACACTTGTCTTCACCAAGTGATGTAAGAGACTTAGGCAAACATGGCCTTTGATTGTCAAGAACTCTTACGATCAATCTTGGATCCTGAGACGACTCACACACTCTATGATGGACAATGGATGATGGTGGTGGATAATGGTGTTGTGATGGTGGTGGGTGGTGGGTTGTAACACCCCGTGTTACCGAATGTCAAAGTCAAAGTTAAAGTCAAGATTGACTTCTTTGACTATAGTTTGTCTATTCTATGTTGGTGTTTCTGTTAGTTGTATTATGTGGAGTAAGTGTTATTAATCAAAGTAATCGAATGTTTATCGACGCGAAACGATTTGCGACTGTGAATAATAGGAAGTAACAATGCGATAAGTCAATCAATCAATAATCAAGCTAATCGAATCATCATCGAACTCGAAACTCGAATTATGCAACTTTGGGTTATTATACGTGTGTGTGTGCCTTATGTGTTACCTGTGCGTGTTTACTTTATGTTATGTGTGGCGATCAATCGAATCGGAATTCGAAACTCAATCGAAATCGAATCATGATAAATGGTGGCGGAAAGATAGTGTGAAATATAGATGCTTGTATGTAGATATAGCGGTTGGGATTAAAAGTAAATTGAATCGGAAACTCTATCGTATTCGTATCGTCTTTGATCGAAATCGAAATATCAGAAATCGTCGCACCGAACGCTCGAAACAGGCTGTTGATCGATCAGGCTCCTAGCCGATCGAACAGCCCAGCCGATCGGACGGACTGTCCGATCGAGCAGGCTGTCCGATCGGGATGCCTGGCCGATCGGCCAGTCCTTTCCTCTTTGGGAAGTCGATAAATAGCCCTGTCATTGTCATTCTTTCCACTTTTGTAAACTCTCTGACCGACCAGCTCTTGCTCTTCACCTTTCCTCAGATTTCTTTCAGTCCGGGTAAGATTTCATCCTAAATCTTGTACTTTCTTGATCTATACACATTTCTACACCTTTCTATCTTTCAAATCTTAACTTTTAACCGTGAAACTATCAAGATTCAAGCATTCTAGGATGATGTCATCATGGTGTTCTTGAAGAACTTTATGTTTTGGCCTCAATCCACCAAGAATAGCTTGGATCTAACCGATTTCCACATAAACAAACAAAGATCTACCACAGATCTAAACATATTCACGGTGGAAAAGATTGAAAGATGGATTTTCCAACTTTCTTTCAACTCTTTTACACTCAATGCCTTCAAACCGGTAGAAACGGAGCTTGAACCCACTCACTAATCACTCTAGTAGTTGTGCGGTTGGAGATTCGGGATTCTATCCACGAGGTTCACCGATTTCGGGTTAAACGTCAAACTACCGTTCCGAACAGTTCACCGGCCGGACTTGGGTGATTCCTGTCCGAGCAGGGGAAACAAGTAAGAACGAAGGTTCCATGGTTCAGCTCGCTGTCAAAATACCTCGATATAACGTCAAGCAATCAGAACAACCAAGTGTTAGATGAACAGGCCGACCAGGTCAGGATGCTGACCGATCGGACAGGCAGTTCGAACGAACAGCCCAACCGATCAGACATGTCAGCCGATCGGCTAGCACATGGTCCCACACTTTAACAATTTCATGAAGTCTAGTATTGAACGAAGTGCTGTTCGATCGAAGTACGGTTTGATTTGAATTACTCTTTGGATCATGAGATACTATGCTTCAACATTTAATCGATTTTCAACTCGTTCGACGTATTGGAGTGCCACCCGATCGAACATGCCGTCCGATCAGGTGACATCCTACTGAGGACTTATTACTGAAGTACCTAAGCAATCGAACGACCCGTTCGATCGATCGACCTGAAAGGTAAGGACACTTCAATGTTCTCGAATACTACAACGAAAACTTTAAAAGGACAAGCCATCATACACAAACATATCCTACACAAAGGAAGAAACAATCCACTCGAACAGTCCAACCGATCGAGCCCACCGGCCGACCGAACAGGCTGTCTGAACGGACTGTCAAACCGAACGAACAGCCCGTCCGATCGAACCTACCGTTCGATCGACCAGGCTGTTCGACCCATCAACACTTGTATTCGTTTTACGCGTTACTCATCGTTATGCTATCGAACTATTCAGGCTAACCCTACTCTCAAGCGCTCCCTTCAATCCATCAACCGCTGTGAGTATACTCGATCCCTTTTTGATTTTAGCACTTTTGGGTGTTACATACGTTACTTATACGAAATCACATCGAACACACTACTCAATCATTTAAAACGCTAACCGTTACCGCATGTATTACGTGACTAAATGAATGCTTGTTGTTATGTTTACACGTGGAATGCTGTCTACCTGCCTTAACGACGATAGTACTATAGTTTGGACTCAGCACCCGTTCACACGGGGGTTGTTAAGGACAATTACTTGCATGGATTACGGTGGTAATCATGTATTGCGAATTGCCTCAGGCAGTCAACCCGCAGTCATTGGTATCGATAGATCCATGTCGATAATTAACATGCTTCGTTTTCCTCTGTGTACGTGCTGGTTATGCGTAAACTATTTCGAACTCTATTATGCTATTATCAAACTTGTATGCTCACCTTTACATTTTATGTATTGACTTTATTTTAACGTATGTGGCAGGCAATTAGGATGCTTATCTGCTAGGAAGGCGAGCTTAGAATAAGCGTCTAGAGCATAGTTGTCTGTAGATCTTGCAGATCGAGTCTCTAGAAGCATTTGAACAATTTTTTTATATTTAAAATCTGAGTTGTCGGAACAGAATATTTGACTTGATGTTATCTATAATAATTTGTTTGCTATTTGAGGTACGGTATGGGACGTATTATATAAATTGAATAGTGATAATAATTGTTATGGAAACTTCTGGACAATCTGTTTTGCTCAGTGCCATGCCCTGATGATTCCGCCATCGGTTGGGGTGTGACATGGGTGAAGTGTGAGAGAGGTGGTGTGCCAAGGGATGAGTTGCAAGAGCTCCAAGCACTCCTATTTATAGGCTGAACAGAAGCTTGGGCACGGCCCCGTGGTGTCTATCCAAGTCTCTCTCTTCATTAATTGCAATTCGCAATTTCATTAAATGCGTCTGCAACAGTTGACCACGCCCCCATGTCCGCTGAGCACAGCCCCGTGGTGGGCAGTAGAAGCTTCTACCACTGTGTCTTTTCTGCTGACACTTGGGCACGCCCCCGTGCTGTTCAGTCTTCTGTCTTCTTGTTTTGCTTTGGGAAGGTGCTGTCGGGAGGTCGGGCATGCCACGTTTGTTCCTTTTCTTGTATTTATGTTAGATTTAGCTGTATTTTTGCTTCTTTTGTTCATTTGAGCTCATTTAATCCTGAAAATACAAAAGTAAGACAAAAGCACACTTTTTCCAACATTAGTACTAAAAAAGGGGTAGTTTTGTGCCACAATTGATGTAATTTATATGTTGCATTTTGTGTACATCAAATACCCCCACACTTGAATCATTGCTTGTCCTCAAGCAAAACTCTTTATAATGTGGCCTTTTCACTCCCAAATGGAATGGGTAGAAGAGAAGGTTTTTGGACTTGTGATAGAGTGTCGGGATTTCCAAGATTCTTTATTTAAGTTGTATTTTTATTTATTTACAATCCTATTCGTCATGATTTATTAAAAACGTTTCATAAGATAAATTACTAGAAAAATAAAACTAACTAAAATGCTGAACGGGTACTGAGTCCAAACTATAGTACTATCGTCGTTAAGGCATGTAGACAGCATTCCATGTGTAAACATAACAAGAAGCATTCATTAAGTCACGTATAACATGCGGTAACGATTAGCGTTTAAAATATTGTGTAGTGTGTTCGATGTGATTTCGTATAAGTAACGTATGTAACACCCAAAAGTGCATAAAGCAAAAAGGGATCGAGTATACTCACAGCGGTTGATGGATTGAAGGGAGCGCTTGAGAGTAAGGTTAGCCTGAATAGTTCGATAGTATAACGATAAGCAATGCGTAAAACGGAAACAAGTGTCGATGGATCGGACAGCTGGTCGATCGGACGGTAGTCCGATCGGACGGCTGGCCGTGTGGTTGACAGTCCGTTCGGACAGTTGTCCGGTCGGACGGGGGTCCGATTGGATGGCTGTTCGAGTGGATTGTCTCTTCCTTTGAGAAGGATGTGTTTGTGTATGATGGTTTGACTTTTGAAGTTTTCGTTGTAGCATTTGAAAACCTTGAAGTATCTTTGCCTTTCAGGTCGGTCGATCGGACGATCGTTCGATCGGTCGGCGACCCGATCGGCTAGGTACCTTAGTGTAAACAAGTTCTCAACAGAAGGCACTCGATCGGACAGTAGTTCGATCGGGTGGCATTTCCGTGCATCGAACATGTTGAAAAGTCGATTAAGTGTTGAAGTCAAGTATCTCATGATCCGAAGAGTAATCCAATCGGACGGTAGTCCGATCGGTTAGCCGTTCGTTCGATACCCAACTTTAAACAAATTGATTAAGTGTGGGACCATGTGCTAGCCGATCGGCTGGCCAGTCGATCGGCTGACTGTCTGATCGGCTGGCTGTCCGTTCGGACAGCAATCCGATCGGTCAGCACCCTGACCTGGTCGGCCTGTTCGTCTAACACTTGGTTGTTCTGATTGTTTGTCGTTTTATCGAGGTATTTTGACAACGAGTCAAACAACAGAAACCTCGTCTTTACTTGGTTCTCCTGTTCGGACAGGAATCACCCAAATCCGGTTGGTGAACGGTTCGAGGCGGTGTTTAACGTTTAACCCGAAATCGGTGAACCTCGTCGATAGATTCCGGATCTTGAGTCACGCAACCACCGAAATGGTTAGTAAGTCGGCACAAGCTCCGTTTCTATCGGTTTTGGAGGTATTGAGTGTAAAAGAGTTGAAACAAAGTTGGAAAACCATCTTTCAATCCCTTTTACCGTGATTATGTTTAGATCTGTGAAGGATCTTTGTTTGTTTATGTGAAAATCAGTTAGATCCAAGTTATTCTTGATGGATTGAGGCCAAAACATGAAGTTCTTCAAGAATACCACGATGACATCATCCTAGAACACTTGAATCTTGATGATTTCACGGTTAAAAGTTAAGAATTAAAAGATAGAAAGGCGTAGGAGTGCGTGTAGATCAAGAAAGTACAAGATTTAGGACGAAATCTTACCGGAATCGAGATAAATCTGAGAAAAAGTGAGCTGAGCGTGCTGGTCGGACAGAGGTTTCCAAAAGTAGAAAGTTTGACAATGACAGGGGTATTTATAGGATGCCAAAGAGGTAAAGGCTGACCTATTAAGGCTGGCCGATCGGTCAGGCAGCACGATCGGTCAACCTGTCCGATCGGACAGCAGTTCGATCGGCTGGCTGTTCGATCGGCTAGTAACCTGATCGATCAGCTGCCTGATTTGAGTGTTCGGCGCGATGATTTTTGATATTTTGATTTCGATTGCAAGCGATGTGAGTGCGATAGAGTTTCCTATTCAAATTACTTTTAATCCCAACTATTATATCAACATACAAGTGTCCCTATTTCGTATTCGGTTTGCGATTGCGATTCGATTGATTACCACACATAACATAAAGAAACATGCACAAGTAACACATAAGGCACACACACGTATAACAGTAACCTAAAATGCGTATATTCGAGTTTGCGAGCGCGATGATGATTAGATTAGTTCTATTTGCGTTTAATTAACTTTATCGCATTGTTACTTCCTATTATTCACAGTCGTAAAGCGGTTCGTATTGAGAAATATACTTCGATTACTTAGATTGTAATTAATTACTCCACATAATACAACTAACGTAAAACATAAAATAGATTAACTACAGTCAAAGAAGTCAAACAGGGATTGAGCAAGGAGAGACAGATTGCTATTAACGATCTTTTCCTCCTTTGACTTCAATCTTGACTTTGACTTTGAATTTCGAAACACTGGGGTGTTACAATTACAAAAATTTTTCGGATGTCCGAATATGTTCAGAACGTAAGATATGCGCGTAAATGCAAACTTATGCACTTTTTGACGCTTTTAGTCCCTATTGATCAAATAAGCACTTTTTCGCATAATGAACCCTCAAAGCTTATTTCTGAGCTATGTAAAGGATATTTAGGGTATGTTTAGCTTATAATAAAGTTTCGAAATGTTTTTTTCTATACGAATCGGCATACTTTCGCAGTTTGTCGTAAATAGTCCCTGTGATCGAAAAACTTGTTTTCGACACATCAAACCCTTTAAAACTTATTTCTAAGTTATGTAAAGGTTATTTAAGGTATGTTAAGCCTATGTCACTGTTCCAGAGTGTTTGTCGCGTTAAACTGATTACGTTTACGCATCAATTTGCGTATAACTTTCCAGAAAGTGATTTAAAGCTTGAAATCGAACAAGAATTGACATGTGCAATTGTCTCATGTATTTATACAAATCCCAATAAGGAAACACAAGATTTCATTGGATTCGTATTTGTACGATGGTCGAAATGGCACAAATGTCACAATACGTGTGCCCAATATCGATATTACGATAATGATAGACAATCCCCGTGCCGACGCCGGAACCGGTTCGGTTCGGTTTGGTTTGTCACCGTACTATTTTGATTAAAACTCTTTTTCAACAAAGTTTAATAGAAGCGCTGATAAAAACATATTAAACACAATTACATATTCAAATTTTAATAAAAATAAACATGCTAGTTATCGAAAGAAAATCAAACTAAATAAACTAAATAAGTTAAAAATGTATTTTTTTTCTAAGTATAAATAAAAGGTGAAAATAGAAATTAAAAAGAAGTAAATGTAATAACATGAAATTTTGATTTTACTATTCACCGAGAGTTTAAATTGACAAAGTTTATATAGATGTACCGATAAAAACATATTAAACACAATCACATATTTAAATTTTAACAAATTAAAAACGCGAGTTATCGAAAGAAAATTAAACTAAGTGAGTTAAAAATGTATATTTTTTAAAGTATAAATAAAAAGTTAAAATGGAAATTAAAAAGATTAATATAATAACTTGAAAAATTGGTTTTAATATTCATCGAGAGTTTAAATTGATATGTATAAAATAAAATATAATAATAGAATAAAATTGGACTTGAAAGAAATAATGTCTTGTTTTCTAATTGTGAATAAGAAGACTTGAATCCAAAACTTAGAATCAGTTATAATGTGAATAAGAAGACTTGACTCCAAAACTTAGAATCAGTTATAATAATATAATTAAGATCTTTACATTCCTTTTGTTTTTTATCTAATAAATATAACCTACATGATTAAAAGTACGACTTAGTACTAGTAGTAATAGTAAATGTATAAATACTTGTATCCGTAGATAAATGATATAATTAGTGACTTATACGTAGTAATAGTAAATGTATAATGTATAATTACTTATATACGTAGATAAATGATATGTATAATCACTTGTATACGTAGATACATTGATATACTTGGTGACTCATATAAGTTTTGTTGTAGTTAAGCCAATTTTTTCACAAAAAGTTGTAATTGTCCTATATATTGTCCTATATATTAATAAATGAAGCAAAGGAACAGTAAACTACAGTATAATAAAATACTATATTAGTTTTTTTTATACTTTTATTATCTTAATATTATAATAATTGTTATCTCTTTTACTTTTTACGTCTGATAAGCTTGGTGTTAACCAGTACTTACATCGAAAATACCGGTTCGTTATTAGTACATGAAGGTAAAACCAGCACCAGCCTGGTACATAAAACGCCAAAAGTCGGTACCGGATTGAGTTTGATAATCTTTTAGTTCGAGAAATTTGGTACTGCTACCCAGTACCATTTGCTCATCCCTGATCACCGGTACCGTACGAACACCAACAGTATCGTACAACTTTTTTTTAGTTTCAGGGGTAGGGATTAGCTCGGTGTTAATTGATACCGAATCGGTATTGGTGCCGAAAATACCGGTTACGATATCGTACAACTTTTTTTAGCTTCAGGGATAGGGATGAGCTCGGTGCCAACTGATACCGAATCGGTATTGGTGCCGAAAATACCGGTTACGATATCGGTATATGAAGGTAAAAACCGGTAGCGAACCGGTACTAGGAACGCCAAACGTCAGTACCGAATTGGTACTTAGGATCTTTCGGTTCAGGAAATTCGGTACCAGTACCCATTACTATTTGCTCATCTCTGACTACGGGCTTCTACCGAACAACATCATTACCATACAACTTTTTTAGTTGATTTTCTTTCGGTTATTTTTTAGTGTTTTTTTCTATATTTTATTTTTATTTTTGTCAGTGCTTCCGTATGCAACGCGCTCGTAATGATTTCAAACACATATAAACACATACTAAATAACAAAAGAAGTTCGCCGCAACGAGGCGACGTTTTTTATCACTAGTGTCTATAATATGAGACAGGAAACATATTGTTAGTCTTGTTATAAGTGTTAGATCTCACGACCATTATCCGACGCAAGATTAACACAAAAAATTATTTCTAGAAAAAGAGAGCAATCAATTATTAAATAAAATTAACTAATTGCTTGCTCCCTTTCTTAAAAGAAGTTTTATAAGGCAATGACGGTTACGATATTTGCTTATGCCTAAATACATTTGTAACTTGTGTGGATCATCTTAGGCGACCATGTGACGCTACACTATATATATATTTTTTTTGAACGACCACTATATATAAATATAGTGACCAGCCAGAGGCTGAAAAACAAAGTTTCAAAACATAAAACAAATAGTCATACAAAAATATTGAAATCTAACCAACTATTCTAATCCATCACGGCACCTGAAGCTCTGCTCTTGACCCAAATAAAAGTCTCCTCCTCGATAAATAACAGACCACAACTGCTTTCCGCCATAACTTCCTTACATTTCTAATGGCTCCAACAAAGGTCTAACTCTTAGAAACAAACATATAACCAAAGGGGGTGTATGTGTCACACATAACAGCCATATAATAATACTCCCAAATGCGATATATAGTCAGCATTGTCATGTAATAATAAAATAAATAAACATCACGTCTCAAAGAATATGACGTGCCGTTGACGTGTGTTAACGTGGCGTTGATAAAGCCTCTGTGTGACGTACCGTTAACGTGGTGTTGATAAAGTCCCTTCCACACCTTTCAGCCTAATGGCTCCAACGAACAAAGATATAACTCTAACCAAAGGGGGTTTATGTGTCACACATAACAGCCATATAAATATAATACTCCCACATGAGATATATATAGTCTTAACATGGTCAGCATTGTCATGTAATAAAATAAATAAATAAATAAATATCATGTCTCAAAGAATGTGACCCTAACTCCACAAAATGTTAAAATTTCCCCCCATAAAAACCATCGCCTCCACACTCACTCTGCGTCGCTCTTCATTTATCCTCCTAAACCCTCCTCAAACCTCCTCCCGCTCTTACGCCACCGTAACCGCCGCCATGGGGGACGATTCCGGCATGGACGCCGTCCAGAGACGCCTCATGTTTGACGATGAGTAAGTTTCTGTTTAACTTCAATCGGTTTTCCGAATTTTTTTTTCGATTACTCGATTAGGTTTTTTTTTTTTATTTTTTTTTTATTTTTCCGTTTCAATTTTAGTTAGCGTGGATTTATGATCATGAGTTTCTGATGTTGATTGATGATCGTGAATTGTTTAGGTCTTTGTTTCATCAACTTTGCACCGATTGATCGGATCTGTTTTCGTTTAATCAATTAGGTGTTTTACGGATTTTGTGTTTTTTGAAGTTAGTTAGAGTTGATTAGGTAACCGTCATTTAGTTGATCGTCTCGTCGTTTGGTTGAGAGGCTAATGGTTTTAAAAGAGTTTATGTTGATTGATTCCGATATAGCTTCAACGGATTTTGTGTTTTTTGAAGTTAGTTAGAGTTGATTAGGTAACCGTTTAACCGGAGACATCTGTAGCGGATCTGCAGATGTGTCAGAACTCAGATGATAGTTGATATGAGTTACTTTGGATGGGAGGTCGGATTCATAAATATTTTAGATATAATTAAGTAATTTGGTTGACGGATCAAGAAGAGGCTCTCTCAGAGGGTTGATTTCATTGTATACATATTTTTTTTTTTGAATCAGTCAATATTGTGTTGCTCGTTAGTAATTAGAGTGCACACTATAGCTTCTCCGATAGTGATTGACAACGGGCAAATAAATTTAAATACATATATGTGCTCATGCCAATTGTGGTTTTGTACAAAGAATTTGAATGAATAGATGGTTCATGTAATAAAATTCTCACAAAATAAAGTTATTATGAGCCGTTCAATGAGCAAACAGCAACTAATGAAGTTATAAAGATGTTTGTTGACGATAGGATCTTGATCCTGTTATATCACATATGAAGTTATGAATATTTATTTAATATTAAGTCTTGTCTTGATTTACATATGAAAAGATAACACACATATGTTAAGTTTTGTGTTTTGAACTAATCGCTTGTGTGGGCCCCGTCAATTCCCTTGTGTTTCCAAGGGCCCTGAGAAGTTATGAATATTTATTTAATATCAAGTCTTGTCTTGATTTACATATAAAAAGATAACACACGTATGTTAAGTTTTTTGTTTTGGGGCCCCGTCAATTCCCTTGTGTTTCAAAGGGTCCTGATTGATTTAATCAACAACAGTGAGGGATTTCCCTCTTTATGTGAAAGCTGGTATTTTTTTCTACAGAAATTATTTTGTCTTTGTTTATGTGCTCCTAAATTGGTATCTTGGTTCTCTGCCAAAGGCTCCAAGACACTTTAAATGAATATATCTAGACTCATAAATGTTGAAGGGATGTCATCAGGATTTTTGTAAACATAAGTTGGAAATAAAACTTGTTACATACACAATGACAGGAGTCCGGGACATCTTCATATAAAAGTTCAAGTTCAATGTTTTCATTTGAGTTACAATTTACTAGATCTTAGATTTGATATACGTTCTTTAATGAGACCATTACAGTTTTTGGTATCTTAATTTTTTGCAGATGCATATTGCTGGATGAGAACGACAACGTGGTTGGGCATGATACCAAATACAACTGTAAGAATGATTATGTATCTATGTTGTTCTATTTTATGAACAAACTGAAAATGTTGACACTTTAATGCCTGGACCTTATCTAAGCTAGGGAATTAAATAATATACAGAAACTTGCTCAATATTAGGATATATATGTATATAGTAATAGTAATATACACACACATATATATATATTTTTGTAAGAAATGCTTCTTCTATTAAATGTTTAATATTTCTTTCTAAACTTGAATAACATGGTGAATAATACATTAATGTGAAGATGTAAATTTCTATCCATTATGAACATAAGACAACCAAATATGTAAGAATTATCTCAACTTAAGATTCCATACAATTTTAAAACAAATATGAAATAATTTTCTTTATAACCCATCATTGGATAACAAATATGGATTCGTACATTGAATGCTAATAGGGTGAATTTTACGATACATGTAAGAAGCACTTATGTTTTATTGCATTATGGAGCTCCCCCTATTTGTTTATTTGTTAACTTATGTAAAAATGGTAATTGCGGGTTCTTTTGTATGCTTGCAATGTCAATACAGTAATAGATTTCTATAAGATTTTTGCCAATTATTTGTGGCATTATGATAGATACCCAAATTGGATGATTTGACTACTAGAAATAAAAACAGAAACAACCCAGTACGAGAAGGGCACTCTGCAATTACAAACTCTAAATTAGGGATGAGCAAATGGTACCGGTTCGGAACCGGTACTGAATTTCCCGAACCGACTTGATTAATCGGTACTGACATTTAGCATTTGTATTTATCGAATTTTACCTTCAAATGCTGGTCAGTACCGGTACCGAATCGTCCGGGTTTTCTCAGTACCGCCGTTTTTTGGGATTTTCGGTACCGATATTTTTGTTACCGGTTGGTAGCGAGCTCATCCTACTCTAAATACCAATTTTCATAATTAAAAAGCTACCTAATCTGACACATCAAACAAATATAAATAAAACAAAAGACAAAGTTGCTGTCCCACTAACACTAAACCCACTATCTGCAAATCGTATCACATTATCACTATTACATATTCATTAGAGGATTTCATTGTCCGGTTCGGGTGTTTTGCCGGAATTTATTGGCCAAACCGGTAACTACATTTTGGAACACGACAAACCAAATCGTCTTCGTTGACTGGCTCGGCCACTTAACGGTTTGGTTTTGGTGTTTGGGCCCTTTTTGAACTCCAAACTGCTTCAGTTTTGACAGTTCATTAGGTTTCAACAGTTCATAAACACCCCTAATATTCTATATATTGTATATTGTATATATTAATTTCTAACAGACTAATGAATAGTGACTATTTTGTCACTTAATGGTTTTTTTATTGTTTTCCGAGTAAACCTCTTAACTTTCAACATTAACATTTACAGCCCCTCAACGTTTTAAAAACTTTGTAAAATGTCATTTTTATTTCCTCGAGTTTTACGTGCTTATCTTTATATACGTGCCAGTATAAATACAAGTTGGTTTACGTTTCGATGTAAACTTTTTTCTTTCGTGAATTTGCAGGCCACTTATGGGAGAAGATTGAAAAAGGTAACATGCTGCACAGAGCATTCAGCGTATTTCTGTTCAATTCAAAATACGAGTTACTCCTTCAGGTAGATTACTTTACTCTTTTTTTTTTTTTTTTTGTGTAAATTCTTTTTTTGTTTTCATGACTAAACTTTGTTGCACGTGGTGGTGTACTTGCAGCAACGGTCTGCAACCAAGGTGACATTCCCTTTGGTATGGACCAACACCTGTTGCAGCCATCCACTCTACCGAGAATCCGAGCTTATTCCTGAAAACTGTCTTGGTATTGCCAAAAGTTCCATAATCATCTACCTACTACATATTTTGAATTTTTATAGGAATGGAAATAGAGATGCATGCTGATTTGTTTGGATTCAGGTGTGAGAAATGCTGCACAGAGGAAGCTGTTGGATGAACTCGGCATCCCTGCTGAAGACGTTCCGGTTGATCAGTTTACTCCTTTGAGTCGCATGCTCTACAAGGCTCCATCTGATGGAAAGTGGGGAGAACATGAACGTAATCATCTTTCTTACCATATTTCTTTAGATTGAGTTATTTTTCCCGTCTATTATAGTAATTCATTAGGACTACTTTTAGATGTGCCAAATTACGGGTGTGAATTGTGTCGAGTTGATCGTTGAACCCGCCCGTATAGTTATTGTGTCAAAGAAGACATCAACCCTAATCTGTGTACACTTTAGATTGAGTAATCCGAACACGGCCCTTAGACCATTTATCTAAACGAGTTAAAGGTGTTGTAATCAAGTAGTAATGTGTTAAAACGGGCTGGTGGGTTGACTTGTTTAGTTAAACAGGTTAAACATGCCAACTCTCACAACCCATTAAATCAAACATGTCAACCCGAACATGAACCTTTTATTAAATAGGTTAGATATGACAAGATCAAAATTACTAGAACATTTTACAAAATTACTTTACAAGATTAAAATTACTCTACAGTATCATTTGTAAAGTAATTTTGATAATTACCCTACAAGCAGATAATTACAAAAATGCCACCGCGTGTTTTTGTCCTTTTCATGCTATTCGTACGTTTAGTACGTTAAAGTTATTTGTACGGGACTTTACTCTATAGTTGTATGGGTTGATTTGACCCCGAAACACTTTCCAAGATCGAAAACCAACTAACGTTCTGACATACATTTTCAGTTGACTACCTACTCTTCATTGTGCGAGACGTTGCTGTGAACCCAAACCCAGATGAAGTGGCGGATATCAAGTATGTGAACCAAGAACAGCTGAAAGAGTTGCTAAGGAAGGCAGATGCGGGCGAGGAGGGCTTGAAGTTGTCTCCATGGTTCAGGTTAGTGGTTGACAACTTCTTGTTCAAGTGGTGGGATCATGTTAAAAAGGGTACACTCCCTGAAGCAATTGATATGAAAACCATCCATAAGTTGATGTAAACCGCACCTGTTCATTCAGATCGGGGCTAATAATTCAGGTTTGCTATCAATTGTCGTTTCTTTTAAGAAGTTTAGTCTCTATCTGAGCATGTCGATTGTTGTATGTTACATTAAGATTTTGGGTTGTTTGAAGAGTGTAATAACGAACCATTGATGGTTCGAAACTTGGAATTTGCTTTCGACATGTGATTTTTATATATTTTTAACTTTAAACAACAGGTGTTCACAGTCTGGTTTAGCTGGTTTTAGTGAAAATCTTAATTCTATCTAGAAAACCACAACCTAGACCAATTACCGGCTTAGCCGTTGAAACAATTTAGTCGACTTTAGACTATACGTACTGGGGCGCGAGACCAAGCCATAGCGCCGATATGGCGCCTAGCACACCGCCCCCAGGGGCGCTATGAACCAAAAAAAAAAAAACAGCGTTATGTTTATCGCGGCGCGAGGAATTGAATTATTTTAAATTTTGACCGTTATCAAACGGTCATATATTAAAAAAAAAAATCAATTTTTTTTTATTTTTAACACCATAAATAACCTCATATTCTTCCACTTTTTTTACAACTCAAACCATTCTCCTTCTCATTCTCTATATATTTTTAAAAAAACTAGTCTCACTTTATAAAAAATGGGTTCCCCGTCGGAAGAGTCTTTCACCGAAATTTACCGAAGATATTTTTCGCCCGACGAAGACGCGGCCGAGGAAGAAGCGGTTACGAGTGCATGTACTTTTGTGCTACAAACATTTGAGCACATTCGGCCACCTCCCCCTCCACGACCCATCTTGCGACGCACCTATATCTTGCGAGATCGTGAAGCCGCGAACGAGCGTTTGATGAAAGACTATTTTGACGCGGCACCGGTTCACGGACCGAATGTTTTTAGACGACGTTTTCGGATGAGCCAAAGGTTATTTTTGCGCATTAACAATGACTTGGAAAATACGTACGATTTCTTTAAGCAAAGAATGGACGCACGAGGATATCTAGGCTTCACCTCAATTCAAAAGGTCACATCCGCCTTACGCGTATTAGCATACGGAAACACGTACGACATCAACGACGACTATTTGAAGATGGCGGAGAAAACAACCCGAGATACCTTGGAACATTTTTGCTATGGTAATTTTTTAATTGTCTTTTATTTATTTACTTTTATACATTTATTTTTTCGTAACTTTTAAATTATATTTTAGGAATATGCCAGTTATATGGAAAACGTTATTTGAGAAACCCCACTTGGAACGACCTTCAAAAAATATATGAGGTGCATCTAGAAAAGCATGGAATACCCGGCATGATTGGTAGCTTGGATTGTCGTCAATGGCGTTGGTATAATTGTCCAACCGCATGGCGAGGTCAACATACGCGGGGTGATCAAAAAGGGCCAACTTTGGTATTACAAGGTGTTGCGTCATACGACCTTTGGGTTTGGTCGGCCTTCTTTGGTGTAGCCGGGTGTTTTAACGATATTAATACGTTAGAGGCTTCACCATTAATCGAGGGCTACATTTCTGGAACTATACCAAAGGCCGGTTTCAATGCAAACGGGAACGATTACGAGCATGGCTACTACTTGGGCGATGGTATCTACCCCGAGTATTCGATTATTGTTAAAACGTTTTCTGAAACTTTCGATGAAAAAAGGAAGTATTTTAAAAAATTACAAGAGTCTTCGAGAAAGGACATCGAGAGGTGTTTTGGGGTTCTACAGCAACGATGGCATTTTATCAGGAATCCTTGTCGCATGTGGCATAAGGATAAAATACGAATGGCCATGTATGCTTGCATCATTTTGCATAATATGATCATTGAGGATGATGGAAAAGCGATATGCCAAAACTATATTCCCGAAGATTTGGTCGAACTACCCCAAGCGACAACGGAAGAGAGACTCGCAAATGCTCAACTACTGCGATCTAGAGAAATACATAACACGTTGAAGGCGGATTTGGTTGAGCATGCTTGGGCGATTCGCCCAATTCGATCAAACAATGATCACGACGAAGATTCCGAGGAAGAAGTGGGGGAGGAATTCGAAGACGGGAACTTTGAAGACGTAGGTTTAGATGCTGGAGAAAACGAAGAGGAAGGAGAGAACGAAGATGACACCGAAGAATAAATTTATTTTTTAGGTGTAATTTTTTTTTTTAGTGTAACTTTTTTTTTTAATTTTTAATGTAGTGTTTTTTATTTAATGAAATGTTTTTTTATTTTATAAAACTTATAAATTATTTAAAAAATAGAAAATTAAATTAATTGAGTAATGATTACACAGGGGCTTTATGACTACGGCCCCAAATTGCATAAAGCCCCATAAAGCCCCTTTGCTGACGTGGCATGCCACATGGCGCATAACGCCCCTTTGAGGGCTTTATGACTACACATGCCCTTAGCGATATATAAACACTTCAACGGTATAAAGTTAAAAGGTAAAGCTACCGCTATGTGGAGGTTACCTTATTTGGGTTACCATTTTCCCTAATCTAAAACAAGACAAAATAGATCTATTAATGGAATAATAATTCATAACAAAACAAATTGTTTTGGCTATCATCTAAAAGAAAGAGATTTAATCCAACTCTAAAAACATTCATAGTTTGTAAATTTCGATTTTAGGTTTACTTTTTCTATTTAACAAACCTAAACTATGCAAGTAACGATGGTCTGGATCGTATGTGGATGAACTGAGACACATGAAGCTCATTCTTAAACATCTAATGTTGATATTAGAGTAAACTTCTGTTTTGTTCCCTGTAGTTTGGTCACTTTAACGGTTGTACCCCAAACCTATAAAAATAGCCATTTTACTCTAATAGTTTGCTATGATTTTTCCATTTTGCTCCCTGTCTCTAACTCTATCCAAATTATCTATTATCTGAAAGGGCATTTTGGTAACTTCAAGTATATAACTAAGGGTATTTTAGTAACACTACAAATAAAAGATTATATTATATATAATAAATACAACAAAACTTCTCTCTCTTTGAACTCTCTCTTCTCTCTACACTCTCTCTGCATATAACAAAACCCTGGTCGCCGTCACCTCTAATCTCCAACAAATCTTTCACACCCTCAACCTCTTTCAATCACCACCTCACCCGACATCACTATCACCATTCACCATCACCCCAATCACCATCACCCCAATCACCATCAACCACCACCTACCTTACAAACCACCAATACCTTGAACCATACTGGAACAATGACCCAGACTCTTCCCTGTCTGAACCCTAATTTCATGTATAGCGGCAACAGATCTCTAATTGCAGATATGAACAAAAAACCTCACAAAAAACGAGATTGGTGGTACTGAGGTGAAGGGCATCATAGTCAAACACTTTGTTTGCAGCGGCGGCCTGATTTGCAGCGGCGGCCAGATCTGAACGGCGGTGTTAGATGTAAAGAGACAGAGACGTTGATGGTGGCGGTAATGGTGGCGGCGACGGATTATTGTGGTGGTAAGAGTGTGTGTGTGTGTGAGAGAGAGAGTTGTGGTGGTGGTGGCGGCGGCGGCGGATTATGGTGGCGGTAATGGTGGTGCTAATGGTGGTTGTGGGTGATGTTTGAAGGTGAGAGGTGATTGATGATAAATTGGGTGATGTTTGATATGTGTCTCTACATATATGAATAAATAGCAATGATTTTATCTTTTTATTTTTATTAGTTAACTCTTTTAGGAATTAGTAGTAGGTAATTAAATACTCAGATATAAAGTTACTGAAATACCTTTACTTTCAACTGAATGTTTTAAGTGAGTTAGAGCCTTGGAGCAAACTGTAGATAAAATCATAACATCCGGGAGTAAAATGACTATTTATAAAGGTTTGGGGCAAAATCGTTACAGTGACCAAACCATAGGGAGCAAAACGAAAGTTTACTTGATATTATTAGGACACAACTAGTGATCACCACAAGAAATGACATGTGACAAAGTGCTGAACGATTGCGCAGTGCCAAGTGAGTATAAAATGAAACACGAGCAAATCTGTACGCCTGCATGTGACGCAATGTGTATGGATTTGCTCGTCCACATGTTGTATTGGCAGTAAATACAATTAATATCCCTCCACCTACCGGCATATAACACTTTACTTAATCCAACAATATTTATATATCAGCCATCCCATCTAAGATGCATTGCAGTATGTTGGTATCCCCCAAATTGCACATCATGTGAGTGACACATGAAATCAAATGAATTTGTGTGTATAAATATCCTATATATCTTTAGGAGAGGGGTACTTTTTATCACCACTTTATCCCTCCCTATATATATGCACTTAATCTATACACAGTACATCAAAGCGATTTTCTTTGTTCTGATAAACTATTCCCCAAGGAGGAAATCAATGCACTAACATCATTCATATGGAAGAATAATGATTGCATAACATTGGGAATGTAGCGAAATGGTATAAACACAAATTTTGCTAAAATGCGTTACATGATCGAGTCATTCATGTCGTTCAGTTATGGCTAATTTGACTGTTGAAGTCTTTACCCTTAAAATCTAATATTTCTTTCAGTTGTTAATAATAATACCATATTTTAAAAGAGAGAAAATATTCTATAAGGATTCATTGTATAATCATAATCGAAGAAGAAACTATGACATATGTGGAATCATCACACCAATTTAGATATTTGAAATCAATGGTTATTGCTAAGGGGAAAGTTACTGTACAAATAAAGTTAACGTACTAAACGTACAAATAGCATGAAAAAGCAAAAAGCACACGGTGACATTTTTATAATTATCTGCTTGTAGGGTAATTATCAAAATTACTCTACAAATGATATTGTAGATTAATTTTGATCTTATAGAGTAATTTTGTAAAATGTTCTTCTAGAATAATTTTGATCTTGTAGTGTAATTATCAAAATTACACTACCCCCCCCCCCCACACACACACACAAACTAAAAGCTAAAAATTAACTAAACCATAAAGCTAAACCTCATAACTAAATGCTAACAAAATTACTCTACAAGATCAAAATTACTCTACATGATCATTTTACAAAATTACTCTACAAGATTAAAATTACCCTACAGGATCATTTGTAGAGTAATTTTGAATTGTATGTTGTTTGATAAACTTGCAGGGTAAATTTGATTCACTTGTAAAGTAAATTTGATAGAGTAATTTTGATGCACTTGTAGAGTATTTTGATAATTACCCTACAAGAACATTTTACAAAATTACTATACAAAAAATCAAAATTACTCTACAGGATCATTTGTAGAGTAATTTTGATAGTTACTGATAATTACGAAAATGCTGTATTGGTAAAAAATTACCGAAGAAATTAAGTGATCAAATTAGTTAAGTGAGGTAGTGTGCTAAAAAGTGTGTTGAAAATGTGTTGGTTAAGTTGTTTAGAAAAACAGTATTCAGGATACGGCTCACGATAGAGCTGTATCTGTGATCAAACAATGAGCAGAAAAGTAAAGGTTGACACGTGATGTACGAGGAAAGCCCTTGATCAATCTAGATCGCCGGCATAAAACCTCGGGAGCTGACAATCGCAGCTGCCTTGTTCTTCTTATTGCTTCAAACTTCAAGATACAGTGCAGGATATGATACGGATCAACTAAGTGTTACAATGAGATTTGAGTACAAGTGTTCGTGTGTAATGATTGCTAGAGACTAGAGAGCAAAGTGTGTGAAAGAGTGTATCTGACTTAATCTGATCCGATCAATCTGTTTATAGTAAAAAGAAAGCAACCAACTATCCTATTATTCCGGGATCCGGCGAATATTCCACATGTGAATGTTGTAATCCACATCTTCCGGCTTCAACGTCTTTCTCCCAACTGTTTTGTCTGAGTCTCAAGGAGAAGAAGTCCATCTGACCGTTAGCAAACCCCAGCTTTTAACCTGCACGTGGTTAATTCAATCAACCTCAGGATATCGCCCAGGATGTTAGCAATATCCCCGTCCAGTATCCTGGTCACAAATAAACAATTAGAAGCAGGATATTGATCAAGATATGTACGCTCAGAAAATGACCTATAACAATTGTCCCCAAATATATATGTTGGTATACCAATCCAACGGATATATTTTAAAAATTTTATCTCATAAATTAAAGCAATTAAACCTAGACGACGGTCAAAATCACATCATAACCTCCAACGCGCTTTTAACTCGATGGAGATCCATAATGCCCCTATATGTTCTCTCTTCTTGTTTGAAAAGCAGATATCTTCAACAGAGTCTCCAGGTAATCCCCTACTTCTTGTTCATCTTTTATCAATTTTTCTTTCATCTGCCATGGCCACCGGGACTCATTCCCAAACCGGTGAATCATCCGAGACTTTTACCCAACAGAATCTTCTGAAAAATCCCGAGAAAGAAGTCTGTGCCTTTGATAATGCAGACATTGCGGCTTTGAGAGCTTCCGGTGCTTTTCCTGATAACACAGTCTTTAGACCATTCGATCGGTCAATTCGATCGGATGTTTCTTCCACAGATTGGATTTGCTTTCCAGCATACCCTTTTTCACTGGGTCTTCGATACCCCTTTCCCGAGTTCATGATGCAATTCTTTCGGACCACCGGCATCTCTTTTGCTCAAAACATGCCCATGGTTTGGAGAGTATTAATCGTACTTAAGCAAATCAAAAACCTTCACTGTCCCGACCGTTGTATCGAGGACCTGCCAATCTCTTATCGCCTCCGGTCTCACGGTTCTAGCCGATTTTTGCTTTTTTCGACTTCCAACAAACCCCTTATTCTTAAAGCTACTAAAAATGAGGACGGATGGCAACACAAGTTCTTTTTCGTCAAACGAGTCTCCATTGCTGAGGGTGCCAGCCTTCCGGTGGAGTGGTTAACCACCGGTAGGGTCATAAATGTTCTTATGTACCCCTAGATTTTTATCCTTTGCTAATATCCTTCTTTTTGATTCTTATGCAGTAAACTTCAAGGAAGTAGCTCCCCCTACCGCTGAATCAGAGAAAAGAATCAATACTGTTTATCGATTACCTGCAATAGGTAGGAGTTTCACCACACACATCCCAAGTTCCAGTCAATACTCGTCATCTGAAATGTCTGGTAAGGACTACTTTTAGAATAGTTAGTTAGTATAGTTGTTAGGGGAGGATTTCTTAATGACCTGTGATCCTCAAGTGTTATCCTGTTTGGTGATCCTTACTTCTGTGACAATTAGTGATCCTCAGAAGTGCTTCAGGATCAGGATTATGGATCATCCTAAGGATCCTTATACTAATGATTGTTCACTTTGAATTCGGTGTTGTATTGCAGGAGTACCGGTGTGGACTTGGTCATGGCGATATTCCTGGAGCATATTCCCTTCAATTCTGCACGTGCTTGACCATTGTGAACGTTATGGAGAACGTGGGGAGAAGGCACGAAATGCGGACAGTTAGTTAGGCTAGATATTTTCTATTTTTAAAGGGGATAGCGAGCTATTTTTTAGAACACTTGGCTATTTTTTGGCTATACACACTCGTACAACTGCACTCATCAGCTCACGGCGAAACATTTAGCAATTTTCATACATTTCTACACGATACACAATAGTGATCCTTGTACCTAGCTCGCTATCATCCGAAGTTGTAAAAGAATTATTGTTTAATTTGAGTTGGTGATCGGTAGTTTCCATCACCCGAGGTTTTTTGTGCCGGAGATCATTCATTGATCAAGGGCTTTTTCCTCGTATAAATCTTTGTGTCACTTGTGCAATTCATTCCTGAGTGATCCTCATTGTTGTTTACCAATTCAAGCATCATACCCCGTAACAGAGAGTTTGGTTGCATTATCATTGTCTGATTTTTGACCAAAACAATAGTATAATAGAATGAAGAGTAATAATAATGTAAAACTTTTTCCTTTATGCAGCACCGGCTAAGATCCCGGAAGTCTTTGATCTCGACGAGTTGGACAGCTATTCTGACCAGGTTCAGATCAAGAAGGAACCCAATCCTAAGGCCACAGCCTCATCCAAACCCAGTGGTTCCAAAGCCATTGTCATCACCAAACCTTCGTCAACTACCAAGCCCCGGAGTTCCAGTTCTCGTAAAAGGAAAGAGCCCGATTCCCCCGTCATCTCTGACACTTTTCCCTATGAGAAGCACGGGTTCATCGAAGCTAGCGGGTTTATGACTTCCTTTCTTAACCAGGTTAGTATTCTCAAACCACATCCTGTAGCTTATATCATTTATAAAGATTTATCAAAATCAATACCTGTACTCTTACTTTCGCAGGGTCTTGAACGCCTGGTTCACCTATATCAAGAATCCTGCGGGCTTAACAAGACGCTTGAGTCCAAGTTGAAGGAAGCAGAAGTCACGATCTCCGATCAAGGCATGATTGCAGCTGCCAAATCTCGTCACTACGAGGAGAAGTTCAAGGCTATGAATCAAGAACACCAGACTGCTCTCAACAAAGCTACTCTTCAAGCCCAAGCCGATCTTGAAGCTGTCCACGCGCAACATGAACGGGATATGGTCAGCTACCAGGATAGCCTTAAGAGTTCCGTCGTCACTACTCTTCTCCAGGCCAGGCTGAAGATGGCCCGTGAAGCCAAAACATTAGGTTTTGAATGCCCTTCTTGAGACGTTGGTGCCTGGGAAACGAAGTTAAAGAATCTCGGCGGCATTTCTACCACACCTACTGCCGAAGGATCTTCCAAAATAGCTGAAAAAGCTAACGATGCTGAGAGGGATGTTGAGGCGGATCCTGAGACGGGTGCTGCTGAAATTACCGCGAACGCATATGGCATTGCCCCCTAAAACTTATTTCCTTTTGTTTGAACAATCTTATGTTTTATGAACAATTTTCATTTCCGTATTAAAACAATTTGATAGCCGAAGGTGGATGGGTCCTAGGTTTCAGGACGAAGCCTTTGGTTATCAACTAGTACCGTTTATTTCCAATATTTCATCTTTCATTTTTCTTGCTATCATTTCCTGTCTTTCTTATTACAGACCTTAGTTTTGCAAAATATACTCAGTGATGTATTATGAAAATAGAATTTCTAAAAATTCAATCACCTTTAAAGAAAATTAAAACATAGTCCATTTTTAAAACCTGTTTTGATGATACTTGTTTGATCAAAGTTTCAAACCAGTACCAGCTTCAGATATCTTAATCAAATATCCTGAAAAGTATTTCGAAAATGTATATTTTGAAGATATATTCCGACAAGTTATCCTAATCAGGATGTTTAACCTTTTGTCAAACATAGTATTGTCAAAAATTAGCATTTACAAAGGAAAGATCATACCAGGAATAGGGTATAATCCTATTCTCAAACTTCAATCCCTTCTTTCAATGAAGATGTCCCCTGTCTGAGACACTTAGTGTATTAGGTCCGAGCCTTATCCTTCGAGCTTTACACCGTTGCCTCAGTAGGAATGTCCCTTGTGTACAATGTCTTCAAATACTTAGAAATCTTCCGGATATCAGTTCCAATTATATAGACAATTTTTCCCGTTACAGGGGTAAAACCCAAGAATGTACTGGAGATAAATCCTTAGTATCCTGGGGATAATCCCAAATTCTCATGCGCTACAGGCGGGAGTGTATAAACTCCAAGATTTAGAAAGGTGAAAACCTTTAAACCTTAGAGAGTATGAAAATACCCTTTCATGAGAGAGGGTGATCAATCCTCATATACCTTTAGGATTCAGGATATAGCCAATAGTAACGAAATTGTCAGCCACTTTTACATGGACTGGTCCCGCCACCTTGAACTATTCCCGAATAACTTGCGCTCCAGGCGGGGTGTTTAAACCCAATTCGGATGAAAGGTGAATACCTTTAAACCTGTGAAGGGATCAGGATCCCTTATACGTGAGAGAGGGGTCCAATCCTCTAATCTTCCGAAGCATCCTGAGTGTGTATCCTGGAGCTACATCCTGAAGCATATACTGCAAAACATTTCAAAACTAAGGTGGGTGTTAGCTTGGCTAACACCCCTCCGATGCTTAAGTCAGTATTGGGTTTCAAAGAATAAATTAAACCAAACACAATTAAAAGAGATAGAATTCATACCCTCCTGAGTTAGAAATTAAATTCTAAACTCAGTTGAAATAAAGCTTAAGGTGTATAGCATTCCAAGATTTCGGCAGCATATCCCCCTCCATGTAACATTTGTGCTCAAAATCATTATGAACAGTTCAATTATCAATAAAACAATGTTATTTGATCCCAATGTTTGTTTGGTTGTGTTTTACATTTTTCATGTTTTGACTTTTGTTCGATTTTAAACTCTACATCACGTTCTGGAGAATTATACGCAAACTGGTGCGTAAACGTACTCAGTTTAATGCGACAAATACTCCGGAACATCAACATATACTCAACATACCTTAAATAACCTTTACATAACTTAGAAATAAGTTTTGAAGGCCTTGGTATGGCAAAAACAAGTTAATTCGCTTACAGGGACTAAACTTGACAAACTACGAAAGTATGCCAATTTGAACTGTAACAAACATTCCAGAACATGTCCATAAGTTAAACATACCATAAATATCCTTTACATAGCTTAGAAATAGGCTTTGAGGGGTTTGGTATGCTAAAACAAACTTTTGGATCATTCAGGGGCTAAAAGTGTCAAAAAGTGCACAAGTTTGCACTTTCGCGCATAACTTACGTTCTGAATACATCCGGACATCCAAAAATTTATGTAAGCATCTTTATATTATGCCTTAGTTTTTGGCATGAGAAAAATTCATTCGTTGCGCAATTTGGATCATTTTTCGCGCTTATGCGCATTCCGTCGTAATTAACCGAACATCGCGATCGTACGGCCAAACGAACCAACATCCGACATATTTTTGATCATGTTTCATGTCCACAATGTTTAGGCATCATTTTAGGGCCTTAAAGTTGGCTTTACGGGCCTTAGAAGTGTCGGAAATGGCTTAAACATGCAACAGGGACTAAAACTGCCATTTCTGAAACTTTGTACTGATCAGACATAGCCAGGCGGCCCGCCTGGGTTATGCCTGTATGCTGACGCAGGCCACGTGGCCCCTGCAGATGCAGAAACTTGTTTTCCTTGCAAAACTTGGCCTTTCAAACACTCCAAAGGGCAATGCCCTTTCACAATCTGTAGAGTTAAGGTCATTATAAGCCACCACAACATCTTGACAAGTGTATAGATGAGATCATGGCACGATATTCAAGAAACGATCCTAACGGCTTTACTTTTCCTATAAATACCTCCCCCCATTTGTGTTAAAACCCACAAAACTGATCAAAGAGCTCTAAGTTGATGCCATTGCTTCATACCTGAGCTCCTGGATCAAGTTTAGCTTTCGGGGACCCTTCGTAAGTGTTCTTTCGTTCTTTTAATCGCTTTCTAGTGCTAAAGTAAACTTTGTTTGACTTTCTGCGTTGACCAGCTTATGGTCAACACGAAGTTCGTTGGAACTTCATAACGTGAGCGTGATCACGATGGTTATAGTCCATAGTGACTATACCTACTGATTACCACGTTATCTAGGCTCAGTGACGAGTCGTAGTTTCGGCCAAAATGCGAATTCTTGTGTATTTTGTAACCAAACTACTCGTGAGCATCAAAGCCGTTTGTTTTGATGCCAAACCTGTTTTCTAAACTTAGTTAAGCATGTTCTAACATGCTTAGCTCGTCACTTTTAGTATAGTGCTTATATAGGGTCGTAAGGTAAGCAATCTAAACCATCGCTTATACTTTCGAACCCGACCCATTTGGTCGATCATTAGGATCCGACCAAACACATTAGGTGACCATAGCTGTAACCTTCCGAGGTTATACCTTGTGGTCACGATGTTAGGCGTTCCAAACGCGTTCTACGCGAACGACGCGTTAAGGTAGCATAAGCTACCTAAACGGGTCGTAATGGGTCGCAAGCACTTAGGTTAGGTTTCATTTTAGTATGTAGGCTTTGTTAAACCATATTACACGAGTCTCCATACTCGTTTGGTTTACGAACCCGCATACTATCCGATCCTCCGATTTAGGTCCGGTATATTAACATAGCTACCTATTAGGTGCCGTTTGATATTCCGTGATCTCTAGCATTATTTGGTTGTTATACAAGAACTTCAAAGCAACCTCAGGTGAGTACATTGAACCCCGCATTTACTGTTTTCCAAACTGTTTTGGGGTAAAACGCATGTGCCTACTTGTTACTTTCATGCTTTCCATGTTTTCACATCATATACCTGCTATGTTCGTTAGTACATTATAGTACATGATTTCATTACATTTCATGCTATATATGCCCATTGTGTGCGTACTTAGTACATTGTTTTACATTACATTTCATGCTATGTATGCCCATTGTGTGCGTACTTAGTACATTGTTTTACATTACATTTCATGCTATGTATGCCCATTGGGTGCGTACTTAGTACATTATTTCACATTACATTTCCTACTATTTATGCCCATTGTGTGCATACTTAGTACAATTGTTTACATCACATGCCTTCATTTTGGTATGACATTTGGTTTGTTTAACATGGAACAATACATTCATTAACATTAGCTACGCCATTCGTTAGTAGGTAGTGGTACCATAGGAATTGACAACTCCAGTTCCTGAAATCCTGGGTTTGTTTGGATTGGAAGGAATGACCGAATTCGATATACATAACTTAGATAAACCTTTAATTTGTTTAAGGGTTTATCGCCACAGTCTCAAGGCTTGGATGTATGCATTTTCACAATACCGCATAAATGTTTGTATCAGTATAGCATGCATTGTTCCACAAAACATAACGTTGATTTAAACCATGTTTTACTTCAATACCTTGTTTTGTGCATTTTACATATGGTTTAGTTGATACATCTCACTTACCATACAAGATATATTTTGGGTACACATTACATGATCTACATTAAACATAAACATTTTGACATTGATATACATACTTGGTGGTTTACATTGAACATAGACGTTTCGATATGGTTTACACAATAATACTTGACAATTGGTTTATACATGAATAATTTACATGGTGGTTGGTTTGGGTAAATGGGTTGAGTAACGTGGCGTATGTAATATGGTGCAAACATGGTGGATACGCCGCTGGTACTTCCTATATATAAATGCTTGTATAATATTACATATGTTAGCGTATTCTAAATCATTTCAGCTTAGACATATTACGTTTTACACAAATAACATATTCTTCACAAGACATTAGTTTTACAAACAAACTTATCTTATACAAACTCACTTTTACTCTCATTTAACCTTACACTTTATTTATACATATCATCTGAGCTTATCGTTTTTCATACGACTTACAAAACAAAACAAATTACAAGGTTCATGACTGACTGTTATTAAACGTTTTCTTTAAACTTAAGTCATGAATCCCATTTTCACAAAACCTATGTATCTCACAGGCATTTTTATGCTGACGTACCTACTTTCACATGTGTTTTCAGGAGCTATCGCTTAGGATGACGATTGTGACACTAGGGCGGACCTGTGCCTTAGAGACTAAAATGATGATAGACTAGTTTAATTATGTTATGAACTCTTTGTTTCCTGTTTAAGACATTGTAACACTTTTGTTTGATAAATAAAAATGTAACTTTAATTTCCATGGTTATGAAACAAATAAATTCTGTCCCAACACTCCCCGGCGTTTCCGCCGCGGTTGCATGTTATACGCGGCCAGGGTGTGACACTCCATATCCTTGAGTCGGTATGCACCTTTTCCTGATTCTGATTCTGATTCAATCTCATATGGTCCTTCCCATTTCGGAGCCAGCTTTCCATCAGCAGGATTGGTAGTATTCTGAAAAGCTTTTCTTAACATCTAATCTCCAACTTTGAACCTTCTAATCCTTATATTCTTGTTGTATGTTCTGGATATCCTTTGTTGATATGCCGCCATTCTTAGCCGTGCTATATTTCTTGTCTCATCAATAGTATCTAGCTCTTGGCATAGAACTTCAGTATTCTGCTCAGGATTCCGGAGGTTGGATCTTGCTGTGGGTATCACCATTTCTGTCGGGATCATTGCTTCTGCTCCAAATACTAAGGAAAACGGGGTTAGACCAGTTGCATTTTTTACCGTCGTTCTATCAGCCCACAAAACAAAGGGTAATTCTTCTGCCCATCTTCCTTTCTTGGCCCCTAATCTCTTCTTCAAGTTGTTGACAATTATCTTATTTGAGGATTCAGCTTGTCCATTTACTTGAGGATGTACCGGAGTAGACGTAATCATTTGGATTCCCCAACTCTTGCAAAAGTCAGTAGTCCTCTTACTTATAAACTGGGACCCATTATCACAAATGATTTCAGCTGGTACCCCAAACCTGGTCAGGATATTCCTCTTTATGAAGGATACTACTTCTTGGTCTCTAACTTGGACAAATGCTTCAGCTTCAACCCACTTAGAGAAATAATCCGTCATTGCTAGCATAAAGACTTTTTCTCCCGGAGCTATTGGTAACTTCCCTACTATATCTGTTAGGGGAGGATTTCTTAATGACCTGTGATCCTCAATTATTATCCTGTTTGGTGATCCTTACTTCTGTGACAATTAGTGATCCTCAGAAGTGCTTCAGGATCAGGATCATGGATCATCCTAAGGATCCTTATACTAATGATTGTCTAGCTTGAATTTGGTATTATTTTGCAGGAGTACCATAACAAGCTATATGAATTAAAAAATATGCAAGATCATCCATTGATAACAAAAATATGAAACATTGTCTTAACGGGTTAACACCCAACAACCATAACTTGTCTAAACATTACAAATGCAAACTTAACATAAACATGATTCAAGGACTGTGACTTGTCCAGGAAAGAGTCACAAGCCTCGAACCCTGGATGACCTCGGGCCTAATGCAGCGGAAAACAAGCCATACCGCGCCAGATCGTTAATTCCCTGAAATACATGTAAGTTGAAAAATCAACAATAATGTTGAGCGAGTTCATGCGAAAGTGCGTAAACAAACCTTTATCTTTATCAAAAACCTGGTATGTAGCAAATAAGGAAAAAGAGATCACCAATGGTTTGCAAGGCCATTGATATGTGTGAAGTGCAAGTAGGGATGACTCAAACCTAGCGGATTTATGCGTCGGGCACTAAGTCACCCCGAGGTCCGTTATGCTGGACCTGGGGCTGGGCTAGCTACACCCAGATAGATCTACCGCTCCTGTCCCTCGGTCCTACTACGAGGATTAATGGCCTCAAGTTGTGCCTACCCACTCACATGATCTGAGTAACAAACCTCCTTACGCTAACCATACCATGTATCAAGTATTCATAATCATAGTAACATGTATTTCACCCCCGCATTTTATAAAACTGAAAACAGTTAAGAGAAAAGGGGGACATGAACTCACAGTGAGTGCGTCACAATACCAAGTAATCCAAATATCCAACTGCTGCGCAACGACCTACATGTGCTAATTCTATTAGACGGATGGCCGTGCTTTAGCTTTATAGTTTAATTTTTCGGGAAACGGTTAGACAACCGTTCCGTGTATATACTTGGTAGTAAATCTCCTTCCCAAGGATGGGGGAATTAATACATGCGTGTTTATAATATTAAGTCTCACTTAATATATTTTATTTCTCATTCCAAAATATAATTATTTTTCTCAAAAATAATATATTTTCTTTTTGCATAATACTTTCCAAAATAATACGTTGACAATATCCACATTTATGAATATTTCCGTATAAGGCGTAAGTTACGTTTTGGCGATTAAGTGGTAATAGTAATTACCGTTGTAACTTATATGTTTGTCGTGTAGGCGTTGGTATCATTTTGGGTTCGACAAAGTTAGTAAATATTATTTTTACTCTAAAAATAATATTTATACATTTTCACAAAATAATCATAAACAGTGTTGTGAAAAATATATTTATCGAATAAATATTTATCACGTTTAGTTTTTGTGAAAATCCCACCTCCGATTATTTAATAAATAAAGTCATGGCGAAATATAGTTTGAAAACATCTCAAAATAGTTTAACACTTGTAAATAATTCTAAGTGTTAGATTTTTAGAAAATTTCGCCAGAGTTTCCCCTGTAACTGGAGGTGGCCACGCTTTCAAGCGTATCATTTTCTTTTACAAAATCATTTCAACAATTCTTCAAATCAACCAAATCAATTTCCGATACTTCAAACTAGTTTCAACACATTAAACTCGTAGACTAGTATGTAAAATCACAATATTGCATGAACTTGTAGTTTTTCTAAAACTATTGTGTAGATCTCGTTATATTTAGTGGATCTATATATATAATAGTTTAGTCTTGTAAAAACCCCGTTTTTAGAACAAATCATCCTTTACAACTTCCCGACAATTTTTATAAAAATTGTTATTTTGTCGGGTCTTTCGTTTCACAAGTGTTCATACACTTGTAGTTTATAAAAATCACCTTTGTAAACATGTTATCCAACTTATATAAAAACATGATTTTCTCGACACTTGGTTCTACGAATGTACCACTTGTACATACGTAGATCGGCTCGTTTTAAACACTATTTTTCATGTCAAAACACTTTTACACAAGTTCATGTTTCCCGTGTGGTGGAGTTTCACCTTTTAACCCTTGTACAAAAGAAACAAGTGTATGTCAAGATTCGGAATCTTAACAAAGTCGGGTTAAACGATGATAAGAGCCACCACATCGTAGATCGGGCCTCAACAATCAACATATTCAAATACTACGACATTTACACAAGACATGACCTTTTATCCAACGATTTTCATGTTTTAGTAGACTTTTTAGATTCAAAAGGTGGGTTACCGACTTTTAACCGTTAAAAATCCTTTTAACCACTTTAGATATGTTCAAGAACAAGTTTTAAATGTTATACCTCTAGCTCGGGGCTAGGGAAGAATCTAGTCGGAAATGACGTGGATAAAAGCAAATGCACGTGGTCCTCCAACTTCCGTTTGCTTCTGGCTTCCTTATGCGTGATCCCTGACACTAGTATATGCTTGAATGGCAAGACACGAACTCGAAAATGGATGGATGGTGGTGGGTATGTTCGGCCGAGAGGGAGGGGGCAAGAGGGAGAGAGAGTGATGTTGGTTTGTGTGTGAGTCTTGTGTGTGTGTGTGTGGTATTTATAGAGAAATTTAGCTCCATCGTCCAACGGTTTCAAGCTCTAGATCTCCACGAACTCAAATAAAATAATAAAAAGTTGTACTCCCCTTGTCCTTTCTAGTTGGCCGATCCCATTAGGGGGGGGTATCCGGTTGGGTCTTGATCGTTCAGTTAGAGTTTAGTTACTTTAAGTCGGTTACTTTTAGGGATTAACCCCGTTAGTTGTTTAATGCGTTATAAAGCGGGTGTTAGGGTAATCAGGGACCCTAACTGGCTCAGAAAAAGGCTAATAATATTTTTGGCAATTTTTTTATGTTCCGGGTATAGTCCGGTTGTTCGGTCGGATAGTAATCCGTTAAAGTGCTTAAGTAATCCTTTAAGCGTTGTAAATAATATTTTTAGCGACACAATTTATTCTGCAAAGTGTCAGGAATAATTCCTCATGTTTTGGCACTTTATTAATTAGCTAGAAGCTAGTGTGTTGATAAAAGTGCTGTGTTTTGTGCTTAAAATACGTTTTTGGCACATCCAATCTCTGTATCTTATTCCTAGAGACGCAATTATACAACCCTTGTATTCCTACACACACTACGGGTGTAGTAAAATATTTCTGGCTCAATCAGGCCTTTAGAGGCAGTGTCTGCCTGATGCTGGCTATATCAGCATGTCAAATAGGTTATCCGTTCAAATGCTACTGTGCTTTTGTGCATCATGTTTGTCACTAATGTTCAGTAAATAAATAATGTAGTGACGGAAAAATCAAAGTATGATGCAGATATGTACAAGTATCAACAATCAGGTAGCAGTTTATCAGAAATCTCAGTTAAGCACAGTAATTAGGCAATAATTAATAGTTAGTTAAGTCGTACGGATACCTGGTTTAGTGAGGGTTGTCACATTCTCCCCCCGTTAAATAAATTTCGTCCCGAAATTTTAAATTCTGCTTGTAGAAGCAGGGTTCTCAGGAAATAAGTGGGGGTATTTCTCCTTCATTTGGTCTTCACGCTCCCAGGTGAACTCAGGACCATGTCTAGCATTCCAACGAACTTTGACGAGCTTGACACTGCTCCGGCGGGTCTTGTTGACTTTCCAATCCGTGACCTCGATAGGTTCTTCAACGAAGTGGAGCGTGTCATCAACATGAATTTCGTCGGTAGGAATGGCAACGTTAACTTGAGTTGGACTTCTCTTCAGATTGGATACATGAAATGTATCGTGAACATTATTCAGTTCGGCAGGTAGATCCAACTTGTATGCTACGGTCCCAATTCTTTCCAAAACCTTGAAAGGACCAATGTAGCGTGGATTCAACTTCCCACGTTTCCCAAATCGTGCTACACCTTTCCAGGGTGATACCTTCAACAAAACCATATCCCCAACCTCAAACTCCTGAGGTTTCCTTTTCAGATCTGCGTAGGTCTTCTGACGGTCACGAGCCGCACTAATGCGATCTCGGATTTGCGCGATCTTATCTGTAGTTTCCTGAACTACATCGGGACCTACCAATTGTCTATCACCTGCGTCAGACCAACAGAGCGGCGACCTGCACTTGCGTCCATATAAAGCTTCGAATGGCGCGGCACCAATACTGGTGTGGTAGCTGTTGTTGTAGGAAAACTCAACCAGGGGTAAATGCTTATTCCAGCTACCGCCTAAATCCATCACACATGCTCTCAGCATGTCCTCCAACGTCTGAATTGTCCGCTCACTTTGGCCGTCGGTCTGTGGGTGAAAAGCTGTGCTCATATTCAGCTTTGAGCCAAAAGCTTCTTGGAAGGATTGCCATATCCTCGATACGAATCTCCCATCTCTATCAGAAATAATCGAGAGAGGTACTCCATGGCGTGTAACAATCTCTCTCATGTAGATTTCAGCCAATTTGCTTGTATTATCCTTCTCACGGATAGGTAAGAAGTGTGCTGACTTTGTTAAGCGATCCACTATCACCCAGATAGTGTCATGGCCTTTTGGCGTCCTTGGCAACTTCGTAATAAAATCCATGGAGATTTCTTCCCACTTCCACTGGGGAATTTTTGGTTGCTGCAGAAGTCCCGAAGGCTTCTGGTATTCCGCCTTAACTTTGGCGCAAGTTAAACATTTGCTCACGTAAATAGCAACGTCACTCTTCATCCTGGGCCACCAGTAATAATCTTTAAGATCCTGGTACATCTTATCCGCTCCAGGGTGGATAGAGTACCGTGACTTGTGAGCTTCTTCAAAGATAACCTCTCTTAAACCACCAAACAGAGGAACCCAAATCCTTTTCCCAAAACACAATGTTCCTTCCCTGTTTGGCACCAACATCTTCTCCATCCCGCGGAGATATTCTGCCTCAAGGTTTCCCTCCTTGAGAGCTTCCTTCTGTGCTGCACGAACGCGCGAGGAGAGGTCGGTCTGAATTATCATTTCCATAGCCCTAACCCTTATGGGCTTGATTCTCTCTTTACGACTTAGGGCATCAGCGACCACATTCGCCTTCCCTGGATGATACTTGATCTCGCAGTCGTAATCGTTCAACAACTCGACCCATCGTCTTTGCCTCATGTTCAGCTCCTTCTGGTTGAATATATGCTGGAGGCTCTTGTGATCTGTGAAGATTGTACACTTCGTACCGTAAAGGTAGTGTCTCCAGATCTTCAAGGCAAAAACCACTGCGCCTAGCTCCAGATCATGAGTGGTATAGTTCTTTTCGTGCACTTTCAGTTGGCGTGATGCGTAGGCGATAACCCTTTGACGTTGCATCAACACACAACCCAATCCTTGACGCGATGCGTCGCAGTATACCACGAAATCGTCAGTACCTTCTGGTAGAGCTAAGATTGGCGCGTTGCAAAGCTTATCCTTCAATATCTGGAACGCCTCATCCTGTTTGATTCCCCAATCAAACTTCTTATCCTTCTGCGTGAGGAGCGTCAATGGTTGAGCGATCTTTGAAAAGTTCTCGATGAACCTTCGATAATAGCCAGCCAAACCCAAGAATTGCCGAATCTCAGTTGGCGTTTTTGGCGTTTCCCAATCTTTGATCGCCTCGATTTTGGTGGGATCCACGTGGATTCCATCTCCATTCACCACGTGCCCAAGGAATTGCACCTCACGTAGCCAAAACTCACACTTAGAGAACTTGGCGTACAATTGTTCCTTCTTTAGCAGCGCCAGAATGGCTCTAAGATGCTGCTCGTGCTCAGCCTTCGTCTTCGAATAAATCAGGATGTCATCGATGAATACGATCACGAACTTATCCAAGTACGGCTTACAAACTCGGTTCATCAAATCCATGAACACTGCAGGTGCGTTTGTCAAACCAAACGGCATAACGAGAAACTCGTAGTGTCCATATCGAGTTCTGAAAGCTGTCTTCGGGATACTCTCCTCCTGTATCCGTAACTGATGGTATCCAGATCGAAGATCGATTTTTGAATAGAAGCTTGAACCTTGAAGCTGGTCGAACAGATCATCGATTCTTGGCAGGGGATACCTATTCTTGATCGTCAGCTTGTTCAACTCTCTGTAGTCAATACACATCCGAAAACTACCGTCCTTCTTCTTCACAAACAAAACTGGAGCTCCCCAAGGCGAGAAGCTTGGTCGGATAAAACCCTTGTCTAACAACTCTTGAAGTTGTGTCGACAGTTCTTGCATCTCAGACGGAGCAAGTCTGTAAGGTGCCTTAGCCACAGGCGCGGCGCCTGGAACTAAGTCGATGCGAAACTCCACTTGCCTTTGAGGTGGCAAGCCAGGCAAGTCTTCTGGAAAGACTTCTGGGTATTCCCTCACGACAGGGATGTCTTCGATCTTTGGCTCAGCAGCCTTCTTATCCACAATGTGTGCTAGAAAGGCAACACATCCTTTCTTCAAACACTTCCTTGCTTTCAGGCAGCTAATCATCCTTAACGGTGTCTCACGCTTCTCCCCATGAACAACAATGGTCTCACCATCGTCGGTCGGGATACGAATAATCTTCTCGTGACAAACTATCTCTGCTTTGTTATTAGATAACCAATCCATCCCTACTACCACGTCGAAGCTTCCCAACTGGACGGGTAGTAGATCTAGAGCGAACTCACGCTCTCCCAATTCGATTACACAACCTCGAATCACCTCGTTAGCTTCTACTAACTTCCCATTCGCTAATTCGATCGAGTATGGAATATCTAACTTACTAGCGGCTAAACCAAGCATGTTTCTAAATTCTAGCGATACGAAGCTATAATCGGCACCAGTATCAAACAAAACGGATGCATAGCGTTGGTTTACAGGGAACGTACCAGTGACAACGTTGGGATCCTGGCGCGCTTCCCTGGCTTCCATGTTAAACACTCTTCCGCGTGCCTGGTTTAATTCTGGGCAATTCCTCTTGAAATGCCCTTGATCTCCACAATTGAAACATCCGGGCCTCTGCCCGTTTCCACCATTGTTTCCAACTTGATGGTTTCCCTGGTTCCGATCCATGGCGCCTGCTTGGTTAGCATTGTTGGCACGGTTTCCATCACCTCCCAGGTTTCCTTGTGGGCGGTTCCCGGCACCACCACGGTTGTTCCTATTCCCATTTCCTCCTTGGCCTCCCCGGCCAGCATTAGCCCAACAGAAATCCTTCGTATGACCAGTCTTCCCACATGATTCACAAACTCTCAGGCTGCAACGACCAGAGTGATGTTTTTGGCATGAGTTGCACTTGGGGTGTGCACCCATGTATCCCTTCCCTTTCTTTCTACCACCAGCTGAATCCTGAGCTGGCGCACTCGATTCTCCCTTCTTAACCACCATCCCGGTGCTCTGCTTAAAACTTGAAAACTTTCGCTTATTACCACCAGATGACTCCACATGAGTCTCTTTCTTCTTGGGCTCAACCCCATCAAACTTGTTCAACCGAATCACCTCTTCGGTGAGAGCCACACTCAGATCAATGGCTTCTGTGATGGTTGCAGGTTTGGAAGAAGTCACCATGTTGATTATCTGAGGAGCCAATCCCCAGATGAAGCGTTCAATCCTCTTGAACTCCGGTGTAACCATGTAGGGTACTACGTGCGACAAATCGTGGAACCTCTGAACATACTCAGCTATCTTGGAACCTTCCATCTTTAGGTGCCAGAATTCGCTCTCTAACCTCTGGATTTCAGCACGAGAACAGTACTTCTTGCGCATAAGCTCTTTCAACTCAGTCCAGGTCAGTGCGTAAGCTGCGGCTTCGCCAAGGGTCTGGACCTGTAGATTCCACCAGGATAGGGCTCCATCCACAAATAGCCCTGAGATGTAAGTGACTTGCTGATCCACAGCGCACTTGCTCATGCGAAGTACGGACTCGGTCTTCTCTGCCCAGCGGACGAAAGCAACAGCACCACCTGTGCCGTCGAAGTTTATGGGCTTACAGTCCAGGAATTGTTTGTAGGTGCACCCTGCACATACATTACATCATAGGAACGGCATTAGCATCTGCTAAAGGAATCCATTTAGGCCATGGTATGTCTTAATGACTTAGGGTTACCATGAGGAGGATTTTGGTTGCCGTTGATGTTCGAGCTACTTCCGCTTGGTCCTCCTTGCGAGGCAGCATATTGAGCAATGGCGGCAGCAATAACTTGCTGTAGTTCTTCAGGAGTAGTGGGCATCGGCTGCGGTTGACGTCTCGGTGCCATCTTCTAAAGATGCGTACGTCGATTAGGCCATAATAAACATACGTATATAGTAATAGTAATAGCATATAACATCTCATGTTATCAATATATCACACACAACATCCCATGTCCCAACATCCCATGTCCCAACATCCCATGTTGCAAATATCATACATACAACATCCCATGTCCCAACATCCCATGTTGCAAATATCATACATACAACATCCCATGTCCCAACATCCCATGTTGCAAATATCATACATACAACATCCCATGTCCCAAAACATAAATAAGCAATCAAGTGAATCAGATATGGTGAGAATACGGCGATTGTTATATATATCGAGACCATAATGTGGTAAGGGTATCAGTACGTCACTGTATCATACAATCACAAATCAAATAGGGGCTACATCACCCCTGTCAAAAACAATATCACATCAGTGTCACATACATCCAGTACATCAACCAATATCAACAAAAATCAGTATCGTCAGATGGTCTCCAAAAGGCTGTGCAGTCACAATCGCGGTCGTCTCACCATCGTCTACCACTATGGCACCGATGAGCTCTAAGCGGATGGGGGTGGAGGAGGGGGAAAGTGAGTGTAGAGCAAGCGGCGTAAATGAAGCCAGTCCTCCTCCATCGCCTGCTGAGTGCGAATAACAGATGCAATCTGCTGCTCCATAGTCGAAAGTCGGGCAGCAAAGTCAGGAGGTAATGATCGAAAAGGCTGAAAAGATGAAGATGTCTGACCAAGATATGGACCAAAAGATAGCTGAGCTCTCTCGAGCTCCTGGAGTCGCTGCGTATGGGAATCATGCTGATGGACAAAGGACATCAAGACGTCCTCAATGGTATGTCCCATATGGAATGGATGATATGGATCAGTGGGTGGCATCGGTGAGGAAGATGACCAAAGCAGTGGCATGCTGGTGGGATCGAATGGTGCTACATGAACAGAAGATGGAACAGGTGTCATCTGAGGTACGAAGGGCATAGGCATTAGTATGTGCCCAAAGGGGTGGGCTGAAGAGCCCTCTCCAGGCCCTGCTGGAGGTACAAACGGTGGGATCTGAAATGAAAAGTCAGTATGATGTGCATCAGTGTGGTGTGGTGGAAGCGGTGGAACATCCTCGTCAGCCGGTATCCAACCGTGCTGAGCCTCCTCATCAGGTGGATCCATATGCTCTGCAAATAGAGCGTGCTCAGGCTCAATGGGTACAGGATCAAAAGGAGCAATGACAGGATCAACATGATCAATATGATGGTCAACAGGGACGTCAGCAATCAAAGGTGGGTCAACAAAAGGATCAACAGCATGATCAGCAACTAACAATGGGACATCATCAACAGGAAGATTGCCAACAGGCGGGTCAGCCAAAACGGGCTCAATAGGAACGTCAGCATGTACCAAGTCATGCTCATGCACAGGATCGAAAGCAGCTGCCTGCTCTGGGGCTACGGCAGGCTCCGGGTCATCAAAAGCCATGTCAAAATCAAACTCTGGATCAAAGGGATCGATAGGATCGACGGGATCAATAGGGTCCTCCATATGATGGTCCATAGGAATATACTCAATGTCGCGGTCAGGATCAAATCCTGGAGGAAAAACGGGATCGGAGTCCTCAATAACGTCGTGCTCAAATACAAGGCTCGGAATGGGGGCGGCAGAAGATGCCTGATCAGGGTCCGAGTCATGAACAAAATGCTGAATGCTCACCTCGTGAGACGGAGCAGAAGCCACAGACTCAAAGGAGTCTGGGACCGGTGAGTGGACGGGCGAGTCTCCAGCTAGGGCATCAGCAATCATCAAGAGACCGCCAGCGGGTAAAGGGGCTGCATCAGGATCCTCGTCCTCAAAAGGCTCGTCCTCGTAGAGATCAATGTCGCCGTCAGCCTCGGCGTCTAGTAATAGCTCGTGTGCTGGATAAGAAGCAAGAGGAATCGGAGCTGGAATCACAACAAGGGGAAGATACTCAGCAGGATCGCCATCAATAGGCTCATAGGCACCCTCGGGTAAAGCGAAGGGCAAGGAGTCATCAGTATGCTCATCAATGCCGTCGGGTAGAGCGAACGGCTGGAAGTCATCATCATCCGTGCTCGTGTAGTCTGAGGTATGCACCTCACGCTCCGATGACACAATGTCATCCGACACTATGGGTAGAGGTCTAGTGGTATCTGAGTCTCCGGTGCCTGATGTATCCATGTGTCTGTAACACAATCACAAGTATGCACAAATAATCAGTAAATCAGGTAATCACATAAGCTACCAAATAATAATCACATAATCCACCTAGTCCCACTAGCCTCCCAGCCTCCCAGACTGTCCTTCCTAGTCCCACTAGCCAACTTTCCCAGCCTCCCAGACTGACTCCCTAGTCCCACTAGCAAATTCTCCCAGCCTCCCAGACTGACTCCCTAGTCCCACTAGCCAACTACCTCGATCCATTAGATCGAGCCTCGGCCTCCCAGACCGAGCCTCAGTCTCCCAGACCGAGCCTCAGCCTCCCAGACTGAGCCTAAAAATACAAAATAAAATATGCTCAACATTTGTTTATAAAAACGTTTTGGATCTGGACTTAAGTGGTATGCAGAAAAATGTTTTCGTGAGAGCCCTAGTGATCATAGTCTAGACTCGAGAAGGAATCCTAGTTCGCTATGATCAGAGCTCTGATACCAAGCTGTCACACCCTGGCTTTGCGGAAGCGTGGTTAATTTGGTGTGACTTCTTAATACCATAGCTTAATCATAACAAGCAATATGAATTAAAAATATGCAAGATCATCCATTGATAACAAAAATATGAAACATTGTCTTAACGGGTTAACACCCAACAACCATAACTTGTCTAAACATTACAAATGCAAACTTAACATAAACATGATTCAAGGACTGTGACTTGTCCAGGAAAGAGTCACAAGCCTCGAACCCTGGATGACCTCGGGCCTAATGCAGCGGAAAACAAGCCATACCGCGCCAGATCGTTAATTCCCTGAAATACATGTAAGTTGAAAAATCAACAATAATGTTGAGCGAGTTCATGCGAAAGTGCGTAAACAAACCTTTATCTTTATCAAAAACCTGGTATGTAGCAAATAAGGAAAAAGAGATCACCAATGGTTTGCAAGGCCATTGATATGTGTGAAGTGCAAGTAGGGATGACTCAAACCTAGCGGATTTATGCGTCGGGCACTAAGTCACCCCGAGGTCCGTTATGCTGGACCTGGGGCTGGGCTCGCTACACCCAGATAGATCTACCGCTCCTGTCCCTCGGTCCTACTACGAGGATTAATGGCCTCAAGTTGTGCCTACCCACTCACATGATCTGAGTAACAAACCTCCTTACGCTAACCATACCATGTATCAAGTATTCATAATCATAGTAACATGTATTTCACCCCCGCATTTTATAAAACTGAAAACAGTTAAGAGAAAAGGGGGACATGAACTCACAATGAGTGCGTCACAATACCAAGTAATCCAAATATCCAACTGCTGCGCAACGACCTACATGTGCTAATTCTATTAGACGGATGGCCGTGCTTTAGCTTTATAGTTTAATTTTTCGGGAAACGGTTAGACAACCGTTCCGTGTATATACTTGGTAGTAAATCTCCTTCCCAAGGATGGGGGAATTAATACATGCGTGTTTATAATATTAAGTCTCACTTAATATATTTTATTTCTCATTCCAAAATATAATTATTTTTCTCAAAAATAATATATTTTCTTTTTACATAATACTTTCCAAAATAATACGTTGACAATATCCACATTTATGAATATTTCCGTATAAGGCGTAAGTTACGTTTTGGCGATTAAGTGGTAATAGTAATTACCGTTGTAACTTATATGTTTGTCGTGTAGGCGTTGGTATCATTTTGGGTTCGACAAAGTTAGTAAATATTATTTTTACTCTAAAAATAATATTTATACATTTTCACAATAAACAGTGTTGTGAAAAATATATTTATCGAATAAATATTTATCACGTTTAGTTTTTGTGAAAATCCCACCTCCGATTATTTAATAAATAAAGTCATGGCGAAATATAGTTTGAAAACATCTCAAAATAGTTTAACACTTGTAAATAATTCTAAGTGTTAGATTTTTAGAAAATTTCGCCAGAGTTTCCCCTGTAACTGGAGGTGGCCACGCTTTCAAGCGTATCATTTTCTTTTACAAAATCATTTCAACAATTCTTCAAATCAACCAAATCAATTTCCGATACTTCAAACTAGTTTCAACACATTAAACTCGTAGACTAGTATGTAAAATCACAATATTGCATGAACTTGTAGTTTTTCTAAAACTATTGTGTAGATCTCGTTATATTTAGTGGATCTATATATATAATAGTTTAGTCTTGTAAAAACCCCGTTTTTAGAACAAATCATCCTTTACAACTTCCCGACAATTTTTATAAAAATTGTTATTTTGTCGGGTCTTTCGTTTCACAAGTGTTCATACACTTGTAGTTTATAAAAATCACCTTTGTAAACATGTTATCCAACTTATATAAAAACATGATTTTCTCGACACTTGGTTCTACGAATGTACCACTTGTACATACGTAGATCGGCTCGTTTTAAACACTATTTTTCATGTCAAAACACTTTTACACAAGTTCATGTTTCCCGTGTGGTGGAGTTTCACCTTTTAACCCTTGTACAAAAGAAACAAGTGTATGTCAAGATTCGGAATCTTAACAAAGTCGGGTTAAACGATGATAAGAGCCACCACATCGTAGATCGGGCCTCAACAATCAACATATTCAAATACTACGACATTTACACAAGACATGACCTTTTATCCAACGATTTTCATGTATTAGTAGACTTTTTAGATTCAAAAGGTGGGTTACCGACTTTTAACCGTTAAAAATCCTTTTAACCACTTTAGATATGTTCAAGAACAAGTTTTAAATGTTATACCTCTAGCTCGGGGCTAGGGAAGAATCTAGTCGGAAATGACGTGGATAAAAGCAAATGCACGTGGTCCTCCAACTTCCGTTTGCTTCCGGCTTCCTTATGCGTGATCCCCGATGTAACATCTATGCCTGTAATCATTGTGAATAGTTCAATTATCAATAAAATAATGTTATTTGATCCCAATGTTTGTTTCATTGTGTTTTACATTTTTCGTGTTTTGACTTTTGTTCAATTTCAAACTCTACATCGCTTTCTGGAGAGTTATACGTTAACTAGTGCGTAAACGTACTCAGTTTAATGCGACAAATACTCCGAAACATCAACATATACTCAACGTACCTTAAATAACCTTTACATAACTTAGAAATAAGTTTTGAAGGCTTTGGATAGCAAAAACAAGTTAATTCGCTTACAGGGACTAAACTTGACAAACTGCGAAAGTATGCCAATTTGAACTGTAACGGACATTACGGAACATGTCCATAAGTTAAACATACCATAAATATCCTTTACATAGCTTAGAAATAGGCTTTGAGGGGTTTGGTATGCTAAAACAAACTTTTGGACCATTCAGGGACTAAAAGTGTCAAAAAATGCATAAGTTTGCACTTTCGCGCATAACTTACGTTCTGAATACATCCGGACATCCAAAAATTTATGTAAGCATCCTTATATTATGCCTTAGTGTTTGGCATGAGAAAAATCCATTCGTCGCGTCATTTGGATCGTCTTTCACGCTTATGCGCATTCCGTCGTAATTAAGCGAACATCGCGATCGCACGGCCAAACGAACCGACATCCGACATATTTTTGGGCATGTTTCATGTCCACAATGTTTAGGCATCATTTTAGGGCCTTAAAGATGGCTTTACAGGTCTTAAAAGGGCTGGAAATAGCTTAAACACGCAACAGGGACCAAATGTGTAAATTCTGCAAGTGGTGCAGATCAGAGAGGGCCAGGCGGCCCGCGTGAGTTTTGCCCAAATGTGAGGCGGGCCGCGTGGGGATGTCTGACAGAAAGATTTTGCATTTAATGCAGAATCTGGCCTTTCGTTCGATCAAAGGGCGATGCCTTTTCACCCAATGAAGAGCCAAGAGTCAAGTTCACTGAACTTATCCACTGGACACATGTACGCACGTGATCAAGGCTCGATATTCGATAAAACGATCCTAACGGTTCCACTTTTCCTATAAATACCCCCCCTTTAGTGTAAAAATCACAAAATCAGATCCTAAAGCTCTAAGTTAAAACCATTGTTTCATACCTGAGCTGTTTGGTCTTGATTTGCACTCGGGGACCCTCCGTAAGTCTTCTTTCGCTCTTTTATTCGCTTTTCGAGTAAAAAAGTCAACGTTTAGTTGACTTTCTGCATTGACCAGCTTATGGTCGATGCGAAGTTCATGGAACTTCATAACGTGAGCGTGATCACGATGGTCATGGTCCGTAGTGACCATACCTACTGATTACCCCGTTATCTAGGCTTAGTGACGAGTCGTAGTTTCGGCCAAAATGCGCATTCTTGCGTGTTTTGTAACCAAACTACTCGTGGGCATCAAAGCCGTTTGTTTTGATGTCAAACCTGTTTTCTAAACTTAGTTAAGCATGTTCTAACATGCTTAGCTCGTCACGTTTAGTATAGTGCTTATATAGGGTCGTAAGGTAAGTGATCTAAACCATCGCTTATACTTTCGAACCCGACCCATTTGGTCGATCTTTAGGATCCGACCAAACACATTAGGTGACCATAGCTATAACCTTCCGAGGTTATACCTTGTGGTCACGATGTTAGGCGTTCCATATGCGTTCTACGCGAATGACGCGTTAGGGTGGCATAAGCTACCTCAACGGGTCGTGATGGACCGTAAGCACTTAGGTTAAGTTTCATTTTAGTATGTAGGCTTTGTTGAACCATATTACACGAGTCTCCATACTCGTTTGGTTTACGAACCCGCGTACTATCCGATCTTCCGATTTGGTCCGGTATATTAACATAGCTACCTATTAGGTGCCGTTGATATTCCGTGACCTCTCGCATTACCTGGTTATTTCACAAGAACAACAAAGCAATCTCAGGTGAGTACATAGAACCCCTCTTTTACTGTTTTCCAAACTGTTTTGGGGTGAAACACATGTGCCTATCTGTTACTTTCATGCTTTCCATGTTTTCACATTGTATATCTGCTATGCTCATTAGTACATTATAGTACATGATTTCATTACATTTTATGCTATGTATGCCCATTGTGTGCGTACTTAGTACATTGATTTACATTACATTTCTGTTGCATATGTTTACTCAGCATATGGACACATTGATTTACATGAACATTTCTGTTGCATATGTTTACTCAGCATATGGACACATTGATTTACATGAACATTTCTGTTGCATACGTTTACTCAGCATATGGACACATTGATTTACATGAACATTTCTGCTGCATATGTTTACTCAGCATATGGGCACATTGATTTACATGAACATTTCTACTTCGTATGTTTACTTAGCATACTTAGTACAATTGTTTACATCACATGCCTTCATTTTGTTATGACATTTGGTTTGTTTAACATGGGACAATACATTCATTAACATTAGCTACGCCGTTCGTTAGTAGGTAGTGGTACCATAGGAATTGACAACTCCCATTCCTGAAGTCCTGGGTTTGATAGGACTGGAAGGAATGACCGAATTCGATATACATAACTTAAATAAACCTTTAATTTGTTTAAGGGTTTATCGCCGCAGTCTCAAGGCTTGGATGTATGCATAGTTTACAATACCACATAAATGTTAATATCAATAGAGCATGCATTTCCCGCAGAACATAACGCTGATTTAAACCACGTTTTACTTCAACGACTTGTTTTGTGCATATGGTTTAAGTTGATACATTTCGCTTACCATACATGATACATTTTGGGATGCACATTACATGATTTACATTGAACATAAACACGTCGACATTGACATACACATTTGGTGGTTTACATTTGAACATAAACATTTGACATGGTTTACAATAACACTTGACATTTGGTTTACACATGAACAATTTACATGGTGGATTGGTTTGGGTAAATGATTTAAGTAACGTGGCGTATGTAATATGATACAAACATGGTGGATACGCCGCTGGTACTTCCTATATATAAATGTTTGTATAATGTTACATATCGTGGCGTTATCTAAGTCATTTCAGTTTAGACACATTACATTCTACATAAATAACATATTCTTCACAAGACATTATTTTCACAAACAACTTATCTTATTCAACTCATTTTACTTGGTTATTCGTTTAACCTTGCACTTATCTATACATATCGTTTGATGTTATCGTTTTTCAAATGGTTTACAAAGCAAAGCAAAACAAATTACAAGGTTCATGACTGACTGTTATTAAACATTTCTTTAAGCTCAAGTCATGAATCCCATTTTCACAAAAACTATGTATCTCACAGGCATTTTTATGCTGACGTACCTACTTTCACATATGTTTTCAGGAGCTATTCCATAGGATGATGATCATGACACTAGGGCGGACCTGTGCCTTAAAAAAAAATGAAGTTTGAACTAGCTTAATTATGTTTTGAATATCCGTACTCTCTTTCCAAGACAATGTAACACCTTTGTTTATAAATAAAATACAACTTGTATGCCATGGTCATGAAACAATTTAATTCTGTCCACAACACTCCCCGGCGTTTCCGCCGCGGTTGCATGTTATACGCGGCCGGGGTGTGACAGAAGAGTTGGTATCAGAGCCATTGGTTATAGGGAATTAGGTTATTAGTAATGCTTTGACCTAGACTATAACTTTCTAGGACCCTAACACAAGTTATCTTGTGTTTAGAGTTTAAAACATGCACATCACCTATCCTTAAGTGATAACCACAACGGGAACTTCGGTTCCGAATCCGCTTTGAAAATTAATCATCTGTTCTAGGATGATTGATTACTAGGTTTTGAACCCTCTGTTATAAGGTTTTGAACCCTCTGTTATATGGTTTTGAACCTCTTTGGATTTCAAAAATCCCGTCAAAGTTTTGGGTTAATAGTGTGAACACGTGCGAACTGGAAGAGTGAATGCCTGTACCCTGGGTTTTCTGTCTAAGGCTAGAGTGTTCGTACAAATCCACATAATCGGACCAGTCACTCTTACCTGGGAACTCTTGGGGTGAGTGTTCACTTATAGGCGAGCATGTCTTCGCGATACACTAATCCTGACCCATTTACTCTGACTAGACATTTCACGTCGCTTATTTACTTTGCGATGCATAACCGCCATCTTTGCTTTTGATTGCTTTTGCTTCATCTCATTCTCTTCATCCAATCATCTCACTCGTTTCATTTCATGTTTTTCTCTTCTAGAATGCCTCCTCGACGCGACAACCAGATAGCTACTGCCGAGCTGGCGGAGATTATTGCGCAGCAGATGGCTGCTCAATTTCCGAATCTCTTTGCTCAATGGAACCAGGCCAACAACAACAATGGTACATGCAAATACAAGGATTTTAACCAGGCTAAGCCACTCAAGTTTAGTGGTTCTGAAGGAGCAACTGGGCTTCTTCAGTGGTTCGAGAGCATCGAGAACACTTTTCGCCATGTGCAGTGTCCGGATAATCGCAAGGTCGAGTTTTCTTCGAGCGTGTTTCAGAAGAGGGCTCTTACATGGTGGAATGGGGTTATGAGAGATCAAGGTGCAGAAGTTGCTCTAGCTCAGACATGGGCTCAACTGAGAGCTCTTATGATGAGGGAGTTTTGTCCTCATCATGAACAACGAGCGTTGGAGAAGGAATTTGATGTTTTGAGGCAAGATAGTGGTGAGCACAGGGCTTACACTGATAGGTTTGAAGAGTTGAGTCTTCTTTGCCCGACTATGGTTACCCCACTCGATAAGGCCATCGAAAGATACATCGACGGCCTACCTGACTTAGTACAAGATATCCTTACTGGTAGCAACCCTACCACACTCCGTCAGGCAATCGAGTTATCGGCGACGTTGACTGAGTCGCAGATCCGAAAGAATAAACTACACAGGAAGTGCGACAAGGGCAAGAAACAGTCGGCTGACAAGGAAGATAGCAAGAAAGGTCAAAACAAGAAGGGAAAGGACTCTGGTTCCTCAAGGGGGTCAAGGAAGCGTAAGGCTTCCCAAAATTTTGCTGTGACTGCCCAAGCTAACCAGGCAGCTCCCAACCAAGCCGCACAGTCTCCAGCCAAGAAACCCTATTCAGGAAGTGCACCTTTGTGCAATCGATGCAACAGTCACCACCAGCCACAATATCAGTGCCGTTTTTGTACTAACTGTGGGAAATCGGGTCATCTTGCCGATGTTTGTCGGTTTGCTCAGAATCACGCAGTCCAGAACCCTGCTCAACACGTTACTCAGCAACAGGGTCAGGCTGCACGACCAAACTACCCACCAGGTGCATGTTATAATTGTGGGGATCTGACCCACTACAGAAATCGGTGCCCAAGACTAGTCAACCAGAACCAGAATGCAAACCAGAATCCGGCACCGGCTCGAGGTCGAGTCTTCAACATGAATACACAAGAAGCACAAGCAGACAACGAGGTGGTGAACGGTACGTTCTTTATTAATAATCAGCCAGCATCTGTTCTTTTTGATTCGGGTGCCGACAAGAGCTTTGTGTCATTGTCTTTTGAGACAATGCTTCGCGTGTCTAGAACGAAACTAGGTAAACCTTTGACAGTAGAGGTTGCCAGTGGTGAACCCATTGTTCTTAATTCTGTTCTACGCAACTGCCAGTTGAACCTTAACGACCATATTTTTCCTATTGACCTCACGCCAATGCAACTTGGAAGCTTCGACGTTATTGTGGGAATGGATTGGTTATCCAAGCATCGCGCAGAGATAGTTTGTTCTGAGAAGATTGTTCGTGTACCGCTGTCAACAGGCGAGATCCTGCAGGTTCGTGGTGAGAAGCCTGCTGGTGGTCTCAAACTCATGTCCTGTTTTAAAGCACGGAAGTATCTGCGAAAGCACTATGTAGCCTTTTTAGCACATGTTACAGCAGATAAGGGCAAGGGTAAGTCTATTTCAGATATTCCTGTCGTTCGGGATTATTCCGAAGTATTCCCTGGAGACTTACCTGGTCTACCTCCAGCACGCCAAGTCGAGTTCCGTATTGATCTCGTACCTGGTGCAAATCCCGTTGCCAGAGCTCCATACCGTCTTGCACCGTCAGAGATGCAAGAATTATCTAAACAGCTGCAGGAACTCTCCGACAAAGGTTTTATCCGTCCTAGCTTTTCACCCTGGGGTGCTCCCGTTCTCTTTGTAAAGAAGAAGGATGGATCTTTTAGAATGTGTATCGATTATCGTGAGCTTAACAAGCTTACCATCAAAAATCGATATCCCCTACCTCGCATTGATGATCTCTTCGATCAATTACAAGGCGCATCTTACTTTTCAAAGATTGATCTACGATCTGGATATCATCAGCTTCGTGTACATGAAGAAGACATTCCCAAGACAGCGTTCCATACTCGTTATGGACATTATGAGTTCACAGTCATGCCATTCGGTTTGACTAATGCTCCTGCTGTTTTCATGGACTTAATGAATAGGGTCTGCAAGCCTTATTTAGATAAGTTCATCATCGTTTTCATTGACGACATTTTGATATATTCTAAGACGCGAGCTGATCATGAGCAACATCTTCGTCTTACATTGGAACTCCTAAAGAAAGAACAACTTTTCAACAAATTCTCCAAGTGTGAATTCTGGCTTAAAGAGGTTCAATTCTTAGGACATATTGTCAACGAACAAGGTATTCATGTAGATCCCTCCAAGATCAGTGCGATTAAGGATTGGGATACACCTACTACCCCTACTGAAGTTCGTTCTTTTCTTGGTCTAGCGGGTTATTACCGCCGCTTCATAGAAAATTTCTCAAAGATTGCAGTCCCTTTAACTGCTCTAACTCAGAAGAACAAGCCATTTGATTGGGGAGTCGAACAAGAGGAAGCGTTTCAGACTTTGAAACAAAAGCTTTGCGACGCGCCTGTCCTAACATTGCCTGAGGGCAATGATGATTTCGTCGTTTATTGCGACGCACCTAAATTAGGACTTGGCTGCGTCCTGATGCAAAGAAACAAAGTCATAGCATACGAATCAAGGCAGTTGAAGATACATGAGAAGAACTACACCACTCATGATCTTGAGTTGGGTGCAGTTGTCTTCGCTCTTAAGATTTGGAGACACTATTTGTACGGTACAAAATGTGTGATTTTCACTGACCACAAGAGTCTTCAACACATCTTCAACCAGAAAGAACTCAACATGAGGCAAAGACGTTGGGTTGAACTTCTAAACGACTACGACTGCGAGATTCGCTACCATCCTGGTAAGGCGAATGTCGTAGCCGATGCATTAAGTCGCAAGGAACGTACTAAGCTTCATTGTGTACGTGTCCAATCTGTTATTCAAACCGACATCCAAGCACGTATTTCTCAGGCTCAACAAGCTTGTGTTTCACAAGGTTTAATGGATAAGGAATTTCCTTATCACATAACTCCTGCTTTAGAGCTGAAGGACAATGGATCATATTATTTCATGGACCGTTTGTGGGTCCCAAGCCAAGATGATCTTCGTACCTTGCTTATGGATGAAGCCCATAAGTCTCGTTATTCTATTCATCCTGGCTTAGATAAGATGTATAAGGATCTTCGTATTCAGTATTGGTGGCCTGGTATGAAGAAAGACATTGCCTTATACGTATCCAAATGCCTTACTTGTCTTAAGGTTAAGGCTGAACATCAGCGTCCTTCTGGCTTATTGGAACAACCAGAGATCCCAGTTTGGAAATGGGAAAACATTACTATGGATCTCATTACTAAACTTCCGCGCACAAAGAAAGGTCACGATGCCATCTGGGTAGTCGTTGATCGTCTTACCAAATCAGCGCATTTCTTGCCAATCCGTGAGGATTTTTCGGCTGACAAACTTGCTCAAATCTACGTGGATGAAATTGTAGCACGACATGGTGTTCCTTTGAACATCATTTCTGACAGAGATGCTCGTTTCACTTCTCACTTTTGGAGAACCATGCAATCTGCTATGGGGTCCCAACTTAATCTGAGCACAGCTTATCATCCGCAAACGGATGGTCAATCTGAAAGAACAATCCAGACACTGGAGGATATGCTTAGAGCTTGTGTGATCGATTTTGGTGGTAGTTGGGATTCACATCTTCCATTGATTGAATTCTCCTACAACAACAGTTATCACTCCAGCATCAACATGGCTCCTTTCGAGGCTCTCTATGGTCGAAAATGTCGTTCACCAGTCTGCTGGAATGAGATTGGCGAGGCTCAGCTTACTGGACCTGCCCTCATTTTAGAGACAACAGATAAGGTAAAGAAAGTTCGTGATAACCTTCAGACAGCTAGAAGCCGTCAGAAGAACTACGCGGACTTAAAACGCAAGCCCTTGGATTTTCAAGTCGGTGATCGTGTATTACTTAAGGTCTCACCTTGGAAAGGTGTGATCAGATTCGGAAAGAAAGGAAAACTTGCACCTAGATACGTTGGACCATTCAAGATCGTCGAAAGAATCGGTAAGGTGGCCTACAGACTTGAGTTACCTCCTGAACTTGGAAATGTTCATCCAACCTTTCACGTATCCAATCTCAAGAGGTGTTTAGCCGATGAGAACCTCCACATACCGCTTGATGAAATTCGTGTTGATAAAACACTGAAATTTGTTGAGAAACCGGTAGAAATCATGGAACGTGAAGTCAAGTGGCTCAAACGCAAGCGCATTCCTTTGGTCAAGGTTCGTTGGGAATCTAAGCGTGGACCCGAGTTTACTTGGGAACGTGAAGATCAAATGAAGGCAAAATATCCGCATCTGTTTTCACGAGTTTCCTCTAAATAAATTTCGGGACGAAATTTCCACAAGTAGGGGAGACTGTAACATCTGTGCCTGTAATCATTGTGAACAGTTCAATTATCAATAAAATAATGTTATTTGATCCCAATGTTTGTTTCATTGTGTTTTACATTTTTCGTGTTTTGACTTTTGTTCAATTTCAAACTCTACATCGCTTTCTGGAGAGTTATACGTTAACTAGTGCGTAAACGTACTCAGTTTAATGCGACAAATACTCCGGAACATCAACATATACTCAACGTACCTTAAATAACCTTTACATAACTTAGAAATAAGTTTTGAAGGCTTTGGATAGCAAAAACAAGTTAATTCGCTTACAGGGACTAAACTTGACAAACTGCGAAAGTATGCCAATTTGAACTGTAACGGACATTCCGGAACATGTCCATAAGTTAAACATACCATAAATATCCTTTACATAGCTTAGAAATAGGCTTTGAGGGGTTTGGTATGCTAAAACAAACTTTTGGACCATTCAGGGACTAAAAGTGTCAAAAAATGCATAAGTTTGCACTTTCGCGCATAACTTACGTTCTGAATACATCCGGACATCCAAAAATTTATGTAAGCATCCTTATATTATGCCTTAGTGTTTGGCATGAGAAAAATCCATTCGTCGCGTCATTTGGATCGTCTTTCACGCTTATGCGCATTCCGTCGTAATTAAGCGAACATCGCGATCGCACGGCCAAACGAACCGACATCCGACATATTTTTGGGCATGTTTCATGTCCACAATGTTTAGGCATCATTTTAGGGCCTTAAAGATGGCTTTACAGGTCTTAAAAGGGCTGGAAATAGCTTAAACACGCAACAGGGACCAAATGTGTAAATTCTGCAAGTGGTGCAGATCAGAGAGGGCCAGGCGGCCCGCGTGAGTTTTGCCCAAATGTGAGGCGGGCCGCGTGGGGATGTCTGACAGAAAGATTTTGCATTTAATGCAGAATCTGGCCTTTCGTTCGATCAAAGGGCGATGCCTTTTCACCCAATGAAGAGCCAAGAGTCAAGTTCACTGAACTTATCCACTGGACACATGTACGCACGTGATCAAGGCTCGATATTCGATAAAACGATCCTAACGGTTCCACTTTTCCTATAAATACCCCCCCCCTTTAGTGTAAAAATCACAAAATCAGATCCTAAAGCTCTAAGTTGAAACCATTGTTTCATACCTGAGCTGTTTGGTCTTGATTTGCACTCGGGGACCCTCCGTAAGTCTTCTTTCGCTCTTTTATTCGCTTTTCGAGTCCGAAAGTCAACGTTTAGTTGACTTTCTGCATTGACCAGCTTATGGTCGATGCGAAGTTCATGGAACTTCATAACGTGAGCGTGATCACGATGGTCATGGTCCGTAGTGACCATACCTACTGATTACCCCGTTATCTAGGCTTAGTGACGAGTCGTAGTTTCGGCCAAAATGCGCATTCTTGCGTGTTTTGTAACCAAACTACTCGTGGGCATCAAAGCCGTTTGTTTTGATGTCAAACCTGTTTTCTAAACTTAGTTAAGCATGTTCTAACATGCTTAGCTCGTCACGTTTAGTATAGTGCTTATATAGGGTCGTAAGGTAAGTGATCTAAACCATCGCTTATACTTTCGAACCCGACCCATTTGGTCGATCTTTAGGATCCGACCAAACACATTAGGTGACCATAGCTATAACCTTCCGAGGTTATACCTTGTGGCCACGATGTTAGGCGTTCCATACGCGTTCTACGCGAATGACGCGTTAGGGTGGCATAAGCTACCTCAACGGGTCGTGATGGACCGTAAGCACTTAGGTTAAGTTTCATTTTAGTATGTAGGCTTTGTTGAACCATATTACACGAGTCTCCATACTCGTTTGGTTTACGAACCCGCGTACTATCCGATCTTCCGATTTGGTCCGGTATATTAACATAGCTACCTATTAGGTGCCGTTGATATTCCGTGACCTCTCGCATTACCTGGTTATTTCACAAGAACAACAAAGCAATCTCAGGTGAGTACATAGAACCCCTCTTTTACTGTTTTCCAAACTGTTTTGGGGTGAAACACATGTGCCTATCTGTTACTTTCATGCTTTCCATGTTTTCACATTGTATATCTGCTATGCTCATTAGTACATTATAGTACATGATTTCATTACATTTTATGCTATGTATGCCCATTGTGTGCGTACTTAGTACATTGATTTACATTACATTTCTGTTGCATATGTTTACTCAGCATATGGACACATTGATTTACATGAACATTTCTGTTGCATATGTTTACTCAGCATATGGACACATTGATTTACATGAACATTTCTGTTGCATACGTTTACTCAGCATATGGACACATTGATTTACATGAACATTTCTGCTGCATATGTTTACTCAGCATATGGGCACATTGATTTACATGAACATTTCTACTTCGTATGTTTACTTAGCATACTTAGTACAATTGTTTACATCACATGCCTTCATTTTGTTATGACATTTGGTTTGTTTAACATGGGACAATACATTCATTAACATTAGCTACGCCGTTCGTTAGTAGGTAGTGGTACCATAGGAATTGACAACTCCCATTCCTGAAGTCCTGGGTTTGATAGGACTGGAATGAATGACCGAATTCGATATACATAACTTAGATAAACCTTTAATTTGTTTAAGGGTTTATCACCGCAGTCTCAAGGCTTGGATGTATGCATAGTTTACAATACCACATAAATGTTAATATCAATAGAGCATGCATTTCCCGCAGAACATAACGCTGATTTAAACCACGTTTTACTTCAACGACTTGTTTTGTGCATATGGTTTAAGTTGATACATTTCGCTTACCATACATGATACATTTTGGGATGCACATTACATGATTTACATTGAACATAAACACGTCGACATTGACATACACATTTGGTGGTTTACATTTGAACATAAACATTTGACATGGTTTACAATAACACTTGACATTTGGTTTACACATGAACAATTTACATGGTGGATTGGTTTGGGTAAATGATTTAAGTAACGTGGCGTATGTAATATGATACAAACATGGTGGATACGCCGCTGGTACTTCCTATATATAAATGTTTGTATAATGTTACATATCGTGGCGTTATCTAAGTCATTTCAGTTTAGACACATTACATTCTACATAAATAACATATTCTTCACAAGACATTATTTTCACAAACAACTTATCTTATTCAACTCATTTTACTTGGTTATTCGTTTAACCTTGCACTTATCTATACATATCGTTTGATGTTATCGTTTTTCAAATGGTTTACAAAGCAAAGCAAAACAAATTACAAGGTTCATGACTGACTGTTATTAAACATTTCTTTAAGCTCAAGTCATGAATCCCATTTTCACAAAAACTATGTATCTCACAGGCATTTTTATGCTGACGTACCTACTTTCACATGTGTTTTCAGGAGCTATTCCATAGGATGATGATCATGACACTAGGGCGGACCTGTGCCTTAGAGACTAAAAACGAAGCTAGACTAGTTTAATCATGTTATAAACTTTGTATTTTCCTGTTTTGAAACCATGGAACACTCTTGTCAATAAATAAAATGTAACTTTAATTTCCATGGTTGTATAACAATTAATTCTGTCAACAACACTCCCCGGCGTTTCCGCCGCGGTTGCATGTTATACGCGGCCGGGGTGTGACACCCGACACTAGTATATGCTTGGAATGGCAAGACACGAACTCGAAAATGGATGGATGGTGGTGGGTATGTTCGGCCGAGAGGGAGGGGGCAAGAGGGAGAGAGAGTGATGTTGGTTTGTGTATGAGTCTTGTGTGTGTGTGTGTGTGGTATTTATAGAGAAATTTAGCTCCATCGTCCAACGGTTTCAAGCTCTAGATATCCACGAACTCAAATAAAATAATAAAAAGTTGTACTCCCCTTGTCCTTTCTAGTTGGCCGATCCCATTAGGGGGGGGGGTATCCGGTTGGGTCTTGATCGTTCAGTTAGAGTTTAGTTACTTTAAGTCGGTTACTTTTAGGGATTAACCCCGTTAGTTGTTTAATGCGTTATAAAGCGGGTGTTAGGGTAATCAGGGACCCTAACTGGCTCAGAAAAAGGCTAATAATATTTTTGGCAATATTTTTATGTTCCGGGTATAGTCCGGTTGTTCGGTCGGATAGTAATCCGTTAAAGTGCTTAAGTAATCCTTTAAGCGTTGTAAATAATATTTTTAGCGACACAATTTATTCTGCAAAGTGTCAGGAATAATTCCTCATGTTTTGGCACTTTATTAATTAGCTAGAAGCTAGTGTGTTGATAAAAGTGCTGTGTTTTGTGCTTAAAATACGTTTTTAGCACATCCAATCTCTGTATCTTATTCCTAGAGACGCAATTATACAACCCTTGTATTCCTACACACACTACGGGTGTAGTAAAATATTTCTGGCTCAATCAGGCCTTTAGAGGCAGTGTCTGCCTGATGCTGGCTATATCAGCATGTCAAATAGGTTATCCGTTCAAATGCTACTGTGCTTTTGTGCATCATGTTTGTCACTAATGTTCAGTAAATAAATAATGTAGTGACGGAAAAATCAAAGTATGATGCAGATATGTACAAGTATCAACAATCAGGTAGCAGTTTATCAGAAATCTCAGTTAAGCACAGTAATTAGGCAACAATTAATAGTTAGTTAAGTCGTACGGATACCTGGTTTAGTGAGGGTTGTCACACTAATTAGAGAACACTTGGCTATTTTTTGGCTACGCACACTCGTACAACTGCTCTCACCAGCTCTCGGCAAAACACTTAGCATTTTTCATACATTTTTACACGATACACTATAGTGATCCTTGTACTTAGCTCGCTATCATCCGAAGTTGTAACACATTAATTGTTTAATTTGAGTTTGTGATCGGTAGTTTCCATCACCCGAGGTTTTTTATGCCGGAGATCATTCATTGATCAAGGGCTTTTTCCTCGTATAAATCTTTGTGTCACTTGTGCAATTCATTTCTGAGTGATCCTCATTGTTGTTTATCAATTCAAGCATCATTCCTCACTACAGAAGATTTGGTTGCATTATCCTTGTGTGATTTTTGACCAAAACAGTTTGGCGCCCACCGTGGGGCAATTGGTGCTTCATTCCTAAGAAATTCTTCTATTTGTGATCATTTTGGTTCATTGCATTCAAGCACATGGCTTCGTCATCAAAGAACACTTCCACTGCGATGTCTGCAGTCAATTCATCTCAGGGCATTCCACCTTTGCCTCCACCACCTTCTGGATCTCAGAAAAATGCCGAGAAGAAACCAACTCCCATTTTCTCAAAACCTCCAACTTCTTCTGCTTCTTATACTCCTACTACTAGTGACTTGTTTACTCTGATTTTGCAGATGAAGGAGCATATACAGTAGCAGGATAAGACCAATGAAATGATTCTTAGAGAAATTGGAGACATCAAGAAACAGAAGAGATCGGCAGAGGATCATTCCCCATTGATGCCAAGATCTTTGAATTTTGATACATCGGTTATAACTTCTCAGCCTTCAGTGCTTCCAGACGTTCAATATGTGGGAGGACCAAGAGGAGTGCATTACGGATCATCAGTAATGACTCAGGCTTCAAGGTTATACTTCCAACCAGTAGGATCCCATCCTCAGCATATAGGATCCTTCGCCAGCTCAGGAGGATACTCGGGAGTGCAGCAGATTCAAGGATTCTGGCCGTTTCAAGGATCCTCGCAGGTTCAAGGATCCTCTCAGGTTCAAGGATCCTCGCATGTTCCAGGATCCTCCCACTTTCAAGGATCCTCTCAGGTTCAAGGATCCTCGCATGTTCTAGGATCCTCCCAGGTTCAAGGATCCTCTCAGGTTCAAGGATCCTCGCATGTTTCAGGATCCTCCCAGGTTCAAGGATCCTCTCAGGTTCAAGGATCCTCTCAGTTCCATGGATCCTTCCAGATTCCGGGATCCTTAAGGAGTTTGCAATCAGGGAGTTCAGATATCCATCAGGGAGATTTTATTCCAATGTAGACCATTGCTTCTACTGGTCCTTCGATCATTCCAGAGTCTCAGCAATATGGATTCACATCCGGTGTTCCTAATTTAAACCCAATGGGAGGTAACACTTATAATAATTCTTATACCACTAACCATGGCCTTATGCAGGATACAGGTATCAATCATGCCATGGCCAGAGAATTGCAAAAGTTAAAGGATATTATATCAAGTGTCCCAGGAGTGGTCAAGCCTATCCCGGAGATTGCAGATGGGAGCCATAAGATATCTCGTTTTGCACCACCCATCTGTGATGCTGAGATACCCAAGAGGTTCCACGTGCCAACCATGAAGTTGTATGATGGTTCAACAGATCCTGAAGAACACATAGCACAATACAGGGAAAGGATGGAGATCAATCCCATCCCAGAAAGGTTAAAGGAAGCATGTCTGTGCAAGGGATTTGGATCCACTCTTACTGGATCGGCTCTTAAATGGCTGCTAAGTCTTTCCCCTTATTCCATTACCTCGTTTGCTAATCTAGTTAACCTATTTAATAACCAGTTTTCTTATAGTAGAAAATTTGAGCGTTTAACTAGTGATCTGTATAGGATAACCCAGGGTCATAATGAATCATTAAGGGATTATATCACTAAATTTTAGTAAAGAATCCTTGGATATTCCTAATCTAGATATAGCTACGGCTGTTGAAGCTTTTCAAATGGGATTGCTTAGGGATTCATTATTCTATGATGATCTTGTTATGACACCATGCAGGAACCTAGATGAGGTAAGAACCCGGGCACTTAGGTTCATCCGGCTAGAGGATGACAAGAGGATCCAGGAGAGGTTGGCAGGATCCTCAAAGCAAGAGAAGCAAGGATCCTCATTCAAGAACAACAAGTTCAGATCCTACAACAAATCTGATAACCAGAATGTGCATGCTGTTGAACAAGAAGAGGATGATGAGGATTATCCTCCAATTTCTGAATATTGTTTTTCTATTGATAACAATGAACTAATCCTTGCGATGCAGAATTTAGGTGATAAAGCTAGATGGCCCAGGAAAAATGACAGACCAGCTGCAACTAAAGATAAGTCAAAGTGGTGTGCATACCATGAAGATTTTGGGCATCTCACAGAAGAATGCATCGCACTAAGAAAAGAAATTGGATACTTGTTGAGCAAGGGGCACTTGAAAGAATTATTGGGAAGAAAGAAGTCAAGAACTCAGGATCCTGAAAGGATCCCAGAGAAAGCTCCAGCCGCTCCAGCAGATGCACAAGTTATAAACTTTATTTCTGGAGGATCAGACATTTGTGGAACATCCTTCTCTGCAGCTAAAAGACATGCAAAGGAAACCAAGATGGATAATGAAGATAGACCCATTCGAACATCCAGTGTCTCCGAAGGAAAAGTCATAACTTTTGATGAGGATGATCGTGTTAACATTCAGGATCCTCATCACGATGGTTTGGTTATCACTCTTTTTATTTCTAACCATTTTGTTCGCAGGATCCTTATAGACGGAGGAAGCTCTGTGAATATCATCCAGCTTGATGTTCTTAAGAAGATGAATATTCCTGAATCCGATATCATACCAAGATCCTCTGTGCTCGTGGGATTCAGTGGCGAGACTAAGAATACTTTGGGGGACATTAAGCTCCCAATTTATATTGAAGGGCTGCATTCTTACCAAAAATTTTGTGTCATTGACTATTTATCTTGTTGTAATATTATCCTTGGCAGGCCCTGGATACACGACATGAAGGCAGTCCCATCCACCTATCATCAATGTGTGAAGCTCCCTAGTCCTTGGGGGATAGTGAAGATTGATAGTGATCAGCAAGAAGCTAAGAAACTGCTACACCTCATCAATGAAACCAGCTTCAAAGTCAAGGGAACAATAGTAATTAAAGCATCCTCCAAGGGATGTCTTGGAGGCAAGAGAGCAGGATGTAGTAGAAATCCTTATGGATCCTGATGATCCGGAATCTAAAGTTTACATAGGATCAGGGATCCTTGGCGAAATGAAAGAAGACCTCATATCCTTCCTCAAAAGGAGGAAAACTACCTTTGCATGGAAACACGGAGACATGACAGGTATATCTAAAGATATAATCACTCACAAACTTGGCATTGACAGGTCCTTCAAACCAATCCATCAAAAGAGGAGGAAGTTTGAACCAGAAAGAAATGCCATTATCCAGGAGGAGGTAGAAAAATTACTCCGAGCATGTATGATTAGATAGGTCAAGTATCCAAGATGGTTGGCCAGTGTGGTTGTTGTTAAAAAGAAAAACGGAAAGTGGAGGGTATGTGTCGATTTCACTGACTTAAATAAGGCATGTCCCAAGGATCCTTTCCCATTACCCCACATTGACTCCATGGTGGATGCAACCGCGGGTCATGAACTGTTAACTTTTATGGATGCTTCATCTGGATTTCAACAAATTCAGATGGAACCATCTGATCAAGAGGATACAGCCTTTATGACTCCAACTGGTATATACTGTTATATTGCTATGCCATTTGGACTAAGGAATGCAGGTGCAACTTAGCAAAGGCTAGTGAATATGATGTTCAAGGATCAGATTGGACACAATATGGAAGTCTATATAGACGACATGGTGGTTAAATCCAAAAAGGCTGAGGATCACCTAAGAGACTTGGAGGAAGCATTCAATATCCTTGACAGATATAACATGAAACTTAATCCTTCAAAGTGTCACTTTGGTGTTAAAGCAGGTAAATTCTTAGGATATATGGTGACAAAGAGAGGCATTGAAGCCAGTCCAGAGCAAATCAAAGCTATAATAAACATCAAATCCCCTGCCAATGCTAAGGATGTCCAGAGGCTGACAGGCAGGATTGCAGCTTTAAACAGATTCATATCCAAATCCTCAGAGAAATGTAAAGAGTTCTATGATATCTTGAGGAAGAACAAGAAGTTTGATTGGACTGAGAAGCATGAAAACGCTCTCAAAGCTCTTAAGGATTACCTGTCCTCGGCTCCTGCCTTGATGAAACCAGAAAAAGGAGATGTGTTATCCTTATATCTAGCAGTATCCTCAAAAGCAGTAAGTGCCGTCCTTGTTAAGGATCACGAAGGTACACAACATCCTGTCTATTATGTAAGTAAGAGTTTACTTGACGCTGAATCCATGTATTCACACTTAGAAAAACTTATCCTTGCTTTAATCATGGCATCTACTAAACTGAGACATTATTTTGAAACTCATGCCATTATTGTTAAAACTAATTTTCCAATTAAGAATGTTCTCAGGAAACCTGAAATGTCAGGAAGGATAGCTAAGTGGGCAGTGAAGCTTAGTGCTTATGATATAAGATATGAGCCTAGGACAACCATTAAATCCCAAGCATTAGCTGACTTTGTGGCAGATTTCAGTAGTGATTTGCAAGAGGAAGCTGAATTAGAAGTCCAGCAGCTAGAGGAGACCAAGGATCCTTGGATATTCTATACTGATGGATCCTCAAATGTCAAAGGAACAGGGCTCGGAATACTACTAAAATCGCAACAGGGGGACATAATACCCCACTCTACAGCTTGTGAGTTCCAAACTACTAACAATGAGGCTGAATATGAAGCCTTGATAGTCGGTTTGCAAATCGCTAAGCATAAGAGGATCAGGTATCTTGAGGTACATGTAGATTCATTATTAATCACTAATCACTTTAATGGATCCTATGCTGTTAAAGGTGAAAAGCTAACCAAATATTTGGAGATAGTCAAAGAATTGGCACTCTCTTTTGTTTCCTTTAGTTTGACACAGGTACCAAGGGAAGAAAATACAGAAGCTGATGCATTGGCCAATCTAGGATCATCTTTGAAGATCCCGGAGGATATAAGTATCCCCATTATCCATATCCAGACCACTGCCATTGAGGATCATGTGGCTGTGGAGATAGGAGAGGATTCTACAATCATCCCCAGCGATGATACTCAATCTCATTTAGGATCATGGATTCTCCCAATCATGAGATACTTACAACATGGAGAGATTCCTACAGGAGAAAACCCTAGGGCTTTCAAAATCAAGGTATCTCAATTCACAATATTAAATAATATGTTATATAAACGATCTCTTGCAGGACCATACTTAAGATGCATTGAGGATCCTGAAATCCAAGAAGTCCTAAAGGATTTCCATGAAGGAGATTGTGGAAACCACACTGGGGGCAGGGCATTATTCTCAAGGATCCTGAGGACCGGATACTATTGGCCAACTATGAAGAGAGACGCTGTGGAGTATGCTAAGAAGTATGATCCTTGTCAAAGACACAGCAATATCCTTCATCAACCAGCTGAATTTTTACATCCTATATCCTCCTCTTGGCCATTTATGAGATGGGATATGGATATAGTTGGTAAGCTCCCTAAGGCACCTGGTGGAAAAGTGTTCATGCTTGCTATGACTGATTACTTCTCCAAGTGGATAGAGGCTGAAGCTTTTGCCCAAGTCAGAGAAAAGGAAGTTATATCCTTCATTAAAAGAAATATTATAACTAGATTTGGTATTCCTTCTGAAATTATATGTGATAATGGTTCCCAATTTATTGGGGGCAGAACTACTAACTTTTGTGACAGCTGGGGAATTAAGATGATAACATCAACACCAGTCCACCCACAAGCTAATGGTCACGCAGAATCATCCAATAGGATCATCATCAACAATTTGAAGAAGAAGCTTGGATCCAAAAAAGGGAAATGGGCAGAAGAACTACCTTATGTGCTTTGGGCTGATAGGACAACTCCTAAGAATGCTACAGGCCAAACTCCATTCTCTTTGGTATTTGGGGCAGAATCAGTGATCCCTACAGAAATGGTGGTTCCAACTGCTAGAACAAGTATTCGTGATCCTGAAGAAAATGATGAGAACTTGGTTCAAGACCTGGATACTATAGAAGAAATCAGGGACTTGGCAAGAATAAGGATGGCCAGTTATCAGCAAAGGATGGCTGGTGCTTACAATAAAAATGTCAGGATCAGGAAGTTCCAAATTGGTGATATGGTGTTGAGGAAAGCATTTCAAAATACCACCAATCCTGCTGATGGAAAGTTGGCACCAAAATGGGAAGGTCCTTACTTGATTGAAGCTGAGGCAGGAAAGGGGGCATATCGATTACTAACAATGGAAGGTGATTTGCTACCTAGAGCCTGGAATGCTGTCCATTTGAAGAAATACTTCACGTGAGCAGAATCCATGATCCTCACATCATAAGTATCCTTGAAGGATCCCTAGAGCACAGATGATCCTTATTTTGGTAACATTCTAATCTCAAACTATTTCATTTTCTTACTTTCTCACATAAGGATAAGGATCCTGCATCCTTTATCCACCTTTCACTTGATTCTGAGTTTTGAAGGTTCAGGTATCCTTAGCAAAGGGTTGATTATCCACAAAAGCAACCAGTTACTTGGGCTTGACCCCAGTTATTTGGGCTTGACCCCAGCTTCGCCAGTAGCTTACGATGATCCTGGTATAGTTCATGGCAGTGGGACCAGTACTCGCTTTAGGGGCTGATAATTCCATTGTACTGGCTATACATAGGATCCTACGTATAATGGTAGATGTACCATACATCCGTTCCTAAGACTTCTAACGTTCTCACGTTAGCTAAGGTTTTGGCATTTTCATGTCACTAAGTTTGGATAGTCGCCAGTGAGGGCCATACTCCAGTTTACACACGATCCTTGGGCTTGTCCCCAGTTATCCTTGGGCTTGTCCCCAGTTATCCTTGGGCTTGTCCCCAGTTATTCTTTGGGCTTGTCCCCAGTTGCTAACTTTTATCTTATAATGGCTTAGTCCCAAGTTGTATCCTATTTCAGGTCTTTGAAGCCAAACATTTAAGGATCCTTAATCACCTTTTCATAAGGTTTGTCTTATGGTTATCCTGGTTATAGTATTAAGGGTTAGGATCCTAACTTGGATCCTCAGGTATGATCCTTAACTATTTTGATTTTATTCATTGTTTATTTGAATAACCCTTATACCTTGACAACTGAACTTATGTTTCTTAAACTTTACCACTTTTTGAAGTTTATCGGCTATGGGATATGTGATCTTTGATCATATCCTCAAGTTTTTGAATGATTTTTAATTTTTCAAGGCTTGATAAGTATAAACAAAACAAACATTATAACAGTTGGAAAGTAAAATATTAACAAGGATATCAACACAAGATAAGTAAAAAAAGATTAAAGTTATTTTATTCATAAAAGTTTAAACCGTTTAAGGTTGTCAAAATTGCCAACCCACGTTTCTACCAGCAAAACGTGGACCGTCCACATGGGTTGGCAACGGGTGTCCGTTGTTTATGCGGTTATAGCATGTGCAGGAAATAGAAGGCGGCAGGATCACAATGGCTTCATCCACCAAACAGAGGATCCCTCCACCATTTGTAATCCTACCTATTGTCCAAAGGATCCTAGATCCTTAACCCTAGAAACTATTGTTCAAATACAGACCATCATTGTTTTAAAACAGCATAACCACAAAAAAAAAAAAAAAAAAACTACCATCAAATCTAAAAAATTGGGCTCCGGCTATGTCTAGAAGTGTCCATCATCGCCCAATCATGCAGCCTACACCTTCGCTGCTTCTTCATCCCCTCCGGCTTCAGTATCCTTCACCTGATCCTTTCCACTGCCTCCAGCCTCAATCACCAAAACCTCCTCAGCGTCTTCATCATCCTCCAGATCAGCTAGCCTCGCCTTCCAGCCCTCAACATCCCAGCTGCTTCTGTCGAAGTCAGGATCTTGAGCTTCCTGGGCCATCTTCAGTTTTGTCTTGTACATTGTGATGACAGCGGAGACCTTTGCACCTTCCACGAGCTCATGCTTCTCGTAGTCAATGTCAATCAAGATTCTAGCTGTCTGGTTCTTGGCGTCTTGAAGGGCTTTTTCGAGATCAGCTATCTTAAGATCCTTGAGCACTGCGACTTGTTGGAGGTCAGCAATCTTCTTGTCCAGCTCCTCAACACTCCCCACGTAGTCTTCAATCTCAGCAAATTTCTGCAAAAAAGGTAAAGCAGTTCAAGATAAGGTGATCCTCAAATAAGCAAGATACCTAGGCAGAATCAGTGATCCTCACGTCATTGAAGTATTCAAGGAACTGGTGGCGGATCAGTGGCAGGCCTTGTAGATCCTCAGCCTCAGGGTTTTTCCTCTTTTTGCCACCCCTTCCTTTGGTGGGTGCTTTGGGGATCGAGACACTAGGGCTTGCAGTGGCCTTCTTCTTGGTGGACCGCACAGTATCAAGGTCGGCGATGCTGAACTTGGAGGCAGGTTTGGAAGATTTTCCGTCACCTACATATTCAAAGCAAGATAAGCATCCTTATCCTATTTCTATTTAACTATTTATTTAAGTTCTTAACAATACAAAAAACAGGATACTTACTTGACATGGTGACTGAGCCTTAGGATACCTCTTGTGAATCCTGGGTGTTTGTTTTGAATGATCTTGTTTCAGGACCGAGTCTTCTAAAAGCAGCAAGCCTTGCCTCAGTGACAGGTGATGGTATGAGGTGTTAAACAGAGACAGCTGTACAACCAAAAAACAAAAGGGTGTTAGTGATCCTTATACAACAACAAGGTTATCTGGTGATCCTTCTCAGGATCCTCTATCCTACCATGGGTGGTCCACTTCCTTGGTAGATCCTTTCCATTTGGGATAGAATCTTTTCTGACAAAGAAAAAGCGTCGTTTCCAGTTTATATCATTCTTGGTGGCTTTAAAAATGGGGTGTTCTTCACCGGGTTTTCGTTTAAACAGATATCGGTGGGATCCAAACATCGTGTGATCATACATCTCAGCCAACTCCGACATTCCTAGATCAATCCCTTCCTGCTCGATGATCCTTTCAAGGGTATATAATGTGACAACTGTGATATATAATCATCGTATTATGTAAAACAATGTCCGTTATCAATAAAACAATATGCTTTGGTGTTATTATGTGTTTTTTTGGTGTTACTATATGTGCAATTGTGTTTATTAATTTTACAACTTGATTCGATACCAATTTCAAGCTTTAAATTACTTTCTGGAAGGTTATACGCAAACTGGTGCTTAAACGCAATCAGTTTAAAGCAACATACACTCCGGAACTGTGACATAAGCCAAACATACCCTAACTATCCCTTACATAACTTAGAAATAAGTTTCGAAGGATTCGGTATGGCGAAAACATGTTTATTTGAACTAAAGAACTAATTACGACAAAACTGCGAAACGAACGTTGGTGACCGCCCGGATAATATTTAAATCCCACAAATATTCTATTATGATTAAAATCTTATTTTAATCAGGTTCGTGTTGAAAAATAAATTAAAACGCTTAAAAACGTTATTTTTCAAGTTTAAGCGCGTACCGTGTGTTCCTACGCGACACAGTGCTTATACTGCAAAACACAGGCAACGCAGCAAACCTAGGAATATGCCAGGAATATGCTAGGAATATACCAGGAATATGCCAGGAATATACCAGGAATATGCCAGGAATATGCTAGGAATATACCAGGAATATGCCAGGAATATACCAGGAATATGCCAGGAATATGCTAGGAATATGCTAGGAATATGCTATATGGAAGGTCTATAAATACCACCATACCATAACTCCATCATTCCACACTCAACACTACACTCCATCTCTCCCTCTCTCTATCTTAATCTTCTTCATATCTTCAAGTCTTGTTCTTGAAGATTCAACATCCTTTCTAGTAAACTTCAAGATAGTGTGAAGATCTAAGGTTGTTCCCAAGGTGTTGTCAAGTGAATACAAGCTTCCTATCATCCCATAACTTACTTGAATCTTGAAGGTATAACACTTATATTTAAATCATACCTTTGGTTCATAGTTGTTCTTGATGATTTGAAGTTTCTCTTGAATCTTGGGATTTTCACTAAACTTGAAATCTAAAAGAAATGGGTCATGAAACAAATAAAAAAAATGTTGGTGTGTATACATATGTATATAACCGTACATATATATGTGTGTATATGAGTTTGAGTTTTGAGCTTTATTTTGATAAAGTACTTGTTTAAGTGTTTCATGTTCTTGAATGATGGAAAAAAAATGCAAGTATTTGGTGCTTTATGTATGATATGTTAAATTTAAATTACTTCAGCAAATAAAACTAAAAACAACACATATTTGATGCATTTAGATCAACATAAAATGTTGATGCTATGTTAGTATGCTTTAGGCACTTGTACATGAAGATACATTTCAATTTAAAGCTCAAGAAATGGTAAAAAGGGGTTGTATGGCAAAAATGTTTTAGATCAGGTTATAAACACTAAAAATGACATTATTTAGTGTATTATAATGGCATGAAACTTTGACATAAGTTTGATAGCTTTGCGTGTTGTACATATAGCTTAAAAAGTGGTAAAATATGTGAAATTTACATGATTTATGTGCTTTACTTAAGACCTGCACTATCATGAGTATAACCATTATTTTATTCAATAAATAACATGGGTTATGTTAAAATTTCAAGTCGTTTCGATTTGGGATGGTTCGGGTAATGTTTGATGCAAAACTATGCGGTAAAACGGTTAAAAATCGCCTTTTCGGAGGACTTTTACAAAACTTTTTTAGATCAGTAACCAAACTGATATTTTTGGTATAAAAACAAGTATTTTAACTTATATTAAGTTTACTTAGTGTTCGGTTAGTCATACGTGACTTCCGACGCTCAAAAATGTTACCGAAACGCTAAAATAAGTGTTTTTCGACATAACTATAATGGGTTGGTCATGAGTAAATTTTATGTGTTACAATGTGCTATGTGTTTTATAATATGTGTATGATGACATGATAATACTTGACAAGATTATTTGTTTTACGCTTGAGTACATATACGCGAATATACCAAAATAATCAAAAATAATAACTTTTCGGGGAATCTCAAAGTTATGTGAAAATTCTAAGTATCAGAGAAACTTCATCATTTTTTTTATGAATTTTGTTTATTAAATCATTCTTATTTAATTTAGGACAAATAAATAATTTGAGGGATTGTGTTAGCATATAAAAACGCACCCAAAGGTGAGTACATAGTTCCCCTATTTTACTGTTTTCAATTGTTTTGGGGTGATTCATATGTATCAAAACGATTTCGACGTTTTAACGATGGTTTCACAACGAGTAAGATGGTTTATATCAAACTAATAACGATTTCGATAATGTGAACGAGCTTGTTGGTTGTAATTACATAACAAATGACATTCATTAATTTCGGCCAAACCGACCAGTATTAGGTTATGGTACCATAGGATCCGACAAATCCCGTTATCAGACCGGACCCATGGTTATGTGTGGGTTAGGTGGGTAACGACTGAATCTGATGATTGTTAACTTACCCTTTGGTGGTTTGTTAATACGAGAACAAGTGGAACGATGAACGAGTCACAAAGGTTTGAATGTTGTTAACGAGACGACCAAAAGTAGTTTCACGATCTAAAACGAGAATGATTTAAACGACTAAAGCAGTGTTTAACGAATTAAACAATTTGGGAAAAACAAACGAGGTTTTCGGAACGATATAAACAATACGAGTTTTATTACGAGAATGATTTACGATTTGGTTTGCGAAAAACAAATGTTTTGGGTAAAGATCCATGGCTCGAGGTTTATAAATTATAGCCAAACTATTTTAATTCGGGTATTCATTTTACGATACAAACATTTTATAAAACAAGGTTTTCTAATGACAATTAATGAGGTTGCACAATTTATTCCAACGTATAAACGAGCCATGAATCTGACACTCTCATAAAACCTATGTACTCGCCAGCATTTCTTTGCTGACTTTGTTTTTACATATGTTTCAGGTGAAGTTGCTTAGTCTTGATTGCGAATAGGAAGCATGCTCACTTAGGACCGGACGAGGCCTTAGTGATTTAATAATGATATTAGTCTATGTTTGATTTGCTTGTTTAACTTTAAAACCATGTTTAATATTTAATGAAATGAAACTCTTCGTATCCATGGTTTGAAACAATAATTCTGTTACAACACCCCGGCGTTTCCGCCACGATTTGTCGTTTTACGTGGTCGGGGTGTGACAGAAGAGTTGGTATCAGAGCCAATGGTTATAGAGAATTAGGTTATTAGTAAAAATTTCGACCTAGACTATAACTTTCTAGGACCCCAACGCAAGTTGATTTGCATTTAGGAAAAAAAAAAAGAAAAAAAAAACGAAATCTGAATCTGCTTCAAAAATTAATCGTCCGTTCTAGGATGATTAATTACTAGGTTTTGAACCCTCCCATTTTGATTCATTTTTGGCGTAGTGCCTTCTGAGTTTTCAAAATCTCGTCTAAGTTTGGGTCTAAATAATGTGAACACGTGCAAACTGGAAGAGTGAATGCCTGTACCCTGAGTTTTCTGTCTAAGGCTAGAGTGTTCGTACAAATCCACATAATCGGACCAGTCACTCTTACCTGGGAACTCTTGGGGTGAGTGTTCACTTATAGGCGAGCATGTCTTCGCGATACATTATTTCGATTCATTACTTTGATTAGTCACTACGTGTTGTTTGTTTGTTCGAGGTAACGAACAAATGATCGCCTTCCTTATATTTCGTCGATATTTTCAAAACTTCTTTTGTTTTTCCTAATCGTCGACCTCACACGTTTCCCATATTTCCTTGTTAGACGATGCCTCCTCGACGTGATGCACAACCTTTTACCACTGAAGAAATCGCCGCCCTTGTCTCTCAGCAAATGGCTGCTGTGCTCCCAGGCGTTGTGACCCAAATCCACGAGCTGTACAACAACAATAACGATAACAATGCACAATGCACTTTCAAGAGTTTCAACTCTGCTAAGCCGCTAAAGTTTTCTGGGACACAAGGTGCGACTGCACTCCTCCAATGGTTCGAAAGTATCGAGAACACATTCAGACATGTGCAATGTCCGAATGGGCGTAAGGTTGAATTTGCATCAAGTGTGTTCGAGAAGCGTGCCCTTACTTGGTGGAACGGAGTGATGCGCGATAGGGGTGCTGAAGTAGCGTTGGCACAAACCTGGGAAGAGCTTCGAGCTCTCATGATGAGAGAGTTTTGTCCCCGTCACGAAATTCGAACTTTGGAACGAGAGTTTGACGATCTAAAACAAGATGGGGGAGAACACCGTGCGTATACGGATCGATTTGAGGAGCTCAGTCTTTTGTGTCCTACTATGGTTACCCCGTTGGAGAAAGCGATAGAGAGGTATATCGATGGGTTACCCGATTCCATACAAGACATTGTGACTGATGTTAATCCTACTACTGTTCGCCAAGCGATCGAGTTAGCTGCTACCCTGACTGAGTCGCAAGTCAGGAAGCGTAAACTTACCTGCAAAGGTGATAAGAAGAAGTCAACTGATTCTGCTAAAGACAAGGAAAAGGGTAAGGGTAAGAAGGGTGAGTCATCGAAGAAGTCGAGGAAGCGAAAGGGTGCTCAGAACTTTGCAGTAACTGCACAAACTGCTTAGAACCCTCAGAACCCAGCAGCTCAACCTCTTGCTAAGAAAGCATATGCTGGTACCGCACCCCATTGTGCTCGCTGCAACGGTCATCACGTTGCACAACAAGCTTGTAGGCAATGCACAACGTGTGGTAAACTTGGGCATCTGGCCAACGTCTGTCGTTTTGGTCAGAATCAGATTGTTCAAAATCAAGCTCCAGTACAGGGGAATGCTGTTAGATTCCCACCGGGTTCGTGCTTCAATTGTGGAGAGTATGGTCATTTCCGCAACAACTGCCCGAGGTTGGCAAATACGAATGCAAATCCGAACGTGAATGTCAATGTCAATGCAAATGCGAATCCCGCTCGTGGACGAGTATTCAATCTGAATGCAAACGAGGCGCGAGCTGACAACCTCGTCGTCAATGGTACGTTTCTTGTTAACAATCGACCTGCATCTATTCTTTTTGATTCTGGTGCCGATAGAAGTTTTGTTTCATTATCTTTTGAGCCTTTGCTTGCGATACCTAGAACTAAACTAAGGAAACCCTTAACTGTCGAAGTTGCTACTGGTAAACCTCTTGTTCTCGATTCTGTTATCCGTGATTGTCAGTTAAACCTTGATAACCATCTTTTTCCCATCGACCTCACACCGATGCAACTTGGTAGTTTCGATATTATCGTGGGGATGGATTGGTTAACCAAACATCATGCTGAGGTGGTTTGTTTCGATAAGATAGTTCGTATTCCTCTTCTATCTGGTGATGTTCTGGAAGTTCGTGGCGAGAAACCATCAGGTGGTTTGAAGCTTATGTCGTGTACGAAGGCTCAAAGTTATTTGCGAAAAGGATATATCGCTTTCCTGGCACATATCACCGAGGAGAAAGGCAAGAGCAAGAGTATTCAGGATATTCCGATTGTTCGGGATTATCCAGAGGTGTTTCCTGATGAACTGCCTGGGTTGCCTCCAGTTCGTCAAGTCGAGTTTCATATTGACCTTGTACCCAATGCCAACCCGGTTGCGAAGGCGCCTTATCGTCTTGCACCATCGGAAATGCAAGAGTTATCAAAACAACTTCAAGAGTTGTCTGATAAAGGATTTATCCGTCCGAGCTTTTCACCTTGGGGAGCTCCTGTCCTCTTTGTGAGAAAGAAAGATGGATCTTTTCGAATGTGTATCGATTATCGTGAGCTTAATAAGCTTACCATCAAGAATCGATATCCCCTACCTAGAATTGGTGATCTCTTCGACCAGCTGCAAGGTGCTTCATGTTTTTCCAAGATCGACTTACGTTCTGGGTATCATCAACTTCGTATTTTCGAAGAAGATATTCCCAAAACTGCTTTCCGTACAAGATATGGGCATTACGAGTTCACTGTCATGCCTTTTGGTTTGACGAATGCCCCAGCTATCTTCATGGACTTAATGAATAGGGTTTGTAAACCTTATTTAGATAAGTTCATCATTGTGTTCATCGACGATATTCTCATTTATTCAAAGTCTCGAGCCGATCATGAACGACACCTTCGTTTGACATTGGAACTCCTAAGGAAGGAACAACTTTTTGCTAAATTCTCCAAGTGTGACTTCTGGCTTAAGGAAGTTCAGTTCTTGGGTCATATTATCAATGAGAAGGGTATTCATGTAGATCCATCCAAGATTGCTGCAATTAAGGATTGGAATACACCAACGACACCAACAGAAGTTCGTTCTTTTCTTGGTCTTGCTGGTTATTATCGTCGATTCATTTCTAATTTCTCGAAGATCGCGGTTCCGCTCACTACTTTGACTCAGAAAAATAAGCCTTTTGAGTGGGGACCTAAGCAAGAAGAAGCGTTCCAAACACTGAAACGGAAGCTCTGTGATGCTCCTGTTCTATCTCTGCCTGAGGGAAACGATGATTTTGTTGTCTATTGTGACGCGTCGAATCTAGGACTTGGTTGCGTTCTTATGCAACGTGGTAAAGTCATAGCTTATGCGTCTAGCCAATTAAAAATTCACGAGAAGAACTATACGACTCATGATCTTGAGTTAGGAGCTGTAGTTTTTGCACTTAAAATCTGGAGACACTACCTCTATGGAACGAAGTGTGTGGTTTTCACAGACCACAAAAGTCTCCAGCATATTCTCAATCAGAAGGAGCTGAACATGAGGCAACGACGTTGGGTTGAACTCTTAAACGATTATGATTGCGAGATCCGCTACCACCCTGGTAAGGCGAATGTCGTAGCCGATGCGCTTAGTCGAAAGGAACGAGTCAAGCTTCATTCTGTTCAAACCCTATCTGATATTCGATCTCGCGTCCTTCAAACTCAACGATCTTGTGTGATCAAAGACTTATTGAAGTATGAGCTACCGCTCCAACTTGAGCTTAAACTCGAAAGGAAAATGGTTTACTCTATTTTGAGAATCGTTTGTGGATTCTGAATCAGGACGATCTTCGCACCTTAGTAATGGACGAATCTCACAAGTCTCGATATTCTATCCATCCTGGTGCTGATAAAATGTACAAGGATCTTCGTACCCAGTATTGGTGGCCTGGTATGAAGAAAGATGTTGCCTTGTATGTATCGAAATGCCTAACTTGTCTCAAAGTCAAGGCGGAACATCAACGACCTTCTGGTTTGCTTGTACAACCAAAGATACTGGTTTGGAAATGGGAGAACATTGCAATGGATTTCATCACCAAGTTACCGCGTACGTCTAAAGGTCACGATGCTATTTGGGTCGTAGTTGATCGTTTGACAAAATCTGCTCACTTCTTACCAATCCGTGAGGATTTCTCTGCTAAAAAGCTTGCCAAGATCTATGTAGATGAGATTGTATCACGACATGGTGTTCCCTTGGATATCATTTCTGATCATGATGCTCGATTTTCATCTCATTTTTGGAAGACCATGCAATCTGCTTTGGGAACCCAACTGAATCTAAGCACTGCTTATCATCCCCAAACAGATGGTCAATCTGAGAGGACGATTCAAACCTTGGAGGATATGCTTAGAGCATGCGTGATAGACTTTGGTGGTAATTGGGATTCTCATTTACCATTGATCGAGTTCTCATACAATAATAGTTATCATGCTAGCATTAAGATGGCACCATTCGAAGCTCTCTACGGTCGAAAATGTCGTTCACCTGTCTGTTGGGATGAGACCGGTGAAGCTCAGCTTACTGGACCTGAGATCATTCTGGAAGCAACAGACAAAATCAAGAAAATTCGCGATAATCTTGTGACAGCTAGAAGCCGTCAAAAGAGTTATGCGGATATGAAACGCAAGCCCGTAGAATTCCAAGTCGGAGACTGTGTCCTACTCAAGGTGTCACCTTGGAAGGGAGTGGTGAGATTTGGAAAGAAAGGAAAACTTGCACCACGATATGTTGGACCATTTAAGATTGTTGAAAGAATTGGAAAGGTTGCCTATCGACTAGAACTACCTCCAGAGCTTGGAAATGTTCATCCGACTTTTCACGTGTCCAATTTGCGAAAGTGTTTAGCTGATGCTGATCTTCACGTCCCTCTCGACGAGATTCAAATCGATGAAACGATGCACTTTGTCGAGAAACCTGTGGAGATAGTGGACCGTACATACAAACAGTTGAAAGGCAAACGGATTCATTTGGTCAAGGTTCGCTGGGAATCCAAACGTGGCCCCGAGTTTACTTGGGAACATAAGGACCAGATGAAGGAGAAATATCCGCATTTGTTTTCACAAGATTCCTCTAAGTAAAATTTCGGGACGAAATTTCCTAAAGTAGGGGAGACTGTGACAACTGTGATATATAATCATCGTATTATGTAAAACAATGTCCGTTATCAATAAAACAATATGCTTTGGTGTTATTATGTGTTTTTTTGGTGTTACTATATGTGCAATTGTGTTTATTAATTTTACAACTTGATTCGATACCAATTTCAAGCTTTAAATTACTTTCTGGAAGGTTATACGCAAACTGGTGCTTAAACGCAATCAGTTTAAAGCAACATACACTCCGGAACTGTGACATAAGCCAAACATACCCTAACTATCCCTTACATAACTTAGAAATAAGTTTCGAAGGATTCGGTATGGCGAAAACATGTTTATTTGAACTAAAGAACTAATTATGACAAAACTGCGAAACGAACGTTGGTGACCGCCCGGATAATATTTAAATCCCACAAATATTCTATTATGATTAAAATCTTATTTTAATCAGGTTCGTGTTGAAAAATAAATTAAAACGCTTAAAAACGTTATTTTTCAAGTTTAAGCGCGTACCGTGTGTTCCTACGCGACACAGTGCTTATACTGCAAAACACAGGCAACGCAGCAAACCTAGGAATATGCCAGGAATATGCTAGGAATATACCAGGAATATGCCAGGAATATACCAGGAATATGCCAGGAATATGCTAGGAATATACCAGGAATATGCCAGGAATATACCAGGAATATGCCAGGAATATGCTAGGAATATGCTAGGAATATGCTATATGGAAGGTCTATAAATACCACCATACCATAACTCCATCATTCCACACTCAACACTACACTCCATCTCTCCCTCTCTCTATCTTAATCTTCTTCATATCTTCAAGTCTTGTTCTTGAAGATTCAACATCCTTTCTAGTAAACTTCAAGATAGTGTGAAGATCTAAGGTTGTTCCCAAGGTGTTGTCAAGTGAATACAAGCTTCCTATCATCCCATAACTTACTTGAATCTTGAAGGTATAACACTTATATTTAAATCATACCTTTGGTTCATAGTTGTTCTTGATGATTTGAAGTTTCTCTTGAATCTTGGGATTTTCACTAAACTTGAAATCTAAAAGAAATGGGTCATGAAACAAATAAAAAAAATGATGGTGTGTATACATATGTATATAACCGTACATATATATGTGTGTATATGAGTTTGAGTTTTGAGCTTTATTTTGATAAAGTACTTGTTTAAGTGTTTCATGTTCTTGAATGATGGAAAAAAAATGCAAGTATTTGGTGATTTATGTATGATATGTTAAATTTAAATTAATTCAGCAAATAAACCTAAAAACAACACATATTTGATGCATTTAGATCAACATAAAATGTTGATGCTATGTTAGTATGCTTTAGGCACTTGTACATGAAGATACATTTCAATTTAAAGCTCAAGAAATGGTAAAAAGGGGTTGTATGGCAAAAATGTTTTAGATCAGGTTATAAACACTAAAAATGACATTATTTAGTGTATTATAATGGCATGAAACTTTGACATAAGTTTGATAGCTTTGCGTGTTGTACATATAGCTTAAAAAGTGGTAAAATATGTGAAATTTACATGATTTATGTGCTTTACTTAAGACCTGCACTATCATGAGTATAACCATTATTTTATTCAATAAATAACATGGGTTATGTTAAAATTTCAAGTCGTTTCGATTTGGGATGGTTCGGGTAATGTTTGATGCAAAACTATGCGGTAAAACGGTTAAAAATCGCCTTTTCGGAGGACTTTTACAAAACTTTTTTAGATCAGTAACCAAACTGATATTTTTGGTATAAAAACAAGTATTTTAACTTATATTAAGTTTACTTAGTGTTTGGTTAGTCATACGTGACTTCCGACGCTCAAAAATGTTACCGAAACGCTAAAATAAGTGTTTTTCGACATAACTATAATGGGTTGGTCATGAGTAAATTTTATGTATTACAATGTGCTATGTGTTTTATAATATGTGTATGATGACATGATAATACTTGACAAGATTATTTGTTTTACGCTTGAGTACATATACGCGAATATACCAAAATAATCAAAAATAATAACTTTTCGGGGAATCTCAAAGTTATGTGAAAATTCTAAGTATCAGAGAAACTTCATCATTTTTTATGAATTTTGTTTATTAAATCATTCTTATTTAATTTAGGACAAATAAATAATTTGAGGGATTGTGTTAGCATATAAAAACGCACCCAAAGGTGAGTACATAGTTCCCCTATTTTACTGTTTTCAATTGTTTTGGGGTGATTCATATGTATCAAAACGATTTCGACGTTTTAACGATGGTTTCACAACGAGTAAGATGGTTTATATCAAACTAATAACGATTTCGATAATGTGAACGAGCTTGTTGGTTGTAATTACATAACAAATGACATTCATTAATTTCGGCCAAACCGACCAGTATTAGGTTATGGTACCATAGGATCCGACAAATCCCGTTATCAGACCGGACCCATGGTTATGTGTGGGTTAGGTGGGTAACGACTGAATCTGATGATTGTTAACTTACCCTTTGGTGGTTTGTTAATACGAGAACAAGTGGAACGATGAACGAGTCACAAAGGTTTGAATGTTGTTAACGAGACGACCAAAAGTAGTTTCACGATCTAAAACGAGAATGATTTAAACGACTAAAGCAGTGTTTAACGAATTAAACAATTTGGGAAAAACAAACGAGGTTTTCGGAACGATATAAACAATACGAGTTTTATTACGAGAATGATTTACGATTTGGTTTGCGAAAAACAAATGTTTTGGGTAAAGATCCATGGCTCGAGGTTTATAAATTATAGCCAAACTATTTTAATTCGGTTATTCATTTTACGATACAAACATTTTATAAAACAAGGTTTTCTAATGACAATTAATGAGGTTGCACAATTTATTCCAACGTATAAACGAGCCATGAATCTGACACTCTCATAAAACCTATGTACTCGCCAGCATTTCTTTGCTGACTTTGTTTTTACATATGTTTCAGGTGAAGTTGCTTAGTCTTGATTGCGAATAGGAAGCATGCTCACTTAGGACCGGACGAGGCCTTAGTGATTTAGTAATGATATTAGTCTATGTTTGATTTGCTTGTTTAACTTTAAAACCATGTTTAATATTTAATGAAATGAAACTCTTCGTATCCATGGTTTGAAACAATAATTCTGTTACAACACTCCCCGGCGTTTCCGCCACGATTTGTCGTTTTACGTGGTCGGGGTGTGACATATAAGACCCTCCAGATCATCGGCATAGCTTGGATATAGGAGATGCCGGTGAGGGAGAAGAAAGACTGGGTGAATTCAGGGAAAGGATACGAATATCCTATCATGAAAGGAGTGACCGGGAAAGCTACCCAAGTCTTAGAGATATAGTCACTCAGAACAGTAGGATCGAAAGGTTTAAAGGAGGTGTTCGATGGAAAGCAGTGCCGGATCCTATCTACTTGTGGATCAGTAAAGCAACACCTCTCAGTCGCTGAATCTTTGATGATCCCTTGACTCTTCAAAGGGCTGTTCTTCTGGTGATCCTTGGTGGGAGAGTTTCGGAGCATCATTCTTGACGATGGTAAAGAAAGAAAAACAGAGTAAGAGAAGGAAAAAGAGGAAAAGAGATACCTGATTGATTTTCGGATGAGAATTTAAAGGGAGTTTCTCTTGGATTTAAATGCAAATTGATCCTATCTCTAACTCCTATTTATAATGATGATTTGCAGGAGGATCACTTCTGTGACGTCAGATTGGTAACGGCTAGTCCGTCTTCAACGGCTAGTTATCCGTTAGCTTGTTGCGGATAAGATCAACAAAATACAACTCGTTTATTTTACATAATTACTCCTTATATTTTGGGGGCAATTGTTAGGGGAGGATTTCTTAATGACCTGTGATCCTCAATTATTATCCTGTTTGGTGATCCTTACTTCTGTGACAATTAGTGATCCTCAGAAGTGCTTCAGGATCAGGATCATGGATCATCCTAAGGATCCTTATACTAATGATTGTCTAGCTTGAATATGGTATTATTTTGCAGGAGTACCAGCTTGGACTTGGTCTTGGCAACGTTCCTGGAGAATATTCCACCTTTATTCCGCACGTGCTTGGCTGGAAGTAGACGTTATGGAGTCGTGGAAGACTTGCATGATTTGCGGAATGTTAGTTAGTGTAGTTAACTTCTATTTTTAAAGGGGTAGCGAGCTAATTAGAGAACACTTGGCTATTTTTTGGCTACACACACTCTTACAACTGCTCTCACCAGCTCTCGGCAAAACACTTAGCAGTTTTCATACATTTTTACATGATACACTATAGTGATCCTTGTACTTAGCTCGCTATCATCCGAAGTTGTAACACATTAATTGTTTAATTTGAGTTGGTGATCGGTAGTTTCCATCACCTGAGGTTTTTTATGCCGGAGATCATTCATTGATCAATGGCCTTTTCCTCGTATAAATCTTTGTGTCACTTGTGCAATTCATTTCTGAGTGATCCTCATTGTTGTTTATCAATTCAAGCATCATTCCTCACTACAGAAGATTTGGTTGCATTATCCTTGTGTGATTTTTGACCAAAACAATATCCATCCCCCATTTCATGAACGACCAAGGGGACGCTACAGGATATAGTGGTTCAGCTGGTTGATGTAGTATGTTACTATGTCTTTGACATGCATCACACCTTTGAGCATATTCTGCAGCATCCTTCCTCATCGTTGGCCAATAATATCCTGTCCTTAATACTTTGGAGAACAATGACCTGCCGCCAGTGTGGTTACCACAATCCCCTTCATGTATATCCTAAAGTACTTCTTTGGCTTCAGGACCCTCCAAGTGTTAGGGCAGGATTTTAATGACCTTGATCCTTACATGATATCCTAACGAGTGATCCTTGTTTCTTTGGCAGATAGTGATCCTCAGAAGAGCTTCAGGATCAGGATCATGGATCATCCTAAGGATCCTCATACTAACGATTGTTCTCTTTATATTTAATGTTGTTTTGCAGGAATTACGAGTTGGACCTGGTCTTGGCAACGTTATTAAGGAATCTGTCACGCAAATTTCGCACATACATAACCAGAAATAGACGTTGTGGAGAATATGGAAACTTAGCACAAATTACGGGCATTTAGTTAGGCTAAATTTACTTCTGTTTCTAAAGGGGTAACGAGCTAGTAGTTAGGTGACTTACCTAAATTCAACCACACACACTTATATAAAGGGCACTCTCAAGCATTCGGAGGACACAACACATTTCTTACACACTCTAGCATACTACACCATAGTGATCCTTGTACCTAGCTCGTTACCATCCAAAGTTGTAAACATTGTTTATTATATTGAAGTTTGGTGATCGGTAGTTTCCATCACCCAAGGTTTTTTATGCCGGAGATCATTCATTGATCAAGGGCTTTTTCCTCGTATAAATCCTTGTGTCACTTGAGCAATTTACATTTAAGTGATCCTTTACTTTATCCATCACTACAAGCATCATTCCCCGTTAACAGAGAGTTTGGTTGCATTATCCTTGTGTGATTTTTGACCAAAACAGTTTGGCGCCCATCGTGGGGCAATTGGTGCTTCATTCATAAAAAAGTTTCCCGTTGCTGATCATTCCGGATCATTGCATACATGGTTTCATCATTGAAGAATACCTCTACAGCGATGTCTGCAGTCTGTTCATCTCAGGTCATTCCACCTTTGCCTCCACCACCTGCTGGATCTCAGAAAAATGCTGAGAAGAGACCTACTCCCATTTTCTCTAAAACTCCATCTTCTTCTGCTCCAACTTCTTCTGCTCCCAGTACTAGTGATATATTTACTTTGATTTTGCAGATGAGGGATCGTATTCAGCGGCAGGATGAAACTAATGACAGGATCCTTGAGGAAATCAGAGATCTCAAAAGACAGAAGAAAACGACAGAGGATCATTCTCCACTGATGCCCAAATCTTTGAATTTTGATACTCCGATGATTACTTCTCAGCCATCAGAGGTCCCAAACATTCAACATGTGGGTGGATCAAGAGGAGTACACTTCGGCTTAGCAATAGTGACTCAGGCATCAGGATCATATTTCCAGCCAGCAGGATCCTATACTTAGCATATGGGATCCTTCATGAATTCAGGAGCCTATTCAGGAGCACGGCAGGTTCTAGGATCCTCCTTTGTTCCAGGATCATCCCAGGTTCAAGGATCCTCCTTTGTTCCAGGACCCTCCCAGGTTCTAGGATCCTCCTTTGTTCCAGGATCATCCCAGGTTCAAGGATCCTCCTTCGTTCCAGGATCATCCCAAGTTCAGGGATCCCTCCAGATGCCAGGATCCTTGAAGAGTTTGCAAACAGGAAGTTCAGATGTCCATCAAGGAGATTTTATTCCAATGCAGACCATTGCTTCCACTGGTCCCTCCATCATCCCAGAGTCCCAGCAATATGGATTCATATCCAGTATTCCTAACTTGAACCCAATGGGAGGTAACACTTCTAATAATTCTATTACCACTAACCATGGATTCATGCAGGATGCAGGTATCAACCATGCTATGGCTAAAGAACTGCAGAAACTGAAGGATATGATATCAAGTGTTCCAGGGGTGGTCAAACCTATCCCGGAGATTGCAGATGGAAGCCATAAGGTATCTCGTTTTGCACCACCAATTTGTGATACTGAGATACCCAAAAGATTCCATATTCCAACTATGAAGCTATATGATGGTTCAACGGATCCTGAGGAACACATAGCACAATATAGGGAAAGGATGGAGATCAATCCGATTCCAGAAAGGTTAAAGGAAGCGTGCCTATGCAAGGGATTTGGATCCACTCTTACTGGATCAGCTCTCAAATGGCTGCTAAGTCTTCCCCCTTACTCTATTACTTCGTTTGCTAACCTAGTTAACTTATTCAATAATCAATTTTCTTGTAGCAGAAAATTTGAACGTTTGACTAGTGATTTATATAGGATAACTCAAGGTCCTAATGAATCATTAAGGGATTATATAACCAAATTTAGTAAAGAATCCTTGGACATTCCCAACTTGGATATAGCCACGGCTGTTGAGGCCTTCAAGATGGGGTTGCCTAGGGATTCATCATTTTATGATGATCTTGTTATGACACCATGCAGGAACCTAGATGAAGTAAGGACTCGGGCACTCAGATTCATTCGGTTAGAGGATGACAAGAGAATCCAGGAGAGACAAGCAGGATCCTCAAGACAAGAAAAGCAAGGATCCTCTTTCAAAAGCAACAAATTCAAATCCTAGAACAGAACTGACAACCAGAATGTGCATGCTGTGACCAAGAAGAAGATGATGAGGATTATCCTCCGATTTCTGAATATTGTTTTTCCATTGATAACCGTGAACTAATCCTTGCAATGCAGAATCTCGGAGAAAAAGCCAGATGGCCCAGAAAAAATGACAAACCAGCTGCAACTAAAGACAAATCAAAGTGGTGTGCATACCATGAGGATTTTGGGCATTTAACAGAGGAATGCATCGCATTGAGAAAGGAAATTGGATATCTGCTGAGCAAGGGACATTTAAAAGAGTTGTTGGGAAGAAAAAAGCCAAGGACTCAGGATCCTGAAAGGATCCCTGAAAAAGCTCCAGCTCCTCCGGCAGATGCACAAGTGATAAACTTTATTTCTGGTGGGTCAGACATCTATGGTACATCCTTTTCAGCAGCTAAAAGGCATGCAAAGGAAGCTAAAATGGATAACGGAGAAAGACCTATTCGAACATCAAGTGTCTCGGAAGGAAAAGTGATAACCTTTGATGAAAATGATCGCGTTGATATCCAGGATCCTCATCATGATAGTTTAGTTATTACTCTCTTTATTTCTAACCATTTTGTCCGCAGGATCCTTATTGACGGAGGAAGCTCAGTAAACATTATCCAGCTTGATGTTCTGAGGAAAATGGGTATCCCAGAATCAGATATCACACCAAGATCCTCCGTGCTTGTAGGATTTAGTGGAGAAACTAAGAGAACCCTGGGGGACATCAAACTCCTAATTTATGTGGAAGGATTACATAATTATCAAAAAATTTGTGTTATTGACTGTTCGTCTTGTTGTAATGTTATCCTTGGCAGGCCCTGGATACATGATATGAAGGTTGTCCCATCCACCTACCATCAATGTGTGAAGCTCCCTAGCCCTTGGGGAATAGTCAAGATCGATAGTGATCAGCAGGAGGCTAAGGATTGTTACACATCATCAATGAAACCAACCTCGAAATCAAGGGAGCAATAGCAATTAAAGTATCCTCCAAGGAGTGTCTTGGAGGCAAGGGAGCAGGATGTGGACGAAATCTTAATGGATCCTGATGATCCTGAATCCAAAATCTATGTCGGATCAGGGATCCTTGGCAAGATAAAAGAAGACCTTGTATCCTTCCTCAAAAGAAGAAAATCTACCTTTGCATGGAAACATGAGGATATGACAGGTATATCTAAGGATATTATCACTCATAAACTTGGCATTGACAGGTCATTCAAACCAATCCATCAAAAAAGGAGGAAGTTTGCACCAGAAAGAAATGCTATTATCCAGGAAGAGGTAGAGAGATTGCTACGAGTAGGTATGATTAGAGAAGTAAAGTATCCAAGATGGCTGGCCAATGTGGTTGTTGTTCAAAAGAAAAATGGAAAGTGGAGGGTATGCGTCGATTTCACTGACTTAAATAAGGCATGTCCCAAGGATCCTTTCACATTACCCCACATTGACTCCATGGTGGATGCAACGGCGGGTCATGAACTGTTAACCTTTATGGATGCTTCATCTGGATTCTAATAAATTCAGATGGAACCATCTGACCAAGAGGATACGGCTTTTATGACCCCAACCGGTTTATATTGTTATATTGCTATGTCGTTTGGGTTAAGGAATGCAGGTGCAACATATCAAAGACTGATGAATATGATGTTCAAGGATCAGATTGGTAAGACTATGGAAGTATACATAGATGATATGGTGGTGAAATCCATAAAAGCTGAGGATCACCTAAGAGACTTGGAGGAAGCATTTGATATCCTTGACAGATATAACATGAAGCTTAATCCTTCAAAATGCCACTTTGGTGTAAAGGCAGGTAAATTCTTAGGATATATGGTAACCAAGAGGGGCATTGAAGCAAGTCCAGAACAAATCAAAGCATTGGTGAATATCAAATCTCCTGCCAACGCTAAGGATGTGCAAAGGCTAACAGGCAGGATAGCAGCTTTAAACAGATTTATATCTAAATCCTCAGAAAAGTGTAAAGAATTTTATGATATCCTAAGAAAAAACAAGAAATTCGAATGGACTGAGAAGCATGAGAGTGCTTTACAAGCCCTCAAAGAATACCTGTCCTCAGCTCCAGCGTTGATGAAACCAGAAAAAGGAGATGTGTTATCCTTATATCTTGCGGTATCCTCAAAAGCAGTAAGTGCAGTCCTTTTTAAGAATCATGAAGGTACACAATATCCTGTCTATTATGTAAGTAAGAGTTTACTTGATGCTGAATCCAGGTATTCACACCTTGAAAAGCTTATTCTTGCATTAATTATGGCATCTACTAAGTTAAGACATTATTTTGAAACCCATATCATTATTGTTAGAAATAACTTTCCAATTAAGAATGTCCTCAGGAAACCAGAGATGTCCGGAAGGATGGCTAAGTGGGCAGTAAAGCTTAGTGCCCATGATATAAGATATGAGCCCAGAACAGCAATCAAATCTCAAGCATTAGCAGACTTTGTGGCTGATTTTAGTAGTGATTTACAAAAGGAAGCTGAACTAGAAGTCCAGCAGCTGGATGAGACCAAGGATCCTTGGATACTACATACTGATGGATCCTCAAATGTTAAAGGCACGAGGCTTGGTATACTACTAAAATCGCCACAGGGGGACATAATACCCCACTCCATAGCTTGTGAGTTCCAAGCCACTAACAATGAGGCTGAATATGAAGCCTTGATTGCTGGTTTGCAAATCGCTAAGCATATGGGGATCAGGTATCTTGAGGTATACGTGGACTCATTGCTAATCACTAATCACTTTAATGGATCCTATGCTGTTAAAGGTGAAAAACTAACCAAATATTTAGAGATAGTCAAAGAATTGGCACTCTCCTTTGTTTTCTTTAGTTTAACACAGGTACCAAGGGAAGAAAATACAAAAGCTGATGCATTGGCTAATCTAGGATCATCCTTGAAGATCTCAGAGGATATAAGTATCCCCATCATCCATATCCTAACCCCTGCTATTGAAAATCAAGTGACCATGGAAATAGAAGAAGATTCTGCAATGATCCCTAGTGAGGATACTCAATCCTGCCCAGGATCATGGATCTCACCAATCATGAGATACTTACAACACGGGGAGATTCCTATGGGAGAAAACCCTAGGGCTTTCAGAATTAAGGTATCTCAATTCATAATCTTAAATAATATATTGTATAAGCGATCTCTTGCAGGACCATATTTGAGATGTATCGAGGATCCTGAAGTCCAAGAAGTTCTAAAAGACTTCCATGAAGGAGATTGTGGAAACCACACTGGGGGCAGGGCATTGTTCTCAAGGATCTTAAGGACAGGATACTACTGGCCAACTATGAGAAGGGATGCTGTGGAGTATGCTAAGAGGTGTGATCCTTGTCAAAGACACAGCAATATCCTTCACCAGCCGGCTGAATTTCTACACCCTATATCCTCTTCTTGGCCATTTATGAGATGGGGGATGGATATAGTTGGCAAGCTCCCTAAGGCACCTGGTGGAAAAGTATTCTTGCTTGCTATGACTGATTACTTCTCCAAGTGGATAGAGGCTGAAGCTTTTGCCCAAGTCAGAGAGAAGGAAGTTATATCCTTTATTAAGAGAAATATTATAACTAGATTTGGCATTCCTTCTGAAATTATATGTGATAACGGTTCCCAATTTATTGGGAGCAGAACTACTAACTTTTGTGACAGCTGGGGGATTAAGATGATAACATCAACACCAGTCCACCCACAAGCCAATGGACAAGCAGAATCATCCAACAAGATCATCATCAACAATCTGAAGAAGAAACTTGGATCCAAGAAAGGGAAATGGGAAGAAGAATTACCTTATGTGCTTTGGGCTGATAGGACAACCCCCAAGAATGCTACTGGTCAAACACCATTCTCTCTGGTATTTGGGGCAGAATCAGTGATCCCAACAGAAATGGTGGTTCCAACTGCTAGAACAAGTACCCGTGATCCTGAGGAGAATGATGCAAACCTGGCTCAAGACTTGGATACTATTGAGGAAATCCGGGATCTGGCTAGGATAAGGATGGCTAGCTACCAACAAAGAATGGCTGGTGCTTACAACAAAAATGTCAGGATAAGGAAATTCCAAGTTGGGGATATGGTATTGAGAAAAGCATTCCAGAATACCACCAATCCTGCTGATGGGAAATTGGCACCAAAATGGGAAGGTCCTTATTTGATTGAAGCCGAAGCAGGAAAGGGGGCATATAGATTGCTAACCATGGAAGGTAATTTGTTACCAAGAGCCTGGAATGCTGTCCACTTGAAAAAATATTTCATGTGAGCAGGATCCTCCTGGCACGTATGATCCTTACATTAGAAGTATCCTTGAAGGATCCCTGAGGTGTCAATAATCCTTACCCTGGTAATGTCCTAATCTTGAACTATTTCATTTTCTTATTATTTAAGGATAAGGATCATGTATCCTTCATCCTTCTCTCACAAGATTTTGAGTTCTGATAGTCCAGGTATCCTTAGCATATTGTTGATAATCTTCAGAAGCAATTCAGATCCTTGGGTTCAACCCCAGTTGTTTGGGCTTGTCCCCAGTTATCATTGGGCTTGTCCCCAGTTTCGCCTGTAGCGCACGATGATCCTGGTATAGTTCAAGTCTTTGGGACCAGTACTCGCTTTACGGGCTGATAATTCCATCGTACTGGCTATACCTAGGATCCTACGTATAATGGTAGACGTACCATACATCCGTTCCTAAGGTTTCTAACGTTTTCACGTTAGCTAAGGTTTTGGCATTATCATGTCACTAAGTTTGGATAGTCGCCAGTAAGGGCCATACTCCAGTTCACCAGTGATCCTTTGGGCTTGTCCCCAGTTATCCTTTGGGCTTGTCCCCAGTTATCCTTTGAATTGTTGGGCTTGTCCCCAGTTACTAACTTGTCTTTTATATTGGCTCAGTTCCAAGTTATATTCTATTTTCAGGTTTTCGAAGTTAAACAACTAAGGATCCTCAATCCTTGTTATCTACTAAGGTTTTTTATGTTTACCCTGGTTACAGTATTAACGGTAAGGATCCTAACTTGGATCCTCAGGTATGATCCTTAACTATTTTTTTTTCTTCATTCATTATTCATTTGAATAACCCTTATACTTTGATAACTGAACCTATGATCCTTAAAATGAACTACTTTTTGAAAGTTTTCGACTATAGGATACTTGTTCCTGGATCATATCCTAAATTTCTTAAACATAATTTGATTAACTTTTCTTACTCAGACAAGTAAAAACAATTGAAAGTTTAAAAGATATACAAGGATAACATCACAGGATAAATCAAAAGTTAAAAGTTTTATTCATTCACAAAATATTTAACCCATTAGAGTTGTCAAAATTGCCAACCCACGTTTCTACCAGCAAAACGTGGCCCGTCCACATGGGTTGGCAAAGGGTGTCCATTGTTCATGCGGTCATAGCAGTGCAGGAAATAAAGGTCGGCAGGATAACAAGTGGCTTCATCCCCCAAACAGAGGATCCCTCCACCACCTATTATCCTACCTATTGTTCAAAGGATCGTGGATCCTTACCCTAAAAACTATTGTTCAAAGTACAAACCATCAAACTATCCAAACAAACAACCACCAAACAAAAAAAATTGGGCTCCGGCTAAGTCTCGAAATTTCCATCATCGCCCAATCCTGCAGCTCAATCCTTCGCTGCACCATCACCACCAGCTCCGCTTGCCTCACCACCTTGGTCCTTGCCAGTGCCTCCACTCTCAAGCATCGGGATCTCCTCATCCTCCTCCTCATCCTCCAGCTCAGCCAGTCTAGCCTTCCAGCCTTTAACATCCCAGGTGCTCTTATCAAAAGCAGGATCCTGGGCTTCCATGGCCATTTGCAGCTGGATCTTGTACATAGCTATGGCGGCAGAGACCTTGGCATCCTGGGTGATCTCGTGCTTCTCATAGTCAAAGTTGATCAGCATCTTGGCAGCATCATTCTTGGTGGCCTGGAGCTCCTTCTGAAGATCGGCTATCTTGAGATCCTTTAACACCCCAACCTGTTGAAGGTCAGCAATCTGGCGATCCTAATCCTCAACATGGCCAACATATGTCTCTACCTCAGCAAATTTCTACAAGGAAGACAAGGAGTGATGTCAGAGACCAAGTGATCCTTAGACTAGCAGGATACACAAGCAGAACAGTGATCCTTACCTCGTTGATGTAATCCAGACACTGTTCGCGGAGCAGGGGCAGACCTTGCAAATCCTCAGCTTCAGAGGCCTTTCTCTTCTTGCCTCCTTTTCCCCTGATAGTTGCTTTAGGGGCCGAAGCAGTTGGGCTAGCAGCAGGGGTCTTCTTCTTAGAGGATTTGACGTTAGTAAGATCAGTGATGCCGAACTTTGAGGAAGATTTGGTGGATTTTCCAGCGCCTGCACAACCAAAACAAGATAAGTATCTTAATTTTATTTGACTCTCATTATATAAATACTCCTTAAATAAGGATACTTACTTGACATTGTGACAGAAGCAGAGGATACTTCATGAGAATCCTGGGTGGTAATCTTGAAAGTTCTGATTTCAGGATCAAGCTTCTTAAAGGCCATGAGTCTCTCTTTTGCAGCAGGAGTCAACTTCAGATGTGAAACGGAGATAGCTGCACAACAAGAAAACAACAGAACATCAGTGATCCTTATACTAAAGGACAAGTTCTACGGTGATCCTTCCCAGGATCCTCTATCCTACCATGGGTAACCCACTTCTTGGGCAAATCCTCCCCATCAGGGATGCTATCTCTCCTTACAAAGAAGAACCGCTGCTTCCAATTAGTATCATTCTTGGTAGCCTTGAAGATCGGATGCTCCTCCCCGGGTCTACGTTTGAACATATAACGATGGGAACCAAAGGTGGTCAGATCGTATAGCTCACCCAACTCGGCCATACCTAGGTCAATCCCCTCTTGCTCGATGATCCTCTCAAGGGTAAACAAAACCCTCCAGATCATCGGCATGGCCTGGATGTAAGATATGCCGGTCAAGGAGAAGAAGGCTTGGGTGAAGGCTGGAAAGGGATACGTATAACCTATGGAAAACGGGATCACAGGAAAGGTAACCCATGAATCGGAGGTATGATCACTCAGGGCAGAAGGATTATAAGCTTTGAACACCGTATTTGCAGGAAAACAGCACCGAATCCTGTCAATCTGAGGATCAGCAAAGATACAGCGTTCTTTAGCAGAGTTTGTGATGATCCCTTGGCTCTTAAAGGGGCTTTCTTTCTGCTGATCCTTGGCAGGAGAATTCCGGAGCAACATTTTGAACACAAGAAGAAAAACAGAGCAATCGAGAGAGAAGATAAAGGGAATGCCTGTTCAATCCTCTGGTTGCGGTTATAAAGGGAGAAGTTCTTGATTTTAAATGCAAACGATCCTATCCCTATCTCTATTTATAATCATGATTTGTGCAGGGCTGTCACCTCCATGACATCAGGATTGCAACGGATAGTTCGTTCACAACGATTATATATCCGTTGAGTTAGTTACAGATAAGATCAGCAAAATATAACTCGTTAATATTACATAATTACTCCTTATATTTTGGGGGCAATTGTTAGGGCAGGATTTTAATGACCTGTGATCCTTACATGATATCCTAACGAGTGATCTTTGTTTCTTTGGCAGATAGTGATCCTCAGAAGAGCTTCAGGATCAGGATCATGGATCATCCTAAGGATCCTCATACTAACGATTGTTCTTGTTATGGGTGAAATTCTGAGCCCATATCCTGGAAAATATCTTGATATATATCTTGTTTATGTAGTATCTGTTTACATCCGGGATGCTAGTTCAGGATATTGGTAACATCCTGAATGGTATCCTCGGGATTACTAATGGATTATGTGCAGGTACGTGGGTTAGAAGCTAGCAACGTTAACAAGACTTATTCCACGGAAGACTCGGTCCAAGTCGTTCAAATGAAGACGTTGAAGCCGTATTACTCGGTCCATAACGTTCATAATGGAATATTCGGAGTAGCCCATATTTGTAGGGATTATTGTTTGTAATTCATTACTATAAATAGGTGGGTATATCAGATCAACTAGGACATCACAAACACACTCGCTACACTCTAACACTTGCTCTCTAGCAATTTTCACTTTTATACAACTTCATTGTAACACTTAGCGATCTGATCTATATCCTGCACTGTATCCTGAAGTTTAAAGCAATAAGAAGAACAAGGCAGCTGCGATTGTCAGCTCCCGAGGTTTTGTGCCGGCGATCTAGATTGATCAAGGGCTTTCCTCGTACATCTCGTGTCAACCCCTTTACTTTTTGCTCATTGTTTGATCGTAGATACAGCTCAATATCCTGAGCCGTATCCTGAACACTGTTTTTCCAAACAACATAACCAGCATATTTTCAACACACTTTTTAGCACACTACCTCACTTAACTAATTTGATCACTTAATTGCTTCGGTAATTTTTGACCAAAACAATTTGGCGCCCACCGTGGGGCAAGTGGTGCTCTCTTTGCTAAAAATTTTTGGTAAATCGCTAATCGGTTTTCTATTTTCAAAACTCTTTGCCACATTGTCCGTAATGGCCTCTAGATCAAACATGAGTTCCTCTACTGTGTCTGCTGTGACTTCTGCCACTACCGGTTCGGTGCTTCCACCACCTCCTCCAAGGATGCCAGCCTCTACACAATCTCAAGATGTTATCCCTACTCGGAGTGTCCAGGGATCTGCTCCTATTTTAGCTTCTAACGATGAAATTCTAACCTTATTTGGAAGTGTGCAGGAACAAATGAGGCAGCAACAGGAAACAAACCAAATGCTTTTAAGGGAAATACAACTCCTGAAGTCTGGCTCGAGCAGATCTGCTGAGGATAATGTCACTTCATTACACCCCAGAGCGTTGAACTTCAGTTCAGCTGTGTATACTGAGGATAACAGGGGGAATATTGTGCCCAGCCTTCCTCAGAATCATACTCCTGAAATACCCTCCTCGGTCAGGATATCAACCATGAGGAGCTCAGGATATGCTTCAGGATATGGGCAAAATCCTCTAACGGGTAATGTATCAAATAATAATAATGCTATTACCACTAACAGTGTTGGATCTTTGCAGGATACAACTGTAACGTCAGAATTATCCAGGGAGCTTCAGAAATTAAAGGATATGATATCCAGTGTACCTGGGGTGGTGCAGCCGATTCCTGAAGTATCCCAGGATAGCCACAGGATATCCCGGTTCGTGCATCCTATATGTGATGCTGAAATCCCAAAAAGATTTCAGACTCCGAACATGAAGCTTTACGACGGAACCACGGATCCTGAAGAGCATATTGCCCAGTATAGGGAAAGGATGGAGATCAACCCTATCCCTCCAGATCTCAAGGAAGCGTGCTTGTGCAAGGGTTTTGGTTCAACCTTGACAAGATCAGCTTTGAAATGGCTCTTGAATGTTCCTCCACATTCGATTACATCTTTTGCTCACATAGTAAATTTATTTAATAGTCAGTTTTCTTGTAGTAGAAGCTTTGAAAAATTAACGAGTGATCTCTACAGGATAACACAAGGGCCTCAGGAATCCCTTAGGGATTATGTGAACAAGTTCAGCCGGGAATCACTAGACATTCCCCATCTTGATGTTGCAACGGCTGTGCAAGCTTTCAAGATGGGGCTGCAAAAGGATTCTCAATTTTATCAAGACCTTGTAATGAACCCATGCAGGAACCTGGATGAAGCCCGGAACAGGGCCCTAAGATATATTCGGTTGGAGGATGACAGAAAGATGCAAGAAAGGATGAACTCATCCAACACTTATGAGTCAACTAACAGGAAGTCAGAATCCTCATTCAAGTCATATCGGCCTAAGCCATATTGGCAGAAATGAGAACAAGAGAGTGAATGCTGTCGAAGATGAGGATCCTGAAGAGTATCCTGAATTATCTGAATATTGCTTTTCTGTTAACATTCTTGAATTGATGTATGCCATGCAGGGTCTAGGGGACAAGGCAAGATGGCCTCGAAAGAATCAACAAAAAGCAGATTGGAAAGACAAATCAAAATGGTGTGCTTTCCACGAAGATTTTGGACATATGACTGAGGATTGCATCGCTCTGAGGAAAGAAATAAGCTATCTTCTAAGCAAGGGATATTTGAAAGATCTCTTAGGGAGAAAGAAGAATCAGGGTAAGGATACTGAGAAGGATCCTGAGCGAGCGGCGTCACCTCCCGCCGATGCCAAGATAATCAACTTCATTTCAGGAGGATTCGACATTTGTGGAACTTCGTATTCGGCAGCAAAGAGACATGCAAAGGAAGCTAAGGCCGAAAGGGGAGACAAACCTGTCAGGATGACTACCCTCACAACTGACAAAGTGATCACTTTTGATGCAGATGACAGGGATACTGTCCAGGATCCTCACCATGATGCTCTGGTAATAACGTTATATGTGGCTAACCATTTTGTACGCAGGATACTGGTTGATAATGGCAGCTCCGTCAACATAATCCAACTAGAAACTCTGAAGAGAATGAATGTGTCTCCAATGGATATCACTTCAAAATCTACCGTGCTTGTTGGGTTCAGTGGAGAGGCTAGAAACACAGTGGGAGAGATAAAGTTGCCAGTATACGTTGAAGGAGTCAACAAGATGCAACGTTTCTGTGTGATGGATTCTCTATCCTGCTATAACATCATCTTAGGAAGACCGTGGATTCACGATATGAAGGCCGTACCATCGACATATCACCAATGCATCAAGATCCCTACCCCTTGGGGGGTTGTCAAGATCGATAGTGATCAGCAAGAGGCGAAAGAATGTTACTCATCCTCTATGAAATCCTCGACCAAGCCAAGTGCTGCATAGCAATTAAAGATGCGGGCCCAGGATATCGTGGAGAATCCGGAGCAGGATGTGAAGAAAGTTATCCTGGATCAGGATAATCCTGATATCTTGGTGCTCGTAGGGACCAATATCCCTCAGGATATTGAAGAGCAATTAATTAACTTTTTGAAATGCAGGATGTCAACATTCGCATGGAAGCATGAGGACATGACAGGTATATCTAAAGACATTATTACTCACAAGCTTGGAATTGACAGGTCATTCAAGCCTATACAACAAAAGAGAAGGAAGTTCGCCCCTGAGCGGAATGCAATTATCCAAGAGGAAGTTGAAAGATTATTGAAGTCCAGGATGATTAGAGAAGTCAAATTCCCTAGATGGCTAGCAAATGTGGTAGTGGTTCAAAAGAAGAATGGGAAGTGGAGAGTCTGTGTAGACTACACAGACCTGAACAAAGCTTGTCCAAAAGACCCATTCCCTCTGCCTCATATAGACTCGATGGTGGATGCCACTGCCGGTCATGAAATGTTGACCTTCATGGATGCATCCTCAGGATTCCAGCAGATTCAAATGGAACCTTCGGACCAGGAGGATACTGCTTTCATGACACCAACAGGTATTTACTGTTATACTGCTATGCCTTTCGGTTTAAAAAATGCAGGTGCAACGTACCAGAGATTGGTGAACATGATGTTTAAAGACAAACTGGGGGACACCATGGAGGTGTACATTGACGATATGGTGGTCAAATCCAAGAAAGCTGAGGATCATCTTCAGGATATTAAAGAAGCATTCGATATCCTGGACCAGTATAATATGAAACTTAATCCTACGAAGTGCCATTTTGGAGTGGGGGCAGGAAAGTTTTTAGGATACATGGTGACAAAAAGAGGGATAGAGGCAAGCCCGGAGCAGATCAAAGCTATCTTGGATATAAAGTCACCCTCGAATATGAAGGATGTTCAACGGTTAACAGGACGAGTGGCAGCCTTAAATAGGTTTATTTCAAGATCCTCGGAAAAGTGTAAAGAATTCTAGTATATCCTGAAAAAGAATAAGAAATTTGAATGGGGCGAGAAGCATGAAACAGCCCTGCAGGATTTGAAGCAGTATCTCTCAACCGCGCCTCTATTGATGAAGCCTGAGGATGGTGAATCACTATCCCTGTATCTGGCAGTATCAGGGAATGCAGTAAGTGCAGTACTCGTAAAGGATCACGAAGGTCAGTAGTATCCTGTTTATTATGTTAGCAAAAGTTTGTTAAATGCTGAAACTAGATAGTCTCATCTAGAAAAGTTAATATTAGCTCTAGTTAAGGCATCAACAAAGCTTAGACATTATTTTGAAACACATAGGAATCATGTTAAAACTAATTATCCTGTCAAGAATGTGCTTAGGAAACCAGAGATGTCGGGTAGAATGGCTAAGTGGTCGGTAAAATTAAGTGCCTATGATTTAATATATGAACCTAGAAATGCAATAAAGTCTCAGGCTCTAGCAGACTTTGTGGCTGATTTCAGTAGTGATATTCAAAATGAAGTAGATCTAGAAGTGCAACAACTAGGAGAAAACTTAGAATCCTGGACATTATATACTGATGGTGCATCTAATGTAAGGGGTGTAGGTTTAGGTATACTACTAAAATCGCCACAGGGGGACATAATACCCCAGGCTGTTAGATGTGAATTCCCTGCTACTAACAATGAGGCAGAATATGAAGCTTTAATTGCAGGATTAGAATTGTCTAAGAATATGAATATCAAGAATTTGCAAGTATATGTTGATTCCTTGTTAATTACTAATCATTTTAATGGATCCTATGCAGTCAAAGGTGAGAAACTAATTGAATACCTCGGTATTCTTAAAAGATTAGCAGGATATTTCGATATTTTTACACTTGAACAGGTACCAAGAGAGGATAACGCCGAAGCAGACGCATTGGCAAACTTGGGATCATCAATCAGGATACCAGAAGGAATCCCAATACCGATATTACATATCCTGTATCCTGCAACGGATCCTCAGCATAAGGAAGTAGCAAGTATTCAAAATCCTGAAGTGGTGTATCCTGAAGAAGATCCTAAATCCTGGACAGCTCCAATTATGAGATATCTCAAGGAAGGACATATCCCCGAAAATGAAAATCCTAAGGCATTTAGGATGAAGGTATCACGATTCACTATTATAAATAATATTTTATACAAGAAATCTCTTGCAGGACCATATTTGAGATGCTTGGAGGATCCTGAAGCCAAAGAAGTACTTCAGGATATACATGAAGGGGATTGTGGTAACCACACTGGGGGCAGGTCGTTATTCTCAAAAGTATTAAGGACAGGATATTATTGGCCAACAATGAGGAAAGATGCCGCAGAATATGCTCGAAGATGTGACGCATGTCAGAGACATAGTAACATACTACATCAACCAGCTGAACCACTATATCCTGTAGCGTCCCCTTGGCCGTTCATGAAATGGGGGATGGATATAGTAGGGAAGTTACCAAAAGCTCCGGGAGGAAAAGTCTTTATGCTGGCAATGACGGATTATTTCTCTAAGTGGGTTGAAGCTGAAGCATTTGTTCAAGTTAGAGACCAAGAAGTAGTATCCTTCATAAAGAGGAATATCCTGACCAGGTTTGGAGTACTAGCTGAAATCATTTGTGATAATGGGTCCCAGTTTATAAGCAGAAGGACTACCGACTTTTGCAAGAGTCGGGGAATCAAAATGATAACGTCTACTCCGGTACATCCTCAAGCGAATGGACAAGCTGAATCTTCAAACAAGATAATAGTGAATAACTTAAAGAAGAGACTTGGAGCCAAAAAAGGAAGATGGGCAGAGGAATTACCCTTTGTGTTATGGGCTGACAGGACAACGGTAAAAAATGCAACCGACCAAACCCCATTCTCCTTGGTATTCGGAGCAGAAGCAGTAATTCCAACGGAAATGGCGATACCTACTGCAAGATCTATCCTACAGAATCCTGAACAGAATCCTGAAGCCTTATGTCAAGATTTGGATACTATAGACGAAAAAAGAGACGCAGCAAGGCTAAGGATGGCAGCATATCAACAAAGAATATCCAGAGCATATAACAAGAACATAAGGACTAGGAGATTTCAAGTTGGTGATTGGGTGCTAAGAAAGGCTTTTCAGAATACTACTAATCCTGCCGATGGCAAGTTAGCTCCAAAATGGGAAGGACCATACGAAGTTGAATCAGAAGCAGGGAAAGGAGCATACAGACTCAAGAATATGGAAGGGGATATGCTACCGAGGTCTTGGAATGCTATACACCTAAAGCTCTATTTCAAGTGAGTTTAGAATTTAATTTCTAACTCAGGATGGTATGAATTCTACCTTTTTTAAATATGTTTGGTTTAATTTGTTCTTTGTAACCCAATACTGACTTAAGCATCGGAGGGGTGTTAGCTAAGCTAACACCCACCCTAGTTTACAATTGTTTTGCAAGATATGTTTCAGGATACAGCTCCAGGATGTGTACTCAGGATAGCTCGAAAGATTAGAGGATTGGCCCCCTCTCTCACGTCTAAGGGATACTGATCCCTTCATAGGTTTAAAGGTATTCACCTTTCTCCCGAATTGGGTTTAAACACCCGCCTGGAGCGCAAGTTATTCAGGGATAGTTCAAGGTGGCGGGACCAGTCCATGTAAAAGTGGCTGACAATTTCGTTACTGTTGGCTATATCCTGAATCCTAAAGGTATATGAGGATTGATCACCCTCTCTCACGAAAGGGTATTTTCATACTCTCTAAGGTTTAAAGGTTATCACCTTTCTAAGATTTTGAGTTTATACACTCTCGCCTGCAGCGCATGAAACTCAGGGTTTATCCCCAGGATATCAGGGTTTATCCCCAGGATATCAGGGTTTATCCCCAGGATATTAAGGGTTTATCCCCAGTATACTAAGGGTTCATTTCAGGATATCAAGGGTTTTGCCCTGGGGTATTTGGAATTCATTCGAGTCAAAATATGAATACATTTGTGTTTCTGTGTCAAGCACAGGGGACATACATTACACTATTCAAAGGATGGATCCAAGTTTATAAGTGTGCACTGGGGACAAACTTATAATGGAGAATTGAAATTGATTCTCTAAGAATCTCTGGTATGATCTCTCCTTTTTTTTGGACAACTAATAGGTTGTATTTTTATATCCTTATCAAAATATGTTTCAGGATATCTACCGGGATACGTTTATAATATATTCTCAAAAATGTTCAAACAAAACAATTTTCACAAGTTAAATTTATATATCAACGACAACAATAATAAAGTCAAAAGAGGAGTTATATTATTAATATACCAAAAGATGTGCTCTTAGTTTCACCTAAAAACAAGGCCCATCCACTAAGAGCACTAATAGTCCATTACCATATTTACCCAACAGTTGAAGGCTTCATCTCAAACCGAGACCCATCCACCTCCAACTGTTGTATTGTTCAAAAACCATGCAGGAAATGTAAATTGTTCAGGTGCAGAAAAGTAAAGTGCAGAAAAGTAAATTGTTTAGGGGTTACAGACCAACATTCAAATTTAAAAAAAGGTGGGCTCTGGCCTTGGCACGTATATCCGTCATCGCCCACCTAAATGCCCTCACACAGCGGCATCACCTGCAACCTTCTCAGGCTTCTCAGCACCAGCATCCTGACCAGCATCCTGCGCAGCATCCTCGCCAATATCCATCCCAGCATCCTTCTTGTCTCCGGCCTGGACCACCACCTCTGCTGACTTAGAAGACTCACCGGCTTCAGCAGGAAATGGCACAGCTTTGCCTCCGAGCTCCTTTAACTTGGCCACCCAGGATTCAATTGGCCAAGATGGGCAAACAAGGCCCGTCTCCTTGGCCTCGTAGGCCATCTTGATGCGTGCTTGTAACAGGGAGACGATAGCGGAAGCCTTGATTCCCTCCCGGAAATTGATCAAGGCTTGATCATGATCCATTTGAACGGTGGCAAGTTTGACCTCAGCTTCTTGGGTGACCTTCTTCAGCAGGCTTTCGTAGTGCCGGGTCTTCGCTTCAGCAATGGCACCTTGGTCAGCAACGGTGCTTTCAAGCTGTTTGATCCTGGCTTCATGGAGTGCAACAGTACCACATGCATCATTGTACAAGTGGAGCAAATGCTAGAGGCCCTGCACATCAATAACAGGTATAAGTTAGAATATATATTGACCAAGATATCCTATCAGGATATCCTGTTAGGATATACATGCATGATATATGTGTAGGATATACATGAAGGATATGCGTCAGGATATTACCTTGTTAAGGAAGGATGTCATTGGCTCTAAGGAATCAGAGAAGCTGAGTTCGTCATAGGAGAACCCTTCTGAGCCTGGAGTACTAACTTCAAGACCCTTCCTCTTTTTCGCTGTGGAAGCACGGGTCCTTGGGTTGGCCTTCGGAGCTGGGAGTGGCTTGGAGCTAGTAGCAGCAGGAGTCTCCTTCTTGACTATGGCTGGAGTTGGATAACTGTCAAGTTCATAAAGGTCTAGATAGACTGGAACTTTGCTGGAATCTGCACACAGGGAGTAAAATTCTAAACCTCTCCTAAAAATATCAAATAAAAACATGTATGTACAAGATATCTTGCAGGATCCTTACCAGACATGTTTGCGCTTGAAAGAGGGCTTGGAGTTGGTGGAGATGGGTTGAAACTTCTCTCTGCCTCTGGAAGGAGTCTGATGGCGTCTATTCTTTTGTGAGAATCAGCAAGGGGAGGTGCAATTTTCCTGAAATCAGCTGCATACACAACAGAGAAAGTTGGTCAGTTCAGGATATAAAGCAGGATAAGAGGCAGGATCATCTTTAAACCCTAAATCCTACCCTTCTTCAACCATCTCATCGGATAATCCGTTCCACCAGGGATTGAATCCCTTTTTACAAAGAAATATTTGGATTGCCAACCATCCTCGTTCCTGGTGGCACGAAGTATCAATGGGTCACCGGAAGTAGAATAAAACAGAAACCTGCATGATCCATGACATCTAAGTTTGTAAGCTAGGGGTAGATCATGGACAGAAAGATCAGGAATGTGGTTTCTCTTGATTTGGTCAAGAACAGATAAAACATGCCAGAGCATTGGCATGGTTTGGCTGAAAGAGATTTTGGTGATATTAAAGAATTCGGTGATGAAATCCGGAAAGGGGAATTGTAGCCCTAGGGTAAAAGGGAAAGCACTAAAGCATATCCACTCGCTGGAGACCATATCCGACCGGATTTCCCGGTCAAACGGTCTAAACACGGTCCCTTCCGGGAAGATGCCGGAGGATTTCAAGGCTGACAGGTGGGCACTATCGAAGGTACATGCTTCCTTCTCCGGTTCTTGGAGAAGGTTCTGTTGGATGAATGTGGGAGCCGAGTCGCCTGAACTGGACCTTGTTTGCCTGGGCATTTGGTCGTCTGAATTGTCACCGGAGAAAGATGATAAAGATGAATATGAAAATGAGGGAGAGAATATTACCTTTTCCTTGTCGATTGTAGTTAAAAAAGAGATGAGGATGAGAAGATATAGGGCATGATGAGTAAATATAGGTCGGGTGGTTGAAAGCTGTCACATCAATAGTCTTATCTCTTATTTGCCTCGGCCACTGTGAAAAAAATGTAACCGTTAGGGTATCAAACGGTAACATTTTTGGGGACAATTGTTATGGGTGAAATTCTGAGCCCATATCCTGGAAAATATCTTGATATATATCTTGTTTATGTAGTATCTGTTTACATCCGGGATGCTAGTTCAGGATATTGGTAACATCCTGAATGGTATCCTCGGGATTACTAATGGATTATGTGCAGGTACGTGGGTTAGAAGCTAGCAACGTGAACAAGACTTATTCCACGGAAGACTCGGTCCAAGTCGTTCAAATGAAGACGTTGAAGCCGTATTACTCGGTCCATAACGTTCATAATGGAATATTCGGAGTAGCCCAGATTTGTAGGGATTATTGTTTGTAATTCATTACTATAAATAGGTGGGTATATCGGATCAACTAGGACATCACAAACACACTCGCTACACTCTAACACTTGCTCTCTAGCAATTTTCACTTTTATACAACTTCATTGTAACACTTAGCGATCTGATCTATATCCTGCACTGTATCCTGAAGTTTAAAGCAATAAGAAGAACAAGGCAGCTGCGATTGTCAGCTCCCGAGGTTTTGTGCCGGCGATCTAGATTGATCAAGGGCTTTCCTCGTACATCTCGTGTCAACCCCTTTACTTTTTGCTCATTGTTTGATCGTAGATACAGCTCAATATCCTGAGCCGTATCCTGAACACTGTTTTTCCAAACAACATAACCAGCATATTTTCAACACACTTTTTAGCACACTACCTCACTTAACTAATTTGATCACTTAATTGCTTCGGTAATTTTTGACCAAAACAGTTCTCTTTATATTTAATGTTGTTTTGCAGGAATTACGAGTTGGACCTGGTCTTGGCAACGTTATTAAGGAATCTGTCACGCTAATTTCGCACATACATAACCAGAAATAGACGTTGTGGAGAATATGGAAACTTAGCACAAATTACGGGCATTTAGTTAGGCTAAATTTATTTCTGTTTCTAAAGGGGTAACGAGCTAGTAGTTAGGTGACTTACCTAAATTCAACCACACACACTTATATAAAGGGCACTCTCAAGCATTCGGAGGACACAACACATTTCTTACACACTCTAGCATACTACACCATAGTGATCCTTGTACCTAGCTCGTTACCATCCAAAGTTGTAAACATTGTTTATTATATTGAAGTTTGGTGATCGGTAGTTTCCATCACCCGAGGTTTTTTATGCCGGAGATCATTAATTGATCAAGGGCTTTTTCCTCGTATAAATCCTTGTGTCACTTGAGCAATTTACATTTAAGTGATCCTTTACTTTATCCATCACTACAAGCATCATTCCCCGTTAACAGAGAGTTTGGTTGCATTATCCTTGTGTGATTTTTGACCAAAACACCAAGCACCTCAAATACGGTCCTGCAAGAGATTTCTTGTATAAAACATTGTTTATAATAGTGAATCGTGATACCTTCATCCTAAATGCATTAGGATTTTCATCTCTAGGGATATTTCCTTCCTTGAGATATCTCATGATTGGAGCCGTCCAGGATTTAGGATCCTTTTCAGGATACTCCGCTCCAGGATCCTGAATACCTGCTACTTCTTTATCCTGAGGATTCGTTGCAGGATACAAGATATGTAATATTGGTATTGGGGTCCCGTCTGGTATCCTGATCGATGATCCCAGGTTTGCTAAGGCATCTGCTTCAGCATTATCCTCCCTTGGTACCTGTTCAAGTGTAAAAATATCGAAATATCCTGCTAATTTTTTGAGAATACCGAGGTATTCAATTAATTTCTCACCCTTGACTGCATAGGATCCATTAAAATGATTAGTAATTAAAAAGGAGTCAACATATACTTGCAAATTCTTGATACTCATATTCTTAGCCAATTCTAATCCTGCAATCAAAGCTTCATATTCTGCCTCATTATTAGTAGCAGGAAATTCACACCTAATGGCCTGGGGTATTATGTCCCCCTGTGGCGATTTTAGTAGTATACCTAAACCTACACCTCTTACATTAGATGCACCATCAGTATATAATGTCCAGGATTCTGAAGATTCTCCTAACTGTTGGACTTCTAGGTCTACCTCATCCTGAATGTCACTACTGAAATCAGCCACAAAGTCAGCTAAAGCCTGAGACTTTATCGCATTTCTAGGTTCATATACTAAGTCATAAGCACTCAACTTCACTGACCACTTAGCCATCCTACCGGACATCTCTGGTTTCCTAAGCACATTTTTAATAGGATAATTAGTTTTAACATGAATCCTATGTGTTTCAAAGTAATGTCTAAGCTTCGTTGATGCCATAACTAATGCTAGGATCAATTTTTCTAAATGAGAATATCTAGTTTCAGCATCTAACAGACTTTTACTAACATAATAAACAGGATATTGCTGACCTTCATGATCCTTTACAAGGACGACACTTACAGCATTCCCTGATACTGCGAGGTATAGGGATAGTGGTTCACCATTTTCAGGCTTCATCAATAGAGGTGCAGTCGAGAGATATCGCTTCAAATCCTGCAAGGCTGCTTCATGCTTTGCTCCCCATTCGAACTTCTTATTCTTCTTGAGGATATCATAGAATTCCTTACATTTTTCCGAGGATCTTGAAATAAATCTGTTCAATGCTGCTACTCGGCCTGTTAACCATTGAACATCCCTCATATTCGAGGGTGATCTTATATCCAGGATAGCTTTAATCTGCTCCGGGCTTGCCTCTATCCCTCTTTTGGTCACCATGTATCCTAAAAACTTTCCTGCCCCCACTCCGAAATGGCACTTGGCAGGATTTAGCTTCATGTTATACTGATCCAGGATATCAAATGCTCCCTTGATATCCTTGAGGTGATCCTCAGCCTTTTTAGATTTCACCACCATATCGTCAATATATACCTCCATGGTGTCCCCCAGCTTGTCTTTAAACATCATATTTACCAATCTCTGGTATATTGCACCTGCATTTTTCAAACCAAAAGGCATAGCCGTATAACAATAAATACCTGTTGTTATGGGTGAAATTCTGAGCCCATATCCTGACCTTGTATCTTGATTTTTTATTAGTTGTATATGATCAGGATACCGGATCAGGATACCGGATCAGGATACCGGACCATGATATTGGTAACATCCTGAGGCAGTATCCTGACTATTACTAACAATTTGCTTGTAAACGTTGGCTACAAGGGACTAACGTTCATGAAGACCAAGTCATCCTGAAGACCCGCTCAAATTGGTTAGGATATGGACGTTGATGGCGGAAAAATTGCTCTTGTAACGGTCAGCATTGAAGATTGGTGTGTTTTATGGAAAGTTACGAATATTGGTCAAAGATATTAATGTTGTTGTTAGGGCAGGATTTTAATGACCGGTGATCCTTACATGGTATCCTATCGAGTGATCCTCGTTTCTTTGGCAGATAGTGATCCTCAGAAGAGCTTCAGGATCAGGATCATGGATCATCCTAAGAATCCTCATACTAACGATTGTTCTCTTTGAATTTAATGTTGTTTTGCAGGGATTACGAGTTGGACCTGGTCTTGGCAACGTTATTAAGAAATCTTTCACGTAAATCTCGCACATACATCACCGGAAATAGACGTTGTGGAGAATATGGAAACTTAGCACAAATTACGGGCAATTAGTTAGGCTAAATTTACTTCTATTTCTAAAGGGGTAACGAGCCAGTAGTTAGGTGACTTGCCTAAAATTCAACCACACACGCTTATATAAATGGCACTCTACAGCATTCGGAAGACACAACACATTTCTCACACGCTCTAGCATACGAAACTATAGTGATCCTTGTACCTAGCTCGTTACCATCCAAAGTTGTAAACATTGTTTGTTATATTGAAGTTTGGTGATCGGTAGTTTCCATCACCCGAGGTTTTTTATGCCGGAGATCATTCATTGATCAAGGGCTTTTTCCTCGTATAAATCCTTGTGTCACTTGTGCAATTTTCATTTAAGTGATCCTTATCTTTGTTCATCATACCAAGCATCATTCCCCGTTTACAAAGAGTTTGGTTGCATAATCCTTGTGTGATTTTTAACCAAAACAGTTTGGCGCCCACCGTGGGGCAATTGGTGCTTCATTCATCAGAAAGTTTTTCTGTTAGTGATCATTCCGGAGCGTTGCATGGCTTCATCGTTGAAGAATACCTCCACAACGATGTCTGCAGTCAAGTCATCTCAGGGCACTCCACCTTTGCCGCCACCACCAGTTGGATCTCAGAAAAATGCTGAGAAGAGACCAACTCCTATTTTCTCTAAACCTTCATCTTCTTCTGCTCTAACTTCTTCTGCTCCCAGTACTAGTGATATATTTACTTTGATTTTGCAGATGAGGGATCGTATGCAGCAGCAGGATGAAACTAATGACAGGATCCTCAAGGAAATCAGAGATCTCAAAAGACAAATGAAAACGGCAGAGGATCATTCCCCACTGATGCCCAAATCTTTGAATTTTGATACTCCGATGATTACTTCTCAGCCATCAGAGATCCCAGACATTCAACATGTGGGTGGATCAAGAGGAGTACATTTCGGCTCATCAACAGTGACTCAGGCATCAGGATCATATTTCCAGCCGGCAGGATCCTATACTCAGCATACGGGATCCTTCATGAATTCAGGAGCCTACTCAGGAGCGCAACAATTTCAAGGATCCTCCTTTATTCCAGGATCATCCCAGGTTCAAGGACCCTCCTTTGTTCTAGGATTATCCCAGGGTCAAGGATCCTTTCTCATCCCAGGATCATCCCAGTTTCAAGGATCCCTCCAGATACCAGGATCCTCGAAGAGTTTGCAGACAGGAAGTTCAGATGTCCATCAAGGAGATTTTATTCCGATGCAGACCATTGCTTCCACTGGTCCCTCCATTATCCCAGAATCCCAGCAATACGGATTCATATCCAATGTTCCTAACTTGAACCCGATGGGAGGTAACACTTTTAATAATTCTCTTACCACTAACCATGGATTCATGCAGGATACAGGTATCAACCATGCAATGGCCAGAGAACTGCAGAAACTGAAGGATATGATTTCAAGTGTTCCAGGGGTAGTCAAACCTATCCCGGAGATTGCAGATGGAAGCCATAAGGTATCTCGTTTTGCACCACCAATTTGTGATGCTGAGATACCCAAAAGATTCCATATTCCTACTATGAAGCTGTATGATGGTACAACGGATCCTGAGGAACACATAGCACAATACAGGGAGAGGATGGAGATCAATCCAATTCCGGAAAGGTTAAAGGAAGCATGCCTATGCAAGGGATTTGGATCCACTTGTTGGGGCTGGATTTTACTATAAATGATCCTTATACGTGATCCTGACAAGTGATCCTTGTTTCTTTGGCAGATAGTGATCCTCAGCCAGACTTCAGGATCAGGACCATGGGACGATATGGTGATCCTTATACTAACGGTCATTTTCGATTACTACAATATTATTTTGCAGGAATATCTAGCAGGATATGCCCTACATATCATGATCCAGGGACGCGCTTTTACAAATATGGCAAGAGCTGAATTGAAGATGAACGTTGTGCCGGATATGGAAACATGGCTTGATCTAAGGGCAGCAATTTAGGCTAGATTATCTTTATTCCTAAAGGGGTAATGAGCTGATTAGTGGTCTATCTACCTAAAATAAGTTACCTACACATGTATAAATACCCATCTTCCTCATTCGGAAGAACACACACAACATACGACACAACTCTCAACACTTAGACACTCAGTGATCCTTGTACTCAGCTCATTATCATCCGAAGTTGTAACTACATTTTTATTATATTGAAGTTGGTGATCGGTAGTTGCCATCACCCGAGGTTTTTTATGCCGGAGATCATACATTGATCAAGGGCTTTTTCCTCGTATAAATCGTTGTGTCTTTGCATATTCATCACAGAAGTGATCCTTTACTTTCATAGCTAACCAAGCATCATACCCCGTTTACATATAGTTTGGTTACATTATCCTTGTGTGATTTTTGACCAAAACAGTTTGGCGCCCACCGTGGGGCAATTGGTGCTTCATTCATAAAGAAAATCTTTTGTTCAAAATCATTTCAAAGAGTTACATGGCTTCATCATTGAAGAACACTTCCACGGCGATGTCTGCAGTCACCTCAGCACAAACCACTCTACCTCCTCCACCGGCAGGATCCCAGAGAAATGCTGAGAAGAGACCAACCCCTTCTTTCTCTAAACCTCCATCTTCTTCTGCTATGAATTCTTCTATTCCCAGTACTAGTGATGTGTTTGCTTTAATTTTGCAAATGAAGGATCGTATGCAGCGGCAGGATGAAACTAATGACAGGATCCTCAGGGAGATTGGAGATCTCAAAAGACAAAAGAAAGCGGCAGAGGATCATTCCCCACTGATGCCAAAATCCTTGAGTTTTGAGACTCCAATGGTCACCTCTCAGCCATCAGGGATCCCAGACGTACAGATCACAGGGGAGACGAGAGGATTACATCTCAAGTCAGCAGCAATGACTCAGACATCGGGCTCGTATTTTCAGCCAGCAGGATCCTATCCTCAGTATATGGGATCCTTCATGAATCCGGGAGCCTATCCGGGGGCACAGCAGTTTCAAGGATCCTACTTTATCCCAGGATCATTCCAGGGCCAAGGATCCTCCTTTATCCCAGGATCATCCCAGGTTCAAGGACCCTCCTTCGTTCCAGGATCATCCCAGATACCAGGATCCTTACAGATGCCAGGATCCCTAAAAAGTTTGCAAACAGGGAGTCTAGATGTCCATCAAGGGGACTTCATTCCAATGCAGACTATTGCTTCCACTGGTCCCTCCGTCGTTCCAGAATCCCAGCAATATGGATTCCCTAACTTGAACCCAATGGGAGGTAACACTTTAAGTAATTATCCTACCACTAACCATGGATTCATGCAGGATACAGGTACCAATCATGTTATGGCCAGGGAACTACAGAAACTAAAGGACATGATCTCAAGTGTTCCAGGGGTAGTCAAGCCTATCCCAGAGATTGCAGATGGGAGCCACAAGGTATCTCGCTTTGCACCACCAATCTGTGATGCAGAGGTACCCAAAAGGTTCCATATCCCTACCATGAAGTTGTATGACGGCACAACGGATCCAGAGGAGCATATAGCACAATACAGGGAAAGGATGGAGATCAATCCTATCCCAGAAAAATTGAAGGAAGCATGCCTATGTAAAGGATTTGGATCTACTCTTACTGGATCAGCCCTTAAATGGCTGCTAAGTCTTCCCCCTTACTCTATTTCTTCATTTGCTAATTTAGTTAATTTATTCAATAACCAATTCTCTTGTAGTAGAAAATTCGAAAAATTAACTAGTGATTTGTACAGGATAACTCAAAATCATAACGAATCATTAAGAGATTATATAACTAAATTTAGTAAAGAATCCTTGGATATTCCCAACTTGGATATGGCTACAGCTGTTGAAGCCTTCAAAATGGGACTTCTTAAGGATTCATTATTCTATGATGATCTTGTTATGACACCTTGCAGGAACTTAGATGAAGTAAGAACTCGAGCACTCAGGTTTATCCGGCTAGAGGATGACAAGAGGATCCAGGAGAGACAAGTAGGATCCCCAAAACAAGATAAGCGAGGATCCTCCTTCAAAAACAACAAGTTCAAATCCTACCATAGAAACGAGAACAAGAATGTGCATGCTGTCGACCAAGAAGAGGATGATGAAGAATATCCTCCAATCTCAGAATATTGTTTTTCCGTTGACAATCACGAACTAATCCTTGCAATGCAGAATCTAGGTGAAAAGGCTAGGTGGCCCAGGAAGAATGATAAACCATCCGGGACTAAAGACAAGTCCAAATGGTGTGCATACCATGAGGATTTCGGCCATCTGACTGAAGATTGCATAGCTTTAAGAAAGGAAATTGGATACCTGCTAAGCAAGGGACATCTAAAAGAATTGCTGGGGAGAAAAAAGCAAAGGACCCAGGATCCTGAAAGGATCCCCGAAAAAGCCCCAGCACCTCCGGCAAATGCACAAGTGATCAACTTCATATCCGGAGGATCAGACATTTGTGGTACATCCTTTTCAGCGGCCAAAAGACATGCAAAAGAATCAAAAATGGACAATGGAGAATGGCCTATTAGAACATCAAGTGTTTCAGAAGGGAAAACGATAACCTTTGATGAGGATGATCGCATCAACATCCAGGATCCTCATCATGATAGTTTAGTTATTACTCTCTTTATTTCTAACCATTTTGTCCGCAGGATCCTTATCGATGGAGGGAGCTCAGTGAACATAATCCAGCTTGATGTCTTGAAGAAGATGGGAATCCCAGAATCAGACATCACACCAAGATCCTCCGTGCTTGTAGGATTCAGTGGAGAAACGAAGAAAACTCTGGGGGACATCAAACTCCCAATCTACGTGGAAGGACTACATAATTATCAAAAATTTTGTGTTATTGACTGTTTATCTTGTTGCAACGTTATCCTTGGCAGGCCTTGGATACATGACATGAAAGCAGTTCCATCTACCTACCATCAATGTGTAAAGCTCCCTAGCCCATGGGGGATAATCAAGATCGACAGCGATCAGCAAGAGGCTAAGGATTGCTATACCTCATCCATGAAGCCAACCTCGAAGCCAAGGGAGCAATAGCAATTACAGTATCCTCCGAGGAATGTCTTGGAGGCAAGGGAGCAAGATGTAGATGAAATCCTCTTGGACCCTAGTGATCCTGAATCAAAAATCTATATCGGATCAGGGATCCTTGGCAAGATGAAAGAAGACATGATATCCTTCCTCAAAAGAAGAAAATCTACCTTTGCTTGGAAACATGAAGATATGACAGGTATATCCAAGGATATTATTACTCACAAACTTGGCATTGACAGGTCTATCAAGCCAATCCATCAAAAAAGGAGGAAGTTTGCACCAGAAAGGAATGCCATTATCCAAGAAGAAGTAGAGAGACTACTTCGAGCAGGTATGATCAGAGAGGTAAAGTATCCTAAATGGTTAGCCAATGTGGTTGTTGTCCAAAAGAAAAACGGAAAGTGGAGGGTATGTGTCGATTTCACTGATTTGAATAAGGCATGTCCCAAGGATCCTTTCCCATTACCCCACATTGACTCCATGGTGGATGCAACAGCGGGGCATGAACTGTTAACTTTTATGGATGCATCATCCGGATTCCAACAAATCCAGATGGAACCATCTGACCAAGAGGATACAGCCTTTATGACCCCAACCGGTTTATATTGTTATATTGCCATGCCTTTTGGACTAAGAAATGCAGGTGCAACATATCAAAGGCTGGTAAATATGATGTTCAAAGATCAAATTGGAAAAACTATGGAGGTGTACATAGATGATATGGTGGTCAAGTCAAAGAAAGCTGAGGATCACCTAAGGGACTTGGAAGAAGCATTCGATATCCTTGATAGTTACAACATGAAACTAAATCCTTCAAAATGCCATTTTGGTGTTAAGGCAGGAAAGTTCTTAGGATACATGGTAACCCAGAGGGGCATTGAAGCAAGCCCAGAACAAATCAAAGCATTAATAAATATCAAGTCTCCTGCCAATGCCAAGGATGTTCAAAGACTAACAGGCAGGATAGCAGCTTTGAACAGGTTCATATCGAAATCCTCAGAAAAGTGCAAAGAATTCTACGATATCCTAAGGAAGAATAAGAAGTTCGAATGGACTGAGAAGCATGAAAATGCTTTACAAGCCCTAAAAGAGTATATGTCCTCAGCACCAGCATTAGCAAAACCGGAAAAAGGAGATGTGTTATCCTTATATCTGGCGGTATCCTCAACCGCTGTAAGTGCTGTCCTTGTTAAGGATCACGAAGGTACACAATATCCTATCTACTATGTAAGTAAAAGTTTACTTGATGCCGAATCCAGGTACTCACACCTCGAAAAACTCATCCTTGCATTAATCATGGCATCCACGAAGTTAAGGCATTATTTTGAAACTCATACTATTATTGTTAAAACTAATTTTCCAATTAAGAATGTCCTCAGGAAACCGGATATGTCAGGGAGAATGGCTAAGTGGGCAGTGAAGCTTAGTGCCCATGATATAAGATACGAACCAAGAACAGCCATTAAATCTCAAGCACTAGCTGACTTTATGGCTGATTTCAGTAGTGATCTACAAAAGGAAGCAGAATTAGAGGTCCAGCAGCTGGATGAGACCAAGGATCCTTGGATACTACACACCGACGGATCCTCAAATATCAAAGGCACAGGGCTAGGGATCCTACTAAAATCGCCACAGGGGGACATAATACCCCACTCCATAGCTTGTGAGTTCCAGGCAACTAACAATGAGGCTGAGTATGAAGCCTTAATTGCTGGCTTACAAATTGCTAAGGATATGGGGGTAAAGTATCTCGAAGTATATGTAGATTCATTATTGATCACCAATCACTTTAATGGATCCTATGCTGTTAAAGGTGAAAAACTAACCAAATATTTAGAGATAGTCAAAAAATTGGCACTTTCTTTTGTTTCTTTTAGCTTAACACAGGTACCAAGGGAGGATAACACGGAAGCTGATGCATTGGCCAACCTAGGATCATCCTTAAAAATTCCAGAAAATATAAGTATCCCTATCATCCATATCCTGGCTCCTGCTATTGAAAACCAAGTAGCCATGGAAATAGAAGAGGATACTGCAGTAATCCCTAGTGAAGAAGCTCGATCTTATTCAGGATCATGGATCCCACCAATCATGAAATACTTGCAAAACGGAGAGATCCCAATGGGAGAAAATCCTAGAGCTTTCAGGATCAAGGTATCTCAATTTACAATCCTAAATAATATGCTATATAAACGATCCCTTGCAGGACCATATTTAAGATGTATTGAAGATCCTGAAATCGAAGAAGTATTGAGAGACTTCCACGAAGGAGATTGTGGAAACCACACTGGGGGCAGGGCATTATTCTCAAGGATCCTTAGAACAGGATACTACTGGCCAACCATGAAAAGGGATGCTGTAGAGTATGCTAAGAAATGTGATCCTTGCCAAAGACATAGCAATATCCTTCACCAACCAGCTGAATTACTACACCCCATACCATCCTCTTGGCCATTCATGAGATGGGGAATGGATATAGTTGGCAAGCTCCCTAAAGCACCTGGTGGAAAAGTATTTATGCTTGCCATGACTGACTATTTTTCCAAGTGGATAGAAGCTGAAGCCTTCGCTCAAGTCAGAGAAAAGGAAGTCATATCCTTCATTAAAAGAAACATTATAACCAGATTTGGCATCCCCTCTGAAATTATATGTGATAATGGTTCTCAATTCATTGGAAGGAGAACCACTAACTTTTGTGACAGTTGGGGAATCAAGATGATAACATCAACACCAGTTCATCCACAAGCCAATGGTCAAGCAGAATCATCCAACAAGATCATCATCAACAATCTGAAGAAGAAGCTAGGATCCAAGAAAGGAAAATGGGCAGAGGAGTTACCTTATGTGCTATGGGCTGATAGGACAACTCCCAAGAATGCCACTGGCCAAACACCTTTCTCTTTAGTATTTGGGGCAGAAGCAGTGATCCCAACAGAGATGGTGATCCCAACTGCTAGAACAAGTGCTCGTGATCCTGAAGAAAATGCTACAATCCTAGCTCAGGATTTGGATACTATTGAGGAAAACAGGGATCTAGCTAGGATAAGGATGGCAAGCTACCAACAAAGGATGGCTGGTGCCTACAACAAGAATGTCAGGATAAGGAAGTTCCAAGTCGGAGATATGGTGTTGAGAAAAGCATTTCAAAACACCATCAATCCTGCTGACGGGAAGCTAGCACCAAAATGGGAAGGTCCCTACTTGATTGAAGCTGAAGCAGGAAAGGGGGCATACAGGTTGCTAACCATGGAAGGAAACTTGTTACCAAGAGCCTGGAATGCTGTTCACTTAAAGAAATATTTCATGTGAACATGATCCTTCCTGCATGTGATCCTTACATTGAAATATCCTTGAAGGATCCTGGAGATATCGGTGATCCTTACTCAGGTAATATGCTTATCCTAAAACTATTGCATTTTCTTACTTTTTGCCTAAGGATAAGGATCATGTATCCTTCATCCTCTACTCACAAACCATTTGAGTTATGATAGTTCAGGTATCTTCAGCATATCATCAAAGATCTTCAAAAGCATCACAGATCCTCGGGTCCAACCCCAGTTATCCTTGGGATTATCCCCAGTTTCCGCCAGCAGCGCACGATGATCCTGATATAGTTCACGTCTTTGGGATCAGTACCCATTTTCGGGGCTGGCGACCTCATCGTACTGGCTATACTTGGGATCCTACGTATAATGGTGGACGCACCATACATCCGTTCCTAAGGTTTCTAACGTTTTCACGTTAGCTAAGGTTTTGACATTTTCATGTCACTAAAGTTTGGATAGTTGCTAGAAAGGGCCATACTCCAGTTTACATACGATCCTTTGGGCTTGTCCCCAGTTATCCTATGGGCTTGTCCCCAGTGATCCTCCGGGATCATCCCCAGTTATCCTATGGGCTTGTCCCCAGTGATCCTCTGGGATCATTCTCAGTTATACTTTGGGCATGTCCCCAGTTACTAATTTATCTTTTACGTTGGCTTAGTCCCAAGTTATATCTCACTTTTCAGGTTTTGGAAATCTAAACACATAAGGATCCTAGATCCTCATTAATTATCAAAGTCTTGTCTATGTTTGTCTTGATTGAAGGTTAGGATCCTAACGTGGGTCCTCAGGTATGATCCTTGACTATTTTTGATTATACTCTTTATCCTAACCAACCCTTACACTTTGACAACCGAACCTATAATCCTTGAACTAAAAATTCTTTGAATGTGAGGATATTTGATCTAGGATCATATCCTAAGTTTATTAAACACTTTTTCAACTCTTATTATTTTAACAAATAGAGCAATTGAGAAATAAGAGGATTATTGAAGGATAACAACACAAGATAAGCCAGAAAGATTAAAGTTATATTATTAAACCAAAGGATCATTAACCCTTTTCAAAAAAGTTGTCAAAATTGCCAACCCACATTTCTACCAGCAAAACGTGGCCCGTCCACATGGGTTGGCAAAGGGTGTCCATTGTCTATGCGGTCTTAGCATTTTTGCAGGAAAGTAAAAGCGGCAGGATCACAAAGGCTTCATCCCCCAAACAGAGGATCCCTCCACCTTTTGTAATCCTACCTATTGTTCAAAGGATCCAGGATCCTCAACCCTAAACTATTGTTCAAATACAGACCATCATTGTTTTAAAACATCACAACCACTAAACAAAAAAAAAAAATTGGGCTCCGGCTATGTCTAGAAGTTTCCATCATTGCCCAATCTTGCAGCTCAAACCTTCGCTGCACCGTCACCACCAGCTCCACTCGCTTCACCCTGATCCTTGCCAGCATCACCACCTTCCAGCATGGGGATCTCCTCAGCCTCATCCTCGTCCTCAAGGTCTGCCAGCCTTGCCTTCCAACCTTCAACATCCCACGAGCCTTTATCAAAGGTAGGATCCTGAGCTTCCTCGGCCATCTGAAGTTGAATCTTATACATAGCAATTGCCGCGGAGACCTTAGCATCTTGGGTGATCTCCTGCTTCTCGTTATCCATATCAATCAACCTCTGAGCAGCCTCAGCCTTCATGACCCGGAGCTCCTTCTCAAGATCTCCTATCTTGAGATCCTTAAGCACGCCCATTTGTTGAAGATCAGCAATCTGGCTCTCCTGGTCCTCAACATTGCCAAGATAAGTTTCAATCTCAGCAAGTTTCTGCAAACAAGAGAGTAAAGACAAGCTCAGACTCAGGTGATCCTCAAGAAAAGCAGGATACGTAAAATATGATAGGCGGATAACCTACAGGGGCACTGATCCTTACCTCATTCACGTAATCAAGAAATTGCTGGCGAAGGAGAGGGAATCCTTGGAGTTCATCAGAAGCTTTCCTCTTTTTCCCTTTGCCCCGAATGGACGCTTTAGGAGCTGAGACTGAAGGGCTAGCAGCGGGAGCTTTCTTCTTTGAGGAAGTGACGTTGGCAAGGTCACTGATCCCAAACTTGGAGGCAGACTTAACGGACCTGGCAGACTTTCCGGCACCTACACAATTCAAAAACAAGATAAGTTCCCTTGTTAAATTAAATACTTTCACATAAAACTTATTTTCTATGAGGATACTTACTTGACATTGTGGCAGATGCAGAGGATATCTCTTGAGAATCTTGGATAATGATTTGGAAGCTTCTGACTTCAGGATTAAGCTTCTTGAAGGCTAACACTCTTTCTTTGGCAGCAGGGGTCAACTTTAAGTGAGCAACAGAGATAGCTGCAAAAAAGAAAAGACATCAGTGATCCTCATCATAAGAGACAGGACTGATAGTGATCCTTCAAGGATCCTCTACCCTACCATGAGTGGCCCATTCCTTGGGCAGATCCTTTCCATCCGGGATGGAATCCCTCTTAACAAAGAAAAATCGACGTTTCCAGTTGGTATCATTCTTGGTAACCTTGAAGATTGGATGATCCTCCCCAGCTTTCCGTTTCAACAAGTACCGGTGAGAACCAAAGGTGGTGAGATCATAAAGTTCAGCTAACTCTGACATCCCCAAATCAATCCCTTCTTGCTCGATGATCCTCTCGAAGGTATATAGAACCCTCCAGATCATCGGCATAGCCTGGATATATGAGATGCCGGCAAGAGAAAAGAAGGATTGGGTAAATGTCGGAAAAGGATATGAGTACCCGATGAGGAAAGGGGTAGCAGGAAAGGCCACCCAGGTGTCCGAAACAAAATCACTCAAAGCAGTAGGGTCAAAAGGCTTAAAAACAACATTCGCCGGGAAGCAATGGCGAATCTTGTCTATCTGGATATCGGTAAAACAACACCTCTCCATAGGGGAATCCTTGATAATCCCCTGGCTTTTCAAGGGACTATCCTTCTTAGAGCCTTTGTGCGGTGAATTCCGAAGAAGCATGTTCGAGACAAAAAACAGAAGAAAAGCAAGAAAGAACAGAGCAAAGAAGAGAAAGAAGAAAATGATACCTGATCAAAGCCTTCGGTGACGATTATAAAGGGAGATACTTCGAATTTAAATACAAAGTGATCCTAACCCTATCTCCTATTTATAATGATGATTCGCAGGGATTGTCACATCAGTGACGTAAATATCATAACGGCTAGTCCATGTGCAACGGCTAGTAAATCGGAATCGTCCGTTAGAGATAAGCTCAAAACAAAATATAACTCATCCATTTACATTTAACTCCTTATATTTTGGGGGCAATTGTTGGGGCTGGATTTTACTATAAATGATCCTTATACGTGATCCTGACAAGTGATCCTTGTTTCTTTGGCAGATAGTGATCCTCAGCCAGACTTCAGGATCAGGACCATGGGACGATATGGTGATCCTTATACTAACGGTCATTTTCGATTACTACAATATTATTTTGCAGGAATATCTAGCAGGATATGCCCTACATATCATGATCCAGGGACGCGCTTTTACAAATATGGCAAGAGCTGAATTGAAGATGAACGTTGTGCCGGATATGGAAACATGGCTTGATCTAAGGGCAGCAATTTAGGCTAGATTATCTTTATTCCTAAATGGGTAATGAGCTGATTAGTGGTCTATCTACCTAAAATAAGTTACCTACACATGTATAAATACCCATCTTCCTCATTCGGAAGAACACACACAACATACGACACAACTCTCAACACTTAGACACTCAGTGATCCTTGTACTCAGCTCATTATCATCCGAAGTTGTAACTACATTTTTATTATATTGAAGTTGGTGATCGGTAGTTGCCATCACCCGAGGTTTTTTATGCCGGAGATCATACATTGATCAAGGGCTTTTTCCTCGTATAAATCGTTGTGTCTTTGCATATTCATCACAGAAGTGATCCTTTACTTTCATAGCTAACCAAGCATCATACCCCGTTTACATATAGTTTGGTTACATTATCCTTGTGTGATTTTTGACCAAAACACCACTCTTACTGGATCAGCTCTCAAATGGCTGCTAAGTCTTCCCCCTTACTCTATTACTTCGTTTGCTAATTTAGTTAACTTATTCAATAATCAATTTTCTTGTAGCAGAAAATTTGAACGATTGACTAGTGATTTATATAGGATAACTCAGGGTCATAATGAATCATTAAGGGATTATATAACCAAATTTAGTAAACAATCCTTGGACATTCCCAACTTGGATGTGGCCACAGCTATTGAGGCTTTAAAAATGGGATTGCTTAGGGATTCATTGTTCTATGATGATCTTGTTATGACACCATGCAGGAACCTAGACGAAGTAAGGACTCGGGCACTCAGATTCATCCGGCTAGAGGATAACAAGAGGATCTAGGAGAGACAGGTAGGATCCTCAAAACTAGAAAAGCAAGGATCCTCTTTCAAAAGCAACAAATTCAAATCCTACAATAGAACTGACAACCAGAACGTGCATGCTGTTGACCAAGAAGAGGATGATGAGGATTATCCTCCGATTTCTGAATACTGTTTTTCCGTTGATAACCATGAACTAATCCTTGCAATGCAGAATCTAGGAGAAAAAGCCAGATGGCCCAGAAAAAATGACAAACCAGCCGCAGCTAAAGACAAATCAAAATGGTGTGCATACCACGAGGATTTTGGGCATTTAACAGAAGAATGCATCGCATTAAGAAAGGAAATTGGATATCTGTTGAGCAAGGGGCATTTAAAAGAGTTGTTGGGAAGAAAAAAGCAAAGGACTCAGGATCCTGAAAGGATCCCAGAAAAAGCTCCAGCCCCTCCGGCAGATGCACAAGTGATAAACTTTATTTCCGGAGGATCAGACATCTGTGGTACATCCTTTTCAGCAGCTAAAAGGCATGCAAAGGAAGCTAAACTGGATAATGGAGAAAGACCTATTCGAACATCAAGTGTCTCAGAAGGAAAAATGATAACCTTTGATGAGGATGATCGTGTAGACATCCAGGATCCTCATCATGATAGTTTAGTTATTACTCTCTTTATTTCTAACCATTTTGTCCGCAGGATCCTAATTGACGTAGGAAGTTCGGTAAACATTATCCAACTTGATGTTCTGAAGAAAATGGGTATTCCTGAATCAGACATCACACCAAGATCCTCCGTGCTTGTGGGATTTAGTGGCGAAACTAAGAAAACCCTGGGGGACATTAAACTCCCAATTTACGTGGAAGGATTACATAATTATCAAAAATTTTGTGTTATTGACTGTTTGTCTTGTTGTAATGTTATCCTTGGCAGGCCCTGGATACACGATATGAAGGCAGTCCCATCCACCTACCATCAATGTGTGAAGCTCCCTAGCCCTTGGGGAATAATCAAGATCGATAGTGATCAGCAGGAGGCTAAGGATGTTACACCTCATCAATGAAACCAGCCTCGAAATCAAGGGAGCAATAGCAATTAAAGTATCCTCCAAGGGGTGTCTTGGAGGCAAGAGAGCAGGATGTGGACGAAATCCTCCTGGATCCTGATGATCCTGAATACAAAATCTATATCGGATCAGGGATCCTTGGACAAATGAAAGAAGACATCGTATCCTTCCTCAAAATAAGAAAGTCTACCTTTGCATGGAAACATGAGGATATGACAGGTATATCTAAAGATATTATCACTCATAAACTTGGCATTGACAGGTCAGTTAAACCAATCTATCAAAAAAGGAGGAAATTTGCACCAGAAAGAAATGCCATTATCCAGGAAGAGGTAGAAAGATTACTACGAGCAGGTATGATTAGAGAAGTGAAGTATCCAAAATGGCTGGCCAATGTGGTTGTTGTTCAAAAGAAAAATGGAAAGTGGAGGGTATGTGTCGATTTCACTGATTTGAATAAGGCATGTCCCAAGGATCCTTTCCCATTACCCCACATTGACTCCATGGTGGATGCAACGGCGGGTCATGAACTGTTAACCTTTATGGATGCATCATCTGGATTCCAACAAATTCAGATGGAACCATCTGACCAAGAGGATACGGCTTTTATGACCCCAACCGGTTTATATTGTTATATTGCTATGCCGTTTGGATTAAGGAATGCAGGTGCAACATATCAAAGGCTGGTGAACATGATGTTCAAAGATCAGATTGGACAAACTATGGAAGTATACATAGACGATATGGTAGTAAAATCCAAGAAAGCTGAGGATCACCTAAGGGACTTGGAGGAAGCATTTGATATCCTTGATAGTTATAACATGAAGCTTAATCCTTCAAAATGTCACTTTGGTGTTAAAGCAGGCAAATTCTTAGGATATATGGTAACCCAGAGGGGCATCGAAGCAAGCCCGGAATAAATCAAAGCATTGGTGAATATCAAATCCCCTGCCAACGCTAAAGATGTGCAAAGGCTAACAGGCAGGATAGCAGCCTTAAACAGATTTATATCCAAATCCTCAGCAAAAATGTAAAGAATTCTACGATATCCTAAGAAAGAACAAGAAATTCGAATGGACTGAAAAGCATGAGAATGCTTTACAAGCCCTCAAAGAATACATGTCCTCAGCTCCAGCATTGATGAAACCAGAAAAAGGAGATGTGTTATCCTTATATCTTGCGGTATCCTCAAAAGCAGTAAGTGCAGTCCTTGTTAAGGATCATGAAGGTACACAATATCCTGTCTATTATGTAAGTAAGAGTTTACTTGATGCTGAATCCAGGTATTCACACCTTGAAAAACTTATTCTTGCACTAATTATGGCATCTACTAAACTAAGACATTATTTTGAAACCCATGTTATTGTTGTTAGAACTAATTTTCCAATTAAGAATATCCTTAGGAAACCAGAGATGTCCGGAAGGATGGCTAAGTGGGCAGTAAAGCTTAGTGCCCATGATATAAGATATGAGCCTAGAACAACCATCAAATCTCAAGCATTAGCAGACTTTGTGGCTGATTTCAGTAGTGATTTACAAAAGGAACCCGAATTAGAAGTCCAGCAGCTGGATGAAACCAAGGATCCTTGGATACTACATACTGATGGATCCTCAAATGTTAAAGGCACGGGGCTTGGTATACTACTAAAATCGCCACAGGGGGACATAATACCCCACTCCATAGCTTTTGAGTTCCAAGCCACTAATAATGAGGCTGAATATGAAGCCTTAATCGCTGGTTTGCAAATTGCTAAGCATATGGGGATCAGGTATCTTGAGGTATACGTGGAGTCATTGTTAATCACTAATCACTTTAATGGATCCTATGCTGTTAAAGGTGAAAAACTAACCAAATATTTAGAGATAGTCAAAGAATTGGCACTCTCCTTTGTTTTCTTAAGTTTGACACACGTACCAAGGGAAGAAAATACATAAGCTGATGCATTGGCCAATGTAGGATCATCTTTGAAGATCCTAGAGGATATAAGTATCCCCATCATCCATATCCTGGCTCCTGCTATTGAAAATCAGGTGGCCATGGAAATAGATGAGGATTCTGCAATGATCCCTAGTGAGGATACTCAATCTTGTTCAGGATCATGGATCTCACCAATCAAGAGATACTTACAACGCGGTGAGATTCCTATGGGAGAAAACCCTAGGGCTTTCAGAATTAAGGTATCTCAATTCACAATCTTAAATAACATGCTGTATAAGCGATCTCTTGCAGGACCATATTTAAGATGTATCGAGGATCCTGAAGTTCAAGAAGTTTTAAAAGACTTCCATGAAGGAGATTGTGGAAACCACACTAGGGGCAGTGCATTGTTCTCAAGGATCTTAAGGATAGGATACTACTGGCCAACTATGAAAAGGGATGCTGTGGAGTATGCTAAGAAGTGTGATCCTTGTCAAAGACACAGCAATATCCTTCATCAGCCGGCTGAATTTCTACATCCTATACCATCCTCTTGGCCATTTATGAGATGGGGGATGGATATAGTTGGCAAGCTCCCTAAGGAACCTGGTGGAAAAGTGTTCATGCTTGCTATGACTGATTACTTCTCCAAGTGTATAGAGGCTGAAGCCTTTGCCCAAGTCAGAGAAAAGGAAGTTATATCCTTTATTAAGAGAAATATTATAACTAGATTTGGCATTCCTTCTGAAATTGTATGTGATAATGGTTCCCAATTTATTGGGAGCAGAACTACTAACTTTTGTGATAGCTGGGGGATTAAGATGATAACATCAACACCAGTCCACCCACAAGCTAATGGTCAAGCAGAATCATCCAACAAGATCGTCATCAACAATCTGAAGAAGAAACTTGGATCCAAGAAGGGGAAATGGGCAGAGGAATTGCCTTATGTGCTTTGGGCTGATAGGACAACTCCCAAGAATGCTACTGGTCAAACACCCTTCTCTTTGGTGTTTGGGGCAGAATCAGTGATCCCAACAGAAATGGTGGTTCCAACTGCTAGAACAAGCACCCGTGATCCTGAGGAAAATGACCAGAACTTGGTTCAAGACTTGGATACTATTGAGGAAATCAGGGACTTGGCTATGATAAGGATGGCTAGCTACCAACAAAGAATGGCTGGCGCTTACAACAAAAATGTCAGGGTAAGGAAATTCCAAGTTGGGGATATGGTCTTGAGAAAAGCATTCTAGAATACCACCAATCCTGCTGATGGGAAATTGGCACCAAAATGGGAAGGCCCTTATTTGATCGAAGCCGAAGCAGGAAAGGGGGCATATAGACTGCTAACCATGGAGGGTAATTTGTTACCAAGAGCCTGGAATGCTGTCCACTTGAAGACATATTTCATTTGAGCAGGATCCTTCTGGCACATATGATCCTTACATTAGAAGTATCCTTCAAGGATCCCTGAAGTATCGATGATCCTTACTCTGGTAATGTCCTAAGCTTGAACTCTTATTTACATATTTTCTTATTTAAGGATAAGGATCATGTATCCTTCATCCTTCTTTCACGAGATTTTGAGTTCTGATAGTCCAGGTATCCTTAGCATATTGTCGACAATCTTCAGAAGCAACTCAGATCCTTGGGTTCAACCCCAGTTGTTCGGGCTTGTCCCCAGTTATCCTTGGGCTTGTCCCCAGTTTTTGCCTGTAGCACACGATGATCCTGGTATAGTTCACGTCTTTGGGACCAGTACTCGCTTTAGGGGCTGATAATTCCATCGTACTGGCTATACCTAGGATCCTACGTATAATGGTAGACGTACGATACATCCGTTCCTAAGGTTTCTAACGTTTTCACGTTAGCTAAGGTTTTGGCATTTTCATGTCACTAAGTTTGGATAGTCGCCAGTGAGGGCCATACTCCAGTTTACATATGATCCTTGGGCTTGTCCCCAGTTATCCTTCGGGCTTGTCCCCAGTGATCCTTTGGGCTTGTCCCCAGTTATCCTTCGGGCTTGTCCCCAGTGATCCTTTGGGCTTGTCCCCAGTTATCCTTTGGGCATGTCCCCAGTTACTAACTTATCTATGGTATTGGCTTAGTCCCAAGTTATATTCTATCTTCAGGTTTTCAAAGATAAACAATTAAGGATCCTCAATCCTTATTATCCATTAAAGTTCTTCCTATGGTTATCCTGATTAAAGGTTAGGATCCTAACTTGGATTCTCAGGTATGATCCTTAACTGTTTTGATTACATTCATTATTTTGAATAACCCTTACACTTTGACAACTGAACCTATGATCCTTAAAAATAACTACTTTTTGGAAATTTCCGACTATAGGATATTTGATCCTGGATCATATCCTAAATTTCTTAAACATAATTTGCTTAACCTTTCTTACTTAAACAAGTATAAATCAAAACAATTGAGAGTTCAAAAGATATACAAGGATAACATCACAGGATAAGTCAAAAGTTAAAAGTTTTATTCATATTTAACCCCTTTTTAAAGTTGTCAAAATTGCCAACCCACATTTCTACCAGCAAAACGTGGCCCGTCCACATGGGTTGGCAAAGGGTGTCCATTGTTCATGCGGTCATAGCAAGTGCAGGAAATTAAAGGCGGCAGGATCACAATGGCTTCATCCCCCAAACAGAGGATCCCTCCACCATATGTAATCCTACCTATTGTTCACAGGATCCTAGATCCTCAACCCTAAACCTATTGTTCAAATACAGACCATAATTGTTTTAAAACATCACAACCACCAAACAAAAAAAAATTTGGGCTCCGGATAAGTCTCGAAATTTCCATCATTGCCCAATCCTGCAGCTCAATCCTTCGCTGCACCATCACCACCGGCTCCACTTGCCTCTCCACCATGATCCTTGCCAGCGCCTCCACCCTCAAGCATCGGGATCTCCCCAGCCTCTTCATCATCCTCCAGCTCTGCCAGCCTCGCCTTCCAGCCCTCCACGTCCCATGTGCTCATGTCGAAAGCAGGATCCTGAGCCTCCATAGCCATTTGCAGCTGGATCTTGTACATAGCTATTGCAGCAGAGACCTTGGCATCTTGGGTGATCTCATGCTTCTCATAGTCAAACTTGATCAGCATGTTGGCAGCATCATCCTTGGTGGCTCGAAGCTCCTTCTCAAGATCAGCTATCTTGAGATCCTTCAACACCGCAACCTGTTGAAGGTCAGCAATCTGGCAATCCTGATCCTCAACGTGGCCAACATATGTCTCTACCTCAGCAAATTTCTGCAAGGAAGACAAGGAATGACCTCAGAAATCAAGTGATCCTTAGACTAGCAGGATACACAAGCAGGACAGTGATCCTTACCTCGTTGATGTAATCCAGACACTGTTGGCGGAGCAGGGACAGACCTTGCAAATCCTCAGAGGCCTTTCTCTTCTTGCTTCCTTTTCCCCTGATAGGTGCTTTAGGGGCTGAAGCAGTTGGGCTAGCAGCAAGAGTCTTCTTCCTTGAGGATTTGACATTAGTAAGATCATCGATGCCGAACTTCGAAGCAGACTTAGAAGATTTTCCAGCACCTGCAAAACCAAAACAAGATAAGTATCTTAATTTTATTTGACTCTCATTATATAAATATTCCTTAAAAGAGGATACTTACTTGACATTGTGACAGAAGCAGAGTATACTTCCTGAGAATCCTGGGTGGTGACCTGGAAAGTTCTTATTTCAGGATCAAGCTTCCTAAAGGCCAAGAGTCTCTCTTTTGCAGCAGGAGTCAACTTAAGATGAGAAACGGATATAGCTGCACAATAAGGAAACAAAAGAATGTTAGTGATCCTTATGCTAAAGGATAACTTCTACGGTGATCCTTCCAGGATCCTCTATCCTACCATGGGTAGCCCACTTCTTGGGCAGATCCCTCCCATTAGGGATGGTATCTCTCCTCACAAAAAAGAACCGCCGCTTCCAGTTCATGTCATTTTTGGTAACTTTGAGAACATGGTGCTCTTCTCCAACCTTTCGTTTGAACAAGTATCGGTGGGATCCAAAAGTTGTGAGATCATACATCTCAGCCAGCTCCGCCATACCCAAATCAATTACTTCTTATTCGATGATCCTTTCAAGGGTGTATAAAACCCTCCAAATCATCAGCATAGCCTGGATATAGCAGATGCCGGTAAGAGAGAAAAAGGACTCGGTGAACTGAGGGAAAGGATACGAGTATCCTATCATGAAAGGAGTGACCGGGAAAGCAACCCAAGTCTCAGAGATGTAATAGCTCAGAGCGGTAGGGCTAAAAGATTTAAAGAGGGTGTTCGCCGGAAAACAATGACGGATTTTGTCAATTTGAGAATCAGTAAAACAACACCTCTCGGTGGGGGAATCCTTGATGATCCCTTGACCCTTCAAGGGGCTGTTATTCTTAGGATCTTTGCTGGGAGAGTTCCGGAGCAACATATTGAACGAAATAAGAAAAACAGAGCAAGCAAGAGAGAAGGTGAAGGGGAATACCTGTTCAATCCTCTGGTCGCGGTTATAAAGGGAAGAATCCTTGAATTTAAATGCAAACGATCCTATCCCTATTTCTATTTATAATGATGATTTGTGCAGGGTTGTCACCTCCATGACGTCAGATCGTAACTGATAGTTCATTCTTAACGGCTATATATCCGTTGAGTTAGTTATAGATAAGATCCGGCAAAATATAACTCGTTAATATTATATAATTACTCCTTATATTTTGGGGGCAATTGTTAGGGCAGGATTTTAATGACCGGTGATCCTTACATGGTATCCTATCGAGTGATCCTCGTTTCTTTGGCAGATAGTGATCCTCAGAAGAGCTTCAGGATCAGGATCATGGATCATCCTAAGGATCCTCATACTAACGATTGTTCTCTTTGAATTTAATGTTGTTTTGTAGGGATTACGAGTTGGACCTGGTCTTGGCAACGTTATTAAGGAATCTTTCACGTAAATCTCGCACATACATCACCGGAAATAGACGTTGTGGAGAATATGGAAACTTAGCACAAATTACGGGCAATTAGTTAGGCTAAATTTACTTCTATTTCTAAAGGGGTAACGAGCTAGTAGTTAGGTGACTTGCCTAAAATTCAACCACACACGCTTATATAAATGGCACTCTACAGCATTCGGAAGACACAACACATTTCTCACACGCTCTAGCATACGAAACTATAGTGATCCTTGTACCTAGCTCGTTACCATCCAAAGTTGTAAACATTGTTTGTTATATTGAAGTTTGGTGATCGGTAGTTTCCATCACCTGAGGTTTTTTATGCCGGAGATCATTCATTGATCAAGGGCTTTTTCCTCGTATAAATCCTTGTGTCACTTGTGCAATTTTCATTTAAGTGATCCTTATCTTTGTTCATCATACCAAGCATCATTCCCCGTTTACAAAGAGTTTGGTTGCATAATCCTTGTGTGATTTTTAACCAAAACAGTTGTAACGGTTATGGAAGCTTAAATCCCGGAGTTATAGTTAGTAAGAGCGTGGAAAACGAGTGTAAACAGGCTGGCAACGTTTAGAAAGGAAATAATCTCAGTATCCCGGATTTTTAGCATAATATCCCGGATTTTTAGCATAGTTAGTTATTTCCTTTTACTATATAAAGGAATGCATGGATCATAGGAAGACATGACTTTCACACACACAATTTCTCGTACACTCTTACTCTCTACCGCTTGTAACCACTCACAAACACAAACACTTGCAGTCGAATCGCATTGTAACACTTAGTTGATCCGTGTCATATCCTGCATTGTATCCTGTTATTCAAGCAATAAGAAGAACAAGGCAGCGGACGATTGTCAGCTCCCGAGGTTTTATGCCGGAGATCTAGATTGATCAAGGGCTTTCCTCGTACATCACGTGTCAACCTTTACATTTTTGCTCATCGTTTGTTCGTAGATACAGCTCGATATCCTGAGCCGTATCCTGTTAACTGTTTTTGCAAACTAACAAACCAACATATTTTTCACAAAGTATTACTAGCACACTACCTCACAAAACTAATTTGATCACTTAATTGCTTAGGTAATTTTTGACCAAAACAATTTGGCGCCCACCGTGGGGCAAGTGGTGCTATTTCTACTAAAAGCTTTTGTAAAATCATTAATCTGTTCTCTATTTTCAAAACTTTTTGCTATACTATTTTCAATGGCTTCGAGATCAAACATGAGCTCTTCCACCGTGTCTGCTACAACCTCTACAACAATTGGTTCGATGCTCCCACCACCTCCTCCGAGAACGCAAGCCTCTTCACAAGGAACCGAAATTCATGTGGCTCGGGATGTTATTCCCATTCAGAATATTCAGGGATCTGGTCCTGTTTTGGCCTCTAATGAAGAAATTCTAACTTTGTTTGGTAGTGTACAGGAACAGATGAGGCAACAGCAGGAGACCAACCAAATGCTGATGTGAGAGATACAACTCTTGAAATCTAGCTCAAGAAGGCCCACTGAGGATACTGTCACTCCCTTGCAGCCTAGATCTTTGAACTTCAGTTCGGCAGTATATACTGAGGATAACAGGGGGAATATTATGCCTAGCCATTCCCAGAGTCATATTCCGGAGATACCCTCTTCGGTCAGGGTGTCCACTGTGAGAAATCCAGGATATGCTCCAGGATACGCTACAGGATATGACCAGAATCACCAAGCTGGTAACTTGTCCGTTAACACCAGTATCCCTGTTACTAATAATCTTGGATCATTGCAGGATGCAGGTGTGACATCAGCGATAACCAGAGAGCTTCAAAAGTTGAAGGATATGATATCAAGTGTGCCTGGGATAGTGCAGCCTATACCGAAAGTATCCCGGGATAGTCACAATATATCCCGCTTTGCTCACCCGATTTGTGATGTAGAAATCCCAAAGAGATTCCAGACTCCTAACATGAAGTTGTATGATGGGACGACGGATCCGGAGGAGCATATTGCCCAGTATAGGGAGAGGATGGAGATTAACCCTATCCCACCAGAACTTAAGGAAGCATGCTTGTGCAAGGGCTTCGGCTCTAATCTAACAGGATCACCCTTGAAATGGCTTCTAAATGTTCCACCTCATTCAATTACATCATTTTCTCATTTAGTTAATTTGTTTAACAGTCAGTTTTCTTGCAGTAGAAGCTTTGAAAAACTAACAAGTGACCTCTACAGGATAACACAGGGACCTCAAGAATCCCTAAGGGATTATGTGAACAAATTCAGCAGGGAATCCTTGGATATCCCACACCTTGATGTTGCTACAGCAGTCCAAGCATTCAAGATGGGACTACAAAGGGATTCCCAGTTTTATCAGGATCTTGTGATGAATCCTTGCAGGAACTTGGACGAAGCTCGAAACAGGGCTTTGCGATATATTAGGCTTGAAGATGATAAGAAAATGCAAGAGAGGATGAATGCATCCTCAACATATGAATCAACGAACAGGAAATCAGAATCTTCACATAAACCATACCGCTCTAGGCCGTATGATAAAAATGAAAACAAAAGAGTGAACGTCGTCCAAGACGAGGATCCTGAGGAGTATCCTGAGTTGTCAGAATATTGTTTTTCCATTAATATACCTGAACTGATGTATGCTATGCAGGGTTTAGGAGACAAAGCGAGGTGGCCTAGGAAGAACCAACAGAAAGCTGATTGGAAGGATAAATCTAAATGGTGTGCTTTCCATGAAGATTTTGGACATGTCACAGAGGATTGCATTGCTCTAAGGAAGGAAATAAGCTATCTCCTGAGCAAAGGTTATCTGAAGGATCTTCTGGGAAGAAAGAGGAATAAGGGTCAGGATACTGAGAAGGATCCTGAACGTGCGGCATCACCACCTGCGGATGCCAAGATAATTAACTTTATTTCAGGAGGATCCGACATTTGTGGAACTTCATACTCTGCTGCAAAAAGACATGCGAAAGAGGCTAAGGCAGAAAGGGGAGATAAGCCAACCAGGATGTCAACCCTCACGACTGATAAAATGATCACGTTCGATAGTGATGACATGGATACTGTCCAAGATCCTCATCATGATGCTCTGGTAATAACTTTATATGTTGCTAATCACTTTGTACGCAGGATATTGGTGGATAATGGCAGCTCAGTCAACATCATCCAATTGGAAACCTTGAAGAGAATGAACATTCCCGAGATGGAGATTACCTCAAAGTCTACTGTGCTTGTAGGGTTTAGTGGAGAAGCAAAGAATACTGTTGGGGAGATAAAACTTCCCGTATATGTCGAAGGAGTCAACTCAATACAACGCTTCTGTGTCATGGACTCCTTATCCTGCTACAATATCATATTGTGTAGGCCATGGATCCATGATATGAAAGCTGTGCCATCAACCTATCATCAGTGCATCAAGATCCCTACTCCTTGGGGGGTTGTCAAGGTGAAAAGTGATCAACAGGAGGCAAAGGAATGTTACTCATCCTCGATGAAATCCTCAACAAAATCCAAAGCAGGATAGCAATTAAAGATGCGAGCCCAAGATATTGTGGAGGCTTCGGAGCAGGATGTTAAGAAAATTATCCTGGACCAGAATAATCCAGATATCTCGGTGCTTGTAGGAACCAATATCCCTCAGGATATTGAAAATCAGTTAACTAACTTTTTGAAATGCAGGATGTCAACATTCGCATGGAAGCATGAGGATATGACAGGTATTTCTAAGGATATCATAACTCACAAGCTTGGAATTGACAGGTCTTTCAAGCCTATCCAACAAAAGAGAAGGAAGTTTGCTCCAGAACGAAACATAATTATTCAAGAAGAGGTTGAAAGACTATTGAAGTCCAAAATGATCAGGGAAGTCAAATTTCCCAAGTGGCTAGCAAATGTGGTCGTGGTTCAAAAGAAGAATGGGAAATGGAGAGTTTGTGTAGATTACACTGATTTGAACAAAGCATGTCCTAAAGACCCATTCCCTCTGCCTCATATAGACTCGATGGTGGATGCCGCTGCCGGTCATGAAATGTTAACCTTCATGGATGCATCCTCAGGATTCCAGCAGATCCAAATGGAACCTTCAGACCAGGAGGATACTGCTTTCATGACACCAACATGTATTTACTGTTATACTGCTATGCCTTTTGGTTTAAAAAATGCAGGTGCAACGTACCAGAGATTGGTGAACATGATGTTTAAAGACAAACTGGGGGACACCATGGAGGTGTACATTGACGATATGGTAGTCAAATCCAAGAAGGCTGAGGATCATCTCCAGGATATTAAAGGAGCATTTGATATCCTAGACCAGTATAATATGAAACTAAATCCTGCCAAGTGCCATTTTGGAGTGGGGGCAGGAAAGTTTTTAGGATACATGGTGACTAAAAGGGGGATAGAAGCAAGCCCAGAGCAGATTAAAGCTATCTTGGATATCAAGTCACCTTCAAATATGAAAGATGTTCAAAGATTAACAAGGCGAGTAGCAGCATTAAACAGATTTATATCAAGATCCTCGGAAAAATGCAAGGAATTCTACGATATCCTGAAGAAGAATAAGAGGTTCGAGTGCGGAGAAAAGCATGAAGCAGCCCTACAGGAATTAAAGCAATATCTTTCAACCGCACCTCTATTGATGAAGCCCGAGGATGGTGAACCATTATCACTATATCTCGCAGTATCAGGGAATGCAGTAAGTGCTGTCCTTGTAAAGGATTATGAAGGTCAGTAGTATCCTGTCTATTACGTTAGTAAAAGTTTATTAGATGCTGAAACTAGATATTCTCATCTAGAAAAAATGATATTAGCCCTAGTTATGGCATCAACTAAGCTTAGACATTATTTTGAGACACATAGGATTCATGTTAAAACTAATTATCCTGTTAAGAATGTGCTTAGGAAACCTGAGATGTCGGGTAGAATGGCTAAGTGGTCAGTAAAATTAAGTGCCTATGATCTAATATATGAACCTAGAAATGCTATAAAGTCTCAGGCTCTAGTAGACTTTGTGGCTGATTTCAGTAGTGATATTCAAAATGAAGTAGACCTAGAAGTGCAACAACTCGAAGAAAATATAGAATCTTGGACACTATATACTGATGGTGCATCTAATGTAAGAGGTGTAGGTTTGGGTATACTACTAAAATCGCCACAGGGGGACACATTACCCCAGGCTATTAAATGTGAATTTTCTGCTACCAATAATGAAGCTGAGTATGAAGCTCTGATAGCAGGATTAGAATTGGCTAAAAATTTGAATATTAGATGTTTACAAGTATATGTTGATTCCCTGTTGATTACTAACCATTTCAATGGATCTTATGCAGTAAAAGGAGAAAAGTTAGCTGAATATCTTGAAATTGTTAAAAAATTAGCAGGATATTTCGAAATTTTTATACTTGAACAGGTACCAAGAGAAAAGAATGCTGAAGCTGATGCTCTAGCAAACTTAGGATCTACTGTCAGGATACCAGAACGAACTCAGATACCAATAGTGCACATCTTGTATCCTGCAATAGAACATTTCAAATCTCAGGATAAAGAAGTAGCATGTATCTAGGATCCTGGTGATGGATATCCTGAGAAGGATCCTGAATCCTGGATGACTCCAATTGTGAAGTATCTTCAAGAAGGAGATATCCCAAAATGATGCAAATCCTAAGGCTTTTAGGATGAAGGTATCTCGTTTTACTATTATAAATAATATTTTGTATAAAAAATCCCTTGCAGGTTCGTACCTAAGGTGCTTGGAAGATCCTGAAACCAAGGAGGTACTTCAGGATATACACAAAGGAGACGGTGGCAACCATACTGGGGGCAGATCTCTGTTCTCGAAGGTGTTGAGAACAGGATATTACTGGCCGACCATGAGAAAGGATGCCGCGGAGTATGCTCAGAAATGCGATGCATGTCAAAGACACGGCAACATCCTGCATCAGCCTGCAGAACCATTATATCCTATCGTATCCCCTTGGCCGTTTATGAAATGGGGAATGGGCATAGTGGGAAAACTTCCAAAGGCTCCAGGAGGAAAGGTTTTTATGCTGGCAATGACAGATTATTTCTCCAAGTGGGTCGAAGCCGAGGCCTTTGTTCAAGTCAGGGATCAAGAAGTGGTATCCTTCATAAAGAGGAATATCCTGACCAGATTTGGGGTACCAGCTGAGATAGTTTGTGACAATGGCTCTCAATTCATCAGCAAAAGAACTACTGAATTTTGCAAGAGTTGGGGAATTAAGATGATTACGTCAACACCAGTGCATCCTCAAGCAAATGGACAAGCAGAATCCTCGAACAAGATAATCGTCAACAATTTAAAGAAGAGGTTAGGTGCCAAAAAAGGAAAATGGGCAGAGGAACTACCATTTGTCCTATGGGCTGATAGAACAACTGTGAAGAATGCTACTGGCCAAACCCCATTTTCTTTGGTATTTGGGGCAGAAGCAGTGATCCCGACAGAAATGGTGATACCGACAGCTAGATCAAGCCTACGGGATCCTGAATCAAATCCTGAAATCTTATGTCAAGAACTGGATACTGTTGATGAGACAAGAGACGCAGTAAAGCTAAGGATGGCGGCATATCAACAGAGGATATCCAGAGCATATAACAAGAATATAAGGACTAGAAGGTTCCAAGTCGGAGATTGTGTGTTAAGGAAAGCTTTTCAGAATACTACGAATCCTGCTTGTTTTGGTCAAAAAATCACACAAGGATAATGCAACCAAACTCTTTGTAAACGGGGAATGATGCTTGGTATGATGAGCAAAGTAAAGGATCACTTAAATATAAATTGCACAAGTGACACAAGGATTTATACGAGGAAAAAGCCCTTGATCAATGAATGATCTCCGACATAAAAAACCTCGGGTGATGGAAACTACCGATCACTAAACTTCAATATAACAAACAATGATTACAACTTCGGATGGTAACGAGCTAGGTACAAGGATCACTATAGTGTCGTATGCTAAAGCGTGTGAGAAATGTGTTGTGTCTTCCAAATGCTGAAGAGTGCCCTTTATATAAGTGTGTGTGGTCGTATTTTAGGCAAATCACCTAACTACTAGCTCGTTACCCCTTTAGAAATAGAAGTAAATTTAGCCTAATTAATTGCCCTTGAATTGTGCTGAGTTTCCATATTCTCCATAACGTCCATCTTTGATTATGCATGTGCGAAATTAGCGTGACAGATTCCTTGTTTACGTTGCTAAGACCTGGTCCAACTCGTAATTCCTGCAAAACAACATTAAATCCAAAGAGAACAATCGTTAGTATGAGGATCCTTAGGATGATCCATGATCCTGATCCTGGAGCTCTTCTGAGGATCACTATCTGCCAAAGAAACAAGGATCACTTGTTAGGATACCAAGTAAGGATCATAGGTCATAAAAATCCAGCCCTAACAATTGCCCCCAAAATATAAGGAGTAATTATGTAATATTAACGAGTTATATTTTGCCGAATCTTATCTATAACTAACTCAACGGATATATAGCCGTTAAGAATGAACTATCCGTTGCGATCTGACGTAATGGAGATGACAGCCCTGCACAAATCATCATTATAAATAGAAATAGGGATAGGATCGTTTGCATTTAAATTCAAGAACTCTTTCCTTTATAACCGCGATCAGAGGATTGAACAGGTATTCCCCTTCTCCTTCTCTCTTGCTTACTCTGTTTTTCTTTCTTTTTCCATCGTCTTGTAAAAAATGTTGCTCCGGAATTCTCCCAGTGAGGATCCTAAGAATAATAGCCCCTTGAAGGGTCAAGGGATCATCAAGGATTCCCCCACCGAGAGGTGTTGTTTTACTGATTCTCAGATTGATAAAATCCGTCATTGTTTTCCGGCGAACACCGTCTTTAAGTCTTTCAACCCTACCGCTTTGAGCGATTATATCTCTGAGACTTGGGTAGCTTTCCCGGTCACTCCTTTCATGATAGGATACTCATATCCTTTCCCTCAGTTCACCGAGTCTTTTTTCTCCCTTACCGGCATCTGCTATATCCAGGCTATGCCGATGATCTGGAGGGTTTTATACACCCTTGAAAGGATCATCGAACAAGAAGGGATTGATCTGGGTATGGCGGAGTTGGGTGAGATGTATGATCTTACAACTTTTGGATCCCACCGGTACTTGTTCAAACGAAAAGCTGGAGAGGAGCACCCTGTTCTCAAGGTTACCAAAAATGATGTGAATGGAAGCGGCGGTTCTTTTTTGTAAGTGTTAGGGCTGGATTTTTATTATAGGTGATCCTTATACGTGATCCTAACCAGTGATCCTTGTTTCTTTGGCAGACAGTGATCCTCAGCAGGACTTCAGGATCAGGATCATGGGACATTATAGTGATCCTCATACTAACGGCCACTTCCGCTCAATACAATATTGTTTTGCAGGAACATCTAGCAGGATACGCTCTAGGCATCATGATCAAGGGACGCGTCTTCACAATTATGGCAAGAGCTTAATTGAAGATAGCCGTTGCACAGGATATGGAAACTTGGCTTGATTTATGGGCGGCTATTTAGGCTAGATTGTATCTCATTTCTAAAGGGGTAATGAGCTGAATATTAGTTTAACTACCTAAAATAGGTCACCTACACACATATAAATACCACCCTTCCTCATTCGGAAGAACACACACGACATACAACGCAACTCTCACACACTTAGACACTCGAAACAATAGTGATCCTTGTACTCAGCTCATTATCATCCAAAGTTGTAATCATACTTTTATTATATTGAAGATGGTGATCGGTAGTTGCCATCACCCGAGGTTTTTTATGCCGGAGATCATACATTGATCAAGGGCTTTTTCCTCGTATAAATCATCGTGTCTTTGCATCTCTTATCACAGAAGTGATCCTTTACCTTCATAATTAACCAAGCATCATACCCCGTTTACATAAAGTTTGGTTACATTATCCTTATGTGATTTTTGACCAAAACAGTTTGGCGCCCACCGTGGGGCAATTGGTGCTTCATTCATAAGAAAATCTTTTGTTCGAAATCATTTCAAAGAGTTACATGGCTTCATCATTGAAGAACACGTCCAGGGCGATGTCTGCAGTCACCTCATCACATATCACTTTGCCTCCTCCACCGGCAGGATCTCAGAAAAATACTGAGAAAAGATCAACTCCCACTTTCTCTAAACCTCTATCTTCTTCTGCTATGAATTCTTCTATTCCCAGTACTAGTGATGTATTTGCTTTAATTTTGCAGATGAAGGATCGTATGCAGCGGCAGGATGAGACTAATGACAGGATCCTCAGGGAAATTGGAGACCTCAAAAGACAAAAGAAAGCGGCAGAGGATCATTCCCCACTGATGCCCAAATCCTTGAGCTTCGATACTCCAATGATCACTTCCCAGCCATCAGGGATCCCCGACGTGCAAATCATAGGGGAGTCAAAAGGAACACATCTCAACTCGGCAGCAATGACACAGACATCAGATTCACATTTTCAGCCAATAGGATCCTATCCTCAATACATGGGATCCTTCATGAATCCGGGAGCCTATCCGGGGGCACAGCAGTTTCAAGGATCCTACTTTGTTCCAGGATCATTCCAGGGCCAAGGATCCTCCTTTGTTCCAGGATCATTCCAGGGCCAAGGATCCTCCTTTGTTCCAGGATCGTCCCAGGTTCAAGGATCCTCCTTTGTTCCAGGATCATCCCAGGTTCACGGATCCTCCTTCGTTCCAGGATCATCCCAGACACCAGGATCCTTACAGATGCCAGGATCCCTAAAAAGTTTGCAAACAGGAAGTCTAGATGTCCATCAAGGGGACTTCATTCCAATGCAGACCATTGCTTCCACTGGTCCCTCCGTTGTTCCAGAATCCCAGCAATATGGATTCCCTAACTTGAACCCAATGGGAGGTAACACTTTAAATAACTATCCTACCACTAACCATGGATTCATGCAGGATACAGGTACCAATCATGCTATGGCCAGGGAGTTGCAGAAGCTAAAAGAAATGATCTCAAGTGTTCCAGGGATAGTCAAACCTATCCCAGAGATTGCAGATGGAAGCCACAAGGTATCTCGCTTTGCACCACCAATTTGTGATGCAGAGGTACCCAAAAGATTCCATGTCCCTACCATGAAGCTGTATGATGGCACAACGGATCCAGAGGAGCATATAGCACAATACAGGGAGAGGATGGAAATCAATCCTATCCCAGAAAAGTTGAAGGAAGCATGCCTATGTAAAGGATTTGGATCCACTCTTACTGGATCAGCTCTTAAGTGGCTGCTAAGTCTTCCCCCTTACTCTATTACTTCATTTGCCAATTTAGTTAATTTATTCAATAACCAATTCTCTTGTAGTAGAAAATTTGAAAAATTAACTAGTGATTTGTACATGATAACTCAAAATCATAATGAATCATTAAGGGATTATATAACTAAATTTAGTAAAGAATCCTTGGACATTCCCAACTTGGATATGGCTACGGCTGTCGAAGCCTTCAAAATGGGACTGCTTAAGGATTCATTATTCTATGATGATCTTGTTATGACACCATGCAGGAATCTAGATGAAGTAAGAACTCGAGCACTCAGGTTCATCCGGCTGGAAGATGACAAGAGGATCCAGGAGAAACAAGTAGGATCCTCAAAACAGGAGAAGCAAGGATCCTCCTTCAAGAACAACAAATTCAAATCCTACCATAGAAATGAGAACAAGAATGTGCATGCTGTTGACCAAGAAGAGGATGATGAAGAATATCCTCCAATCTCAGAATATTGTTTTTCCGTTGATAATCATGAACTAATCCTTGCAGTGCAGAATCTAGGTGAAAAAGCTAGGTGGCCCAGGAAGAATGATAAACCATCCGGGACTAAAGACAAGTCAAAATGGTGTGCATACCATGAGGATTTCGGGCATCTAACTGAAGATTGCATAGCCTTAAGAAAAGAAATTGGATACCTGCTAAGCAAGGGGCATCTAAAAGAATTGCTGGGGAGAAAAAAGCAAAGGACCCAGGATCCTGAAAGGATCCCCGAAAAAGCTCCAGCACCTCCGGCAAATGCACAAGTGATCAACTTTATATCCGGAGGATCAGACATCTGTGGTACATCCTTCTCGGCGGCCAAAAGACATGCAAAAGAATCAAAAATGGATAATGGTGAAAGGCCTATTAGAACATCAAGTGTCTCAGAAGGGAAGATGATAACATTTGATGAGGATGATCGCATTAACATTCAGGATCCTCACCATGATAGTTTAGTCATCACTCTCTTTATCTCTAACCATTTTGTCCGCAGGATCCTTATTGATGGAGGGAGCTCAGTGAACATTATCCAGCTTGATGTTCTGAAGAAAATGGGTATCCCAGAATCAGACATCACACCGAGATCATCCGTGCTTGTAGGATTCAGTGGAGAAACGAAGAAAACTCTGGGGGACATCAAACTCCCAATCTACGTGGAAGGACTACATAATTATCAGAAATTTTGTGTTATTGACTGTTTATCCTGTTGCAACGTTATCCTTGGCAGGCCCTGGATACATGATATGAAAGCAGTCCCATCCACCTACCATCAATGTGTGAAGCTCCCTAGCCCATGGGGGATAATCAAGATCGACAGTGATCAGCAGGAGGCTAAGGATTGTTATACCTCATCTATGAAGCCAACCTCGAAGCCAAGGGAGCAATAGCAATTACAGTATCCTCCAAGGAATGTCTTGGAGGCAAGGGAACAAGATGTGGATGAAATCCTCTTGGATCCTAGTGATCCTGAATCAAAAATCTATATCGGATCAGGGATCCTTGGCAAGATGAAAGAAGACTTATTATCCTTCCTCAAAAGAAGAAAATCTACCTTTGCTTGGAAACATGAAGATATGACAGGTATATCTAAGGATATTATTACTCACAAACTTGGCATTGACAGGTCTATCAAACCAATCCATCAAAAAAGGAGGAAGTTTGCACCAGAAAGGAATACCATTATCCAAGAAGAAGTAGAGAGATTACTTCGAGCAGGTATGATCAGAGAGGTAAAATATCCAAAATGGTTAGCCAATGTGGTCGTTGTCCAAAAGAAAAATGGAAAGTGGAGGGTATGTGTCGATTTCACTGATCTGAATAAGGCATGTCCCAAGGATCCTTTCCCATTGCCCCACATTGACTCCATGGTGGATGCAACAGCGGGGCATGAACTGTTGACCTTTATGGATGCATCATCTGGATTCCAACAAATTCAGATGGAACCATCTGACCAAGAGGATACAGCCTTCATGACCCCAACAGGTTTGTATTGTTATATTGCCATGCCTTTTGGACTAAGAAATGCAGGTGCAACATATCAAAGGCTGGTGAATATGATGTTCAAAGATCAAATTGGAAAAACTATGGAGGTGTACATAGATGACATGGTGGTCAAGTCAAAGAAAGCTGAGGATCACCTAAGGGATTTGGAAGAAGCATTCGATATCCTTGATAGTTACAACATGAAACTTAATCCTTTGAAATGTCATTTTGGTGTTAAGGCAGGAAAGTTCTTAGGATACATGGTAACCCAGAGGGGCATCGAAGCAAGTCCGGAACAAATCAAAGCATTAATAAATATCAAATCTCCTGCCAATGCCAAGGATGTTCAAAGACTGACAGGCAGGATAGCAGCTTTGAACAGGTTCATATCGAAATCCTCAGAAAAATGCAAAGAATTCTACGATATCCTAAGGAAGAATAAGAAGTTTGAATGGACTGAGAAGCATGAGAACGCTTTACAAGCCCTTAAAGAATATATGTCCTCAGCACCAGCATTAGCAAAACCGGAAAAAGGAGATGTGTTATCCTTATACCTGGCGGTATCCTCAACCGCTGTAAGTGCTGTCCTTGTCAAGGATCATGAAGGTACACAATATCCTATCTACTATGTAAGTAAAAGTCTACTTGATGCCGAATCCAGGTACTCACACCTCGAAAAACTTATTCTTGCATTAATCATGGCATCCACTAAGTTAAGGCATTATTTTGAAACCCATACTATTGTTGTTAAAACTAATTTTCCAATTAAGAATGTCCTCAGGAAACCGGAGATGTCAGGGAGAATGGCTAAGTGGGCAGTGAAGCTTAGTGCCCATGATATAAGATATGAACCAAGAACAGCCATTAAATCACAAGCCTTAGCCGATTTTGTGGCTGATTTCAGTAGTGATCTACAAAAAGAAGCAGAATTGGAGGTCCAGCAGCTGGATGAAACCAAGGATCCTTGGATATTACACACTGACGGATCCTCAAATGTCAAGGGCACAGGGCTCGGGATCCTACTCAAATCGCCACAGGGGGACATAATACCCCACTCCATAGCCTGTGAGTTCCAAGCAACTAACAATGAGGCTGAGTATGAAGCCTTGATTGCTGGCTTGCAAATTGCTAAGGATATGGGGGTAAAATATCTTAAAGTATATGTAGACTCATTATTGATCACCAATCACTTTAACGGATCCTATGCTGTTAAAGGTGAAAAACTAACCAAATATTTAGAGATAGTCAAAAAAATTGGCACTCTCTTTTGTTTCTTTCAGCTTAACACAGGTACCAAGGGAGGATAACACGGAAGCTGATACATTGGCCAACTTAGGATCATCCTTGAAAATTCCAGAAGACATAAGTATCCCTATCATCCATATCCTGGCTCCTGCTATTGAAAATCAAGTGGCCATGGAAATAGAAGAGGATACTGCAATAATCCCTAGTGAAGAAGCTCAATCTTATGCAGGATCATGGGTCTCACCAATCATAAAATACTTGCAAGACGGAGAGATTCCAATGGGCGAAAATCCTAGAGCTTTCAGGATCAAGTTGGGGAATCAAGATGATCACATCAACACCAGTTCACCCACAAGCCAATGGTCAAGCAGAATCATCCAACAAGATCATCATCAACAATCTGAAGAAGAAGCTAGGATCCAAGAAGGGGAAATGGGCAGAGGAGTTACCTTATGTGCTATGGGCTGATAGGACAACTCCCAAGAATGCCACTGGTCAAACACCTTTCTCTTTAGTATTTGGGGCAGAAGCAGTGATCCCAACGGAAATGGTGATCCCAACAGCTAGAACAAGTGCTCGTGATCCTGAAGAAAATGCTACAATCCTAGCTCAGGATTTGGATACTATTGAGGAAATCAGGGATCTAGCTAGGATAAGGATGGCAAGCTACCAACAAAGAATGGCTGGTGCCGACAACAAAAATGTCAGAATAAGGAAGTTCCAAGTCGGAGACATGGTGTTGAGAAAAACATTCCAAAACACTATTAATCCTGCTGACGGAAAGTTAGCACCAAAGTGGGAAGGCCCTTACTTAATTGAAGCTGAAGCAGGAAAGGGGGCATACAGGTTGCTAACCATGGAAGGAAACTTGTTGCCAAGAGCCTGGAATGCTGTTCACTTAAAGAAATATTTCATGTGAACATGATCCTCCATGCACGTGATCCTTACATTGAAGTATCCTTGAAGGATCCCGATGATATCAGTGATCCTTACTCTGGTAATATGCTTATCCTAGAAACTATTGCATTTTCTTACTTTTTACCTAAGGATAAGGATCATGTATCCTTCATCCTCTACTCACGAAACATTTGAGTTGTGATAAGTTCAGGTATCTTCAGCATATCGTCAAAGATCTTCAAAAGCACCGCAGATCCTTGGGTCCAACCCCAGTTATCCTTGGGATTATCCCCAGTTTCCGCCAGCAGCGCACGATGATCCTGATATAGTTCACGTCTTTGGGACCAGTACCCACTTCCGGGGCTGACAACCTCATCGTACTGGCTATATTTAGGATCCTACGTATAATGGTAGACGTACCATACATCCGTTCCTAAGGTTTCTAACGTTTTCACGTTAGCTAAGGTTTTGACATTTTCATGTCACTAAGTTTGGATAGTCGCCAGAAAGGGCCATACTCCAGTTTACATACGATCCTTTGGGCTTGTCCCCAGTTATCCTATGGGCTTGTCCCCAGTGATCCTCCAGGATCATTCTCAGTTATCCTTTGGGCACGTCCCCAGCTACTAATTTATCTCTTACATTGGCTTAGTCCCAAGATATGTTCCATCTTTCAGGTTCTCGAACTAAAACAAATAAGGATCCTTAATCCTTATCATCCATTAAAGTTTTACTTGTGGTTATCCCGATTGAAGGTTAGGATCCTAACCTGGATCCTCAGGTATGATCCTTGACTATTTTGATTATACTCATTATCCTAACCGACCCTTATACTTTGACAACCAAACCTATGATCCTTGAACTAAAAAAAACTTTGAATATTTTCAATATCAGGATATTTGATCTAGGATCATATCCTAAATTTATTAAAACATATTTTCAACTCTTGATAAATATACTACAAAGACAATTGAGAAAAAAGAAGATAATTAAAGGATAACAACACAAGATAAGCCAGAAAAGTTAAAGTTATATTATTAAACAAAAGGATCATTAACCCTTTCAAGAAAGTTGTCAAAATTGCCAACCCACATTTCTACCAGCAAAACGTGGCCCGTCCACATGGGTTGGCAAAGGGTGTCCATTGTCTATGCGGTCTTAGCATTGTGCAGGAAAATAAAAGCGGCAGGATCACAAAGGTTTCATCCCCCAAACAGAGGATCCCTCCACCTTTTGTAATCCTACCTATTGTTCAAAGGATCCAGGATCCTTAACCCTAAAAACTATTGTTCGAAGATTACAGACCATAATTGTTTCAAACACCACAAACTACTATCAAAATTTAAAAAATTGGGCTCCGGCTATGTCTAGAAGTTTCCATCATTGCCCAATCTTGCAGCTCAAACCTTCGCTGCACCATCACCACCAGCTCCACTTGCCTCCCCCTGATCCTTACCAACATCTCCACCTTCAAGCATAGGGATATCCTCAACATCATCGTCATCCTCCAACTCTGCCAGCCTTGCCTTCCAGCCTTCAACATCCCATGTGCTCTTATCAAAGGAAGGATCCTGAGCCTCCGTGGCCATCTGCAGTTGTATCTTGTACATAGCTATCGCGGCAGAGACTTTAGCATCCTGAGTAATGTCATGCTTCTCATAATCAAACTTGATCAATGCTTTGACTGCCTCATCCTTAACAGCCCGGATCTCCTTCTCAAGATCAGTGATCTTGAGATCCTTCAGCACACCCATTTGATGAAGGTCGGCAATCTGGCGATCCTGATCTTCAACGTGGCTGACATAAGATTCTATTTCAGTAAGTTTCTGCAAAAACGACAGGATATAACGTCAGACACGGGTGATCCTCAAAAACCATCAGGATAACCAACAGGGGCAGTGATCCTAACCTCGTTGACAGAATCAAGAAACTGCTGGCGAATCAGGGGAAATCCTTGAAGACCCTCAGAAACTTTCCTCTTCTTTCCCTTACCCCTAATGGGTAATTTAGGGGCTGAAGCAGAAGGACTAGCAGCAGAAGTCTTCTTCTTCGAAGACGTGACGTTGGCAAGATCATCAATCCCAAACAAGGAGGCAGATTTGGCAGACTTAGCGGATTTCCCAGCACCTACACAATCAAAACAAGATAAGTCTCCTAACTAATTTAATATTTTTTGCTTGGAACTTACTTTTTGGTAAGGATACTTACTTGACATTGTGGCAGATGCGGAGGATACTTCTTGAGAATCTTGGACGGTGACTTGGAAACTTCTGATTTCAGGATTAAGCTTTTTAAAAGCTAGGACTCTCTCTTTTGCAGCAGGGCTTAATTTCAGATGAGCAATGGATATAGCTGCACAAGAGATAAAAAGAGATATTAGTGATCCTCATTATATGAGACGGGGTTGATAGTGATCCTTCGAGGATCCTCTATCCTACCATGAGTGGCCCATTCCTTGGGCAGATCCTTCCCATCTGGGATGGAATCCCTCCTAACAAAGAAAAAGCGACGCTTCCAGTTTGTATCGTTCTTAGTAACCTTGAAGACAGGGTGATCCTCCCCGGCTTTCCGTTTCAACAAATACCGGTGAGAACCAAAGGTGGTGAGATCGTAAAACTCAGCTAACTCCGCCATCCCCAGATCAATCCCTTCCTGCTCGATGATCCTCTCGAAGGTATACAGAACCCTCCAGATCATCGGCATAGCTTGGATATATGAGATGCCGGTTAAGGAAAAGAAAGATTGGGTGAACAATGGAAAAGGATATGAATACCCTATGGTAAATGGAGTAGCAGGAAAAGCCACCCAGGTGTCCGAAACAGAGTCACTCAGAGCGGTAGGTGTGAAGGACTTAAAAACAGCATTCGCCGGAAAGCAATGACGAATTCTGTCTATGTGAACATCAGTAAAGCAACACCTCTCCGTAGGAGAATCCTTGATAATCCACTGGCTTTTTAAGGGACTATCCTTCTTGGAATCCTTGTGTGGAGAATTCCGGAGCAACATATTTGTAACGGAACAGAAACAGAGCAAAGAGAAGGAAGTAAGGAAAGAGAGAAGAAGAGGATACCTGATCAGTCTTCGGTAGCGATTATAAAGGGAAGATATCTCGAATTTAAATGCAGAGTGATCCTAACCCTATCTCCTATTTATAATCATGATTTGCAGGGATTGTCACATCTATGACGTAATGATCGCAACGGCTAGTCCATATGTAACGGCTAGTTATTCGGAGTGGCCCGATGGAGAAAAGATCGAAACAAAATATAACTCGTCTATTTACAATAAACTCCTTATATTTTGGGGGCAATTGTTAGGGCTGGATTTTTATTATAGGTGATCCTTATACGTGATCCTAACCAGTGATCCTTGTTTCTTTGGCAGACAGTGATCCTCAGCAGGACTTCAGGATCAGGATCATGGGACATTATAGTGATCCTCATACTAACGGCCACTTCCGCTCAATACAATATTGTTTTGCAGGAACATCTAGCAGGATACGCTCTAGGCATCATGATCAAGGGACGCGTCTTCACAATTATGGCAAGAGCTTAATTGAAGATAGACGTTGCACAGGATATGGAAACTTGGCTTGATTTATGGGCGGCTATTTAGGCTAGATTGTATCTCATTTCTAAAGGGGTAATGAGCTGAATATTAGTTTAACTACCTAAAATAGGTCACCTACACACATATAAATACCACTCTTCCTCATTCGGAAGAACACACACGACATACAACGCAACTCTCACACACTTAGACACTCGAAACAATAGTGATCCTTGTACTCAGCTCATTATCATCCAAAGTTGTAATCATACTTTTATTATATTGAAGTTGGTGATCGGTAGTTGCCATCACCCGAGGTTTTTTATGCCGGAGATCATACATTGATCAAGGGCTTTTTCCTCGTATAAATCATCGTGTCTTTGCATCTCTTATCACAGAAGTGATCCTTTACCTTCATAATTAACCAAGCATCATACCCCGTTTACATAAAGTTTGGTTACATTATCCTTGTGTGATTTTTGACCAAAACAGTAAGGATCTTACAACCTTGAAGGTCAGCAATCTGGCGGTCTTGATCCTCGACGTGGCCAACATACGTCTCTATCTCAGCAAATTTCTGCAAGGAAAACAAGGCATAACATCAGAAATTTGCTGAGATAGAGACGTATGTTGGCCACGTCGAGGATCAAGACCGCCAGATTGCTGACCTTCAACAAATGGGTGTGCTGAAGGATCTTAAGATAGCTGACCTTCAGAAGGAGCTCCGGGCCACCAAGGATGATGCTGCCAAGATGCTGATCAACTTTGACTATGAGAAGCATGAGATCACCCAGGATGCCAAGGTTTCTGCCGCGATAACTATGTATAAGATCCAGCTGCAGATGGCTACGGAGGCTCAGGATCCTGCTTTTGACAAGAGCACCTGGGATGTCGAAGGCTGGAAGGCTAGGCTGGCTGAACTGGAGGATGATGAGGAGGCTGAGGAGATTCCGATGCTTGAGGGTGGAGACATTGGCAAGGATCAGGGTGGAGAGGCAAGTGGAGCCGGTGGTGATGGTGCATCGAAGGATTGAGCTGCAGGATTGGGCAATGATGGAAATTTCTAGACATAGCCGGAGCCCAATTTTTTTTTGTTTGGTGGTTGTGATGTTTTAAAACAATTATGGTCTGTATTTGAACAATAGTTTAGGGTTAAGGATCCAGGATCCTTCAGACAATAGGTAGGATTACAAATGGTGGAGGGATCCTCTGTTTGGGGGATGAAGCCATTGTGATCCTGCCGCCTTTTAATTTCCTGCATGCTATGACCGCACAAACAATGGACACCCTTTGCCAACCCATGTGGACGGGCCACGTTTTGCTGGTAGAAACGTGGGTTGGCAATTTTGACAACTTTTGAAAGGGTTAAATATTTAATGAATAAAACTTTTAACTTTTGACTTATCCTGTGATGTTATCCTTGTATATCTTTTATTCTTTCAATTATTTTGATTTATGCTTGTCTGAGTAAGAAAAGTTAAGCAAATTATATTTAAGAAATTTAGGATACGATCCAGGGTCAAGTATCCTATAGTTGAAAATTTCCAAAAAGTAGTTCATGTTAAGGATCATAGGTTCCGTTGTCAAGGTCTAAGGGTTATTCAAATGAATAATGAATGAAATTAAAAATAGTCAAGGATCATACCTGAAGATCCAAGTTAGGATCCTAACCTTTAATCAGGATAACCATAAGTAAAACTTTAATGGATAATAAGGATTAAGGATCCTTAATTGTTTAACTTCAAAAACCTGAAAAATAGAATATAACTTGGGACTAAGCCAATATCATGGATAAGTTAGTAACTGGGGACAAGCCCAAAGGATCACTGGGGACTAGCCCGAAGGGTAACTAGGGACAAGCCCGAAGGATAACTGGGGACAAGCCCGAAGGATAACTGGGGACAAGCCCGAAGGATAACTGGGGACAAGCCCAAGGATCGTATGTAAACTGGAGTATGGCCCTCACTGGCGACTATCCAAACTTAATGACATGAAAATGCCAAAACCTTAGCTAACGTGAAAACGTTAGAAACCTTAGGAACGGATGTATGGTACGTCTACCATTATACGTAGGACCCTAGGTATAGCCAGTACGATGGGGTTATCAACCCCTAAAGCGAGTACTGGTCCCAAAGTCGTGAACTATACCAGGATCATCGTGCGCTACAGGCGAAAACTGGGGACAAGCCCAAGGATAACTGGGGACAAGCCCAAATAACTGGGGTTGAACCCAAGGATCTGAGTTGCTTCTGAAGATTGTCGACATTATGCTAAGGATACCTGGACTTATCAGAACTCAAAATATCGTGAGAGAAGGATGAAGGATACATGATCCTTATCCTTAAATAAGAAGATATGTAAATAAGAGTTCAAGCTTAGGACATTACCAGAGTAAGGATCATTGATGCTTCAGGGATCCTTGAAGGATACTTCCAATGTAAGGATCATTCATGCCAAAAGGATCCTGCTCACATGAAATATTTTTTCAAGTGGACAGCATTCCAGGCTCTTGGTAACAGATTACCTTCCATGGTAAGCAATCTATATGCCCCCTTTCCTGCTTCGGCTTCAATCAAATAAGGGCCTTCCCATTTTGGTGCCAATTTCCCATCAGCAGGATTGGTGGTATTTTGGAATGCTTTTCTCAATACCTTTTCCTGACATTTTTGTTGTAAGCACCAGCCATTCTTTGTTGGTAGCTAGCCATCCTTATCCTAGCCAGACCCCTGATTTCTTCAATAGTATCCAAGTCTTGAGCCAGGTTTGCATCATTCTCCTCAGGATCACGGGTACTTGTTCTAGCAGTTGGAACCACCATTTCTGTTGGGATCAGTGATTCTGCCCCAAACACCAAAGAGAAGGGTATTTGACCAGTAGCATTCTTGGGGGTTGTCCAATCAGCCCAAAGCACATAAGGCAATTCCTCTGCCCATTTCCCCTTCTTGGATCCAAGTTTCTTCTTCAGATTGTTGATGATGATCTTGTTGGATGATTCTGCTTGACCATTGGCTTGTGGGTGGACTGGTGTTGATGTTATCATCTTAATCCCCCAACTGTCACAAAAGTTAGTAGTCCTGCTCCCAATAAATTGGGAACCATTATCACATACAATTTCAGAAGGAATGCCAAATCTAGTTATAATGTTTCTCTTAATAAAGGATATAACTTCCTTTTCTCTAACTTGGGCAAAAGCTTCAGCCTCTATCCACTTGGAGAAGTAGTCAGTCATAGCAAGCATGAACACTTTCCCTCCAGGTGCTTTAGGGAGCTTGCCAACTATATCCATCCCCCATCTCATGAATGGCCAAGAGGATGGTGTAGGATGTAGAAATTCAGCCGGCTGATGAAGGATATTGCTGTGTCTTTGACAAGGATCACACTTCTTAGCATACTCCACAGCATCCCTTTTCATAGTTGGCCAGTAGTATCCTGTCCTTAAGATCCTTGAGAACAATGCCCTGCCCCCAGTGTGGTTTCCACAATCTCCTTCATGGAAGTCTTTTAAAACTTCTTGAACTTCAGGATCCTCGATACATCTCAAATATGGTCCTGCAAGAGATCGCTTATACAGCATATTATTTAAGATTGTGAATTGAGATACCTTAATTCTGAAAGCCCTAGGATTTTCTCCCATAGGAATCTCCCCGTGTTGTAAGTATCTCATGATTGGTGAGATCCATGATCCTGAACAAGATTGAGTGTCCTCACTAGGGATCATTGCAGTATCTTCTTCTATTTCCATGGCCACCTGATTTTCAATAGCAGGAGCCAGGATATGGATGATGGGGATACTTATATCCTCTGGGATCTTCAAAGATGATCCTAGATTGGCCAATGCATCAGCTTCTGTATTTTCCTCCCTTGGTACCTGTGTCAAACTGAAGGAAACAAAGGAGAGTGCTAATTCTTTGACTATCTCTAAATATTTGGTTAGTTTTTCAACTTTAACAGCATAGGATCCATTAAAGTGATTAGTGATTAACAATGAATCCACGTATACCTCAAGATACCTGATCCCCATATGCTTAGCAATTTGCAAACCAGCGATTAAGGCTTCATATTCAGCCTCATTATTAGTGGCTTGGAACTCACAAGCTATGGAATGGGGTATTGTGTCCCCCTGTGGCGATTTTAGTAGTATACCAAGCCCCTTGCCTTTAACATTTGAGGATCCGTCAGTATGTAGTATCCAAGGATCCTTGGTTTCATCCAGCTGCTGGACTTCCAATTCGGCTTCCTTTTGTAAATCACTACTGAAATCAGCCACAAAGTCTGCTAATGCTTGGGATTTGATGGCTGTTCTAGGCTCATATCTTATATCATGGGCACTAAGCTTTACTGCCCACTTAGCCATTCTTCCGGACATCTCTGGTTTCCTGAGGACATTCTTAATTGGAAAATTAGTTCTAACAACAATAACATGGGTTTCAAAATAATGTCTTAGTTTAGTAGATGCCATAATCAGTGCAAGAATAAGTTTTTCAAGGTGTGAATACCTGGATTCAGCATCAAGTAAACTCTTACTTACATAATAGACAGGATATTGTGTACCTTCATGATCCTTAACAAGGACTACACTTACTGCTTTTGAGGATACCGCAAGGTATAAGGATAACACATCTCCTTTTTCTGGTTTCATCAATGCTGGGGCTGAGGACATGTATTCTTTTAGGGCTTGTAAAGCATTCTCATGCTTTTCAGTCCATTCGAATTTCTTGTTCTTTCTTAGGATATCATAGAATTCTTTACACTTTTCTGAGGATTTGGATATGAATCTGTTTAGAGCTGCTATCTTGCCTGTTAGCCTTTGCACATCCTTAGCGTTGGCAGGGGATTTGATATTCACCAATGCTTTGATTTGTTCCGGGCTTGCTTCAATGCCCCTCTGGGTTACCATATATCCTAAGAATTTACCTGCTTTAACACCAAAGTGACATTTTGAGGGATTAAGCTTCATGTTATAATTATCAAGGATATCAAATGCTTCCTCCAAGTCCCTTAGGTGATCCTCAGCTTTTTTGGATTTCACCATCATATCGTCTATGTACACTTCCATAGTTTGTCCAATTTGATCTTTGAACATCATATTCACCAGCCTTTGATATGTTGCACCTGCATTTCTTAATCCAAAAGGCATAGCAATATAACAATATAAACCGGTTGGGGTCATAAAGGCCGTATCCTCTTGGTCAGATGGTTCCATCTGAATTTGTTGGAATCCAGATGATGCATCCATAAAGGTCAACAGTTCATGACCCGCCGTTGCATCCACCATGGAGTCAATGTGGGGTAATGGGAAAGGATCCTTGGGACATGCCTTATTCAAATCAGTGAAATCGACACATACCCTCCACTTTCCATTTTTCTTTTGAACAACAACCACATTGGCCAGCCATTTTGGATACTTCACTTCTCTGATCATACCTGCTCGTAGTAATCTTTCTACCTCTTCCTGGATAATAGCATTTCTTTCTGGTGTAAACTTCCTCCTTTTTGATGGATTGGTTTAACTGACCTGTCAATGCCAAGTTTATGAGTGATAATATCCTTAGATATACCTGTCATATCCTCATGTTTCCATGCAAAGGTAGATTTTCTTCTTTTGAGGAAGGATACTATGTCTTCTTTCATTTTATCAAGGATCCCTGATCCGATGTAGATATTGGATTCAGGATCATCGGGATCCAAGAGGATTTCGTCCACATCCTGCTCTCTTGCCTCCAAGACACCCCTTGGAGGATACTTTAATTGCTATTGCTCCCTTGATTTCGAGGCTGGTTTCATTGATGAGGTGTAACAATCCTTAGCCTCCTGTTGATCACTATCGATCTTGATTATTCCCCATGGGCTAGGGAGCTTCACACACTGATGGTAGGTGGATGGGACTGCCTTCATATCGTGTATCCAGGGCCTGCCAAGGATAACATTACAACAAGACAAACAGTCAATAACACAAAATTTTTGATAATTATGTAATCCTTCCACATAAATTGGGAGTTTGATGTCCCCCAGGGTTTTCTTAGTTTCGCCACTAAATCCTACAAGCACGGAGGATCTTGGTGTGATATCTGATTCAGGGATACCCATTTTCTTCAGAACATCAAGATGGATAATGTTTACTGAGCTTCCTCCGTCAATAAGGATCCTGCGGACAAAGTGGTTAGAAATAAAGAGAGTAATAACTAAACTATCATGATGAGGATCCTGGATGTCAACTCGATCATCCTCATCAAAGGTTATCACTTTTCCTTCCGAGACACTTGATGTTCGTATAAGTCTTTCTTCGTTATCCATTTTAGCTTCCTTTGCATGTCTTTTAGCTACTGAGAAGGATGTACCACAGATGTCTGATCCTCCAGAAATAAAGTTGATCACTTGTGCATCTGCCGGAGGAGCTGGAGCTCTTTCAGGGATCCTTTCAGGATCCTGAGTCCTTTGCTTTTTTCTTCCCAACAACTCTTTTAAATGCCCCTTGCTTAACAGATATCCGATTTCCTTTCTTAATGCGATGCATTCTTCTGTTAAATGCCCAAAATCCTCGTAGTATGCACACCATTTTGATTTGTCTTTAGCTGCGGCTGGTTTGTCATTCTTTCTGGGCCATCTGGCTTTTTCTCCTAGATTCTGCATTGCAAGGATTAGTTCATGGTTATCAACGGAAAAACAGTATTCAGAAATTGGAGGATAATCCTCATCATCCTTGTTAGGGCTGGATATTTATGACCTATGATCCTTACATATGATCCTAACATATGATCCTAACATGTGATCCTAACAAGTGATCCTTGTTTCTTTGGCAGATAGTGATCCTCAGAGGAGCTCCAGGATCAGGATCACGGATGATTCCAAGGATCCTCATACTAACGACTGTTCTCTTTGGACTTAATATTATCTTGCAGGAATTACGAGTTGGATCCGGTCTTAGCAACGTAAACAAGGAATCTGTCACGATAATCTCGCACATGCATAATCAAAGATGGACGTTATGGCAAATATGGAAACTCAGCATAATTCAAGGGCGATTATTTAGGCTAAATTACTTCTATTTCTAAAGGGGTAACGAGCTAGTAGTTAGGTGATTTGCCTAAAATAGAACCACACACACTTGTATAAATGGCACTCTTGAACATTCGGAAGACACAACACATTTCTCACACGCCTTAGCATACGATACTATAGTGATCCTTGTACCTAGCTCGTTACCATCCGAAGTTGTAACCATTATTTGTTATATTGAAGTTTGGTGATCGGTAGTTTCCATCACCCGAAGTTTTTTATGCCGGAGATCATTCATTGATCAAGGGCTTTTTCCTCGTACAAATCCTTGTGTCACTTGTGCATTTTACGTTTGAGTGATCCTTCACTTTGTTCATCATACCAAGCATCATTCCCCGTTTACATAAAGTTTGGTTGCATTATCTTTAAGTGATTTTTGACCAAAACAGTTTGGCGCCCACCGTGGGGCAATTGGTGCTTCATTCATAAGGAAATTTTTCTGTTGGTGATCATTCCGGAAGTGTTGCATGGCTTCGTCGTTGAAGAATACTTCCACAGCGATGTCTGAAGTCAATTCATCTAATGGCATTCCACCTTTGCCTCCACCACCAGCTGGATCTTAGAAAAATGCTGAGAAGAGACCAACTCCTATCTTCTCTAAACCTTCATCTTTTGCTCTAACTTCTTCTGCTCCCAGTACTAGTGATATATTTACTTTGATTTTGCAGATGAGGGATCGTATGCAGCAGCAGGATGAAACTAATGACAGGATCCTCAAGGAAATCGGAGATCTCAAAAGGCAAAAGAAAACGGCAGAGGATCATTCCCCACTAATGCCCAAATCTTTGAATTTTGATACTCCGATGGTTATTTCACAGCCATCAGAGGCCCCAGACGTTCAACATATGGGTGGATTAAGAGGAGTGCATTTCGGCCCAGCAGTAGTGACTCAGGCATCAGGATCATATTTCCAACCGGCAGGATCCTATACTCAGCATATGGGATCCTTCATGAACTCAGGATCCTCCTTCGTTCTAGGATCATCCCAGGTTCAAGGATCCTCCTTCGTTCCAGGATTATCCCAGGTTCAAGGATCCTCCTTCGTTCCAGGATTATCCCAGGTTCAAGGATCCTCCTTCGTTCCAGGATTATCCCAGATTCAAGGATCCTCCTTAGTTCCAGGATCATCCCATATTCAGGGATCCCTTCAGATACCAGGATCCTTGAAGAATTTGCAAACAGGAAGTCCAGATGTCCATCAAGGAGATTTTATTCCGATGCAGTCCATTGCTTCCACTGGTCCATCCATCGTCCCAGAATCCCAGCAATATGGATTCACATCCAATGTTCCTAACTTGAACCCGATGGGAGGTAATACTTTTAATAATTCTCTTACCACTAACCATGGATTCATGCAGGATACAGGTATCAATCATGCTATGGCCAGAGAACTACAAAAACTGAAGGATATGATATCAAGTGTTCCAGGGATAGTCAAACCTATCCCGGAGATTGCAGATGGAAGCCATAAGGTATCTCGTTTTGCACCACCAATTTGTGATGCTGAGATACCCAAAAGATTCCATATCCCTACTATGAAGCTGTATGATGGTACAACGGATCCTGAGGAACACATAGCACAATACAGGGAGAGGATGGAGATCAATCCTATTCCAGAAAGGTTAAAGGAAGCATGCCTGTGCAAGGGATTTGGATCCACTCTTACTGGATCAGCTCTTAAATGGCTGCTAAGTCTTCCCCCTTACTCTATTACTTCGTTTGCTAATTTAGTTAACCTATTCAATAATCAATTTTCTTGTAGCAGAAAATTTGAACGATTGACTAGTGATTTATATAGGATAACTCAGGGTCATAATGAATCATTAAGGGATTATATAACCAAACTTAGTAAAGAATCTGTAGATATTCCTAACTTGGATGTGGCCACAGCTGTGGAGGCCTTCAAGATGGGATTGCTTAAGGATTCATTGTTCTATGATGATCTTGTTATGACACCATGCAGGAACCTAGACGAAGTAAGAACTCGGGCACTCAGGTTCATCCGGCTAGAGGATAACAAGAGGATCCAGGAGAGACAAGTAGGATCCTCAAAACAAGAAAAGCAAGGATCCTCTTTCAAAAGCAACAAATTCAAATCCTATAACAGAACTGACAATCAAAATGTGCATGCTGTAGACCAAGAAGAGGATGATGAAGATTATCCTCCAATTTCTGAATACTGTTTTTCGGTTGATAATCATAAACTAATCCTTGCAATGCAGAATCTAAGAGAAAAGGCCAGATGGCCCAGAAAAAATGACAAAACAGCCGCAACTAAAGATAAATCAAAGTGGTGTGCATACCATGAAGATTTTGGGCATTTGACAGAGGAATGCATCGCATTACGAAAGGAAATTGGATATCTGCTGAGCAAGGGGCATTTGAAAGAATTGCTGGGAAGAAAAAAGCAAAGGACTCAGGATCCTGAAAGGATCCCTGAGAAAGCTCCAGCTCCTCCAGTAGATGCACAAGTGATCAACTTTATATCTGGAGGATCAGACATCTGTGGTACATCCTTCTCAGCAGCTAAAAGGCATGCAAAGGAAGCTAAAATGGATAACGGAGAAAGACCTATTCGAGCATCGAGCGTCTCGGAAGGAAAAATCATAACCTTTGATGAGGATGATAGAATTAACATCCAGGATCCTAATCATGATAGTTTAGTTATTACTCTTTTTATTTCTAACCATTTTGTCCGCAGGATCCTTATTGACGGAGGAAGCTCAGTAAATATTATCCAGCTTGATGTTCTGAAGAAAATGGGTATCCCGGAATCAGATATCACACCAAGATCCTCCGTGCTGGTAGGATTTAGTGGCGAAACTAAGAAAACCCTGGGGGACATCAAACTCCCAATTTACGTGGAAGGATTACATAATTATCAGAAATTTTGTGTTATTGATTGTTTGTCTTGTTGTAATGTTATCCTTGGCAGGCCCTGGATACACGATATGAAGGTAGTCCCATCCACCTACCATCAATGTGTGAAGCTCCCTAGCCCTTGGGGAATAATCAAGATCGATAGTGATCAGCAGGAGGCTAAGGATTGTTACACCTCATCAATGAAGCCAGCCTCGAAACCAAGGGAGCAATAGCAATTAAAGTATCCTCCAAGGGGTGTCTTGGAGGCAAGAGAGCAGGTTGTGGACGAAATCCTCTTGGATCCTGATGATCCTGAATCTAAAATCTACATCGGATCAGGAATCCTTGATAAAATGAAAGAAAACATAGTATCCTTCCTCAAAAGAAGAAAATCTACCTTTGCATGGAAACATGAGGATATGACAGGTATATCTAAGGATATTAATACTCATAAACTTGGCATTGACAGGTCAGTCAAACCAATCCATCAAAAAAGGAGGAAGTTTGCACCAGAAAGAAATGCCATTATCCAGGAAGAGGTAGAAAGATTACTACGAGCAGGTATGATTAGAGAAGTGAAGTATCCAAAATGGTTAGCCAATGTGGTTGTTGTTCAAAAGAAAAATGGAAAGTGGTGGGTATGTGTCGATTTCACTGATTTGAATAAGGCATGTCCCAAGGATCCTTTCCCATTACCCCACATTGACTCCATGGTGGATGCAACGGCGGGTCATGAACTGTTAATCTTTATGGATGCATCGTCTGGATTCCAACAAATCCAGATGGAACCATCTGACCAAGAGGATACGGCCTTTATGACCCCAACCGGTTTATATTATTATATTGCTATGCCTTTTGGATTAAGAAATGCAGGTGCAACATATCAAAGGCTAGTGAATATGATGTTCAAAGATCAAATTGGACAAACTATGGAAGTGTACATAGACGATATGGTGGTGAAATCCAAAAAAGCTGAGGATCACCTAAGGGACTTGGAGGAAACATTTGATATCCTTGATAATTATAACATGAAGCTTAATCCTTCAAAATGTCACTTTGGTGTTAAAGCAGGTAAATTCTTAGGATATATGGTAACCCAGAGGGGCATTGAAGCAAGCCCGGAACAAATCAAAGCATTGGTGAATATCAAATCCCCTGCCAACGCTAAGGATGTGCAAAGACTAACAGGCAGGATAGCAGCTTTAAACAGATTTATATCCAAATCCTCAGAAAAGTGTAAAGAATTCTATGATATCCTAAGAAAGAACAAGAAATTCGAATGGACTGAAAAGCATGAGAATGCTTTACAAGCCCTAAAAGAATACATGTCCTCAGCACCAACATTGATGAAACCAGAAAAAGGAGATATGTTATCCTTATACCTTGCGGTATCCTCAAAAGCAGTAAGTGCAGTCCTTGTTAAGGATCATGAAGGTACACAATATCCTGTCTATTATGTAACTAAGAGTTTACTTGATGCTGAATCCAGGTATTCACACCTTGAAAAACTTATTCTTGCACTGATTATGGCATCTACTAAACTAAGACATTATTTTGAAACCCATGTTATTGTTGTTAGAACTAATTTTCCAATTAAGAATGTTCTCAGGAAACCAGAGATGTCTGGCAGAATGGCTAAGTGGGTAGTAAAGCTTATGGCCCATGATATAAGATATGAGCTTAGAACAGCCATCAAATCCCAAGCATTAGCAGACATTGTGGCTGATTTCAGTAGTGATTTACAAAAGGAAGCCGGATTGGAAGTCCAGCAGCTGGATGAAACCAAGGATCCTTGGATACTACACACTGACGGATCCTCAAATGTTAAAGGCACGGGGCTTGGTATACTACTTAAATCGCCACAGGGGGACACAATACCCCATTCCATAGCTTGTGAGTTCCAAGCCACTAATAATGAGGCTGAATATGAAGCCTTAATCGCTGGTTTGCAAATTGCTAAGCATATGGGGATCAGGTATCTTGAGGTATACGTGGATTCATTATTAATCACTAATCACTTTAATGGATCCTATGCTGTTAAAGGTGAAAAACTAACAAAATATTTAGAGATAGTCAAAGAATTGGCACTCTCCTTTGTTTCTTTCAGTTTGACACAGGTACCAAGGGAGGAAAATACAGAAGCTGATGCATTGGCCAATCTAGGATCATCTTTGAAGATCCTAGAGGATATAAGTATCCCCATCATCCATATCCTGGCTCCTGCTATTGAAAATCAGGTGGCCATGGAAATAGAAGAGGATACTGCAATGATCCCTAGTGAGGATACTGAATCTTATTCAGGATCATGGATCTCACCAATCATGAGATACTTACAACACGGGGAGATTCCTATGGGAGAAAATCCTAGGGCTTTCAGGATTAAGGTATCTCAATTCACAATCTTAAATAATGTGCTATATAAGCGATCTCTTGCAGGACCATATTTAAGATGTATCGAGGATCCTGAAGTTCAAGAAGTGTTAAAAGACTTCCATGAAGGAGATTGTAGAAACCACACTGGGGGCAGGGCATTATTCTCAAGGATCTTAAGGACAGGATACTACTGGCCAACTATGAAAAGGGATGCTGTGGAGTATGCTAAGAAGTGTGATCCTTGTCAAAGACACAGCAATATCCTTCATCAGCCGGCTGAATTTCTACATCCTATACCATCCTCTTGGCCATTCATGAGATGGGGGATGGATATAGTTGGCAAGCTCCCTAAGGCACCTGGTGGAAAAGTATTCATGCTTGCTATGACTGACTAGTTCTCCAAGTGGATAGAGGCTGAAGCTTTTGCCCAAGTCAGAGAGAAAGAAGTTATATCCTTTATTAAGAGAAACATTATAACTAGATTTGGCATTCCTTCTGAAATTGTATGTGATAATGGTTCCCAATTTATTGGGAGCAGGACTACTAACTTTTGTGACAGTTGGGGGATTAAGATGATAACATCAACACCAGTCCACCCACAAGCTAATGGTCAAGCAGAATCATCCAACAAGATCATCATCAACAATCTGAAGAAGAAACTTGGATCCAAGAAGGGGAAATGGGCAGAGGAATTGCCTTATGTGCTTTGGGCTGATAGGACAACTCCCAAGAATGCTACTGGTCAAACACCCTTCTCTTTGGTGTTTGGGGCAGAATCAGTGATCCCAACAGAGATGGTAGTTCCAACTGCTAGAACAAGTACCCGTGATCCTGAGGACAATGATGCAAACCTGGCTCAAGACTTGGATACTATTGAAGAAATCAGGGATCTGGCTAGGATAAGGATGGCTAGCTACCAACAAAGAATGGCTGGTGCTTACAACAAAAATGTCAGGATAAGGAAATTCCAAGTTGGGGATATGGTATTGAGAAAAGCATTCCAAAATACCACCAATCCTGCTGATGGGAAACTGGCACCAAAATGGGAAGGCCCTTATTTGATCGAAGCCGAAGCAGGAAAGGGGGCATATAGATTGCTTACCATGGAAGGTAATCTGTTACCAAGAGCCTGGAATGCTGTCCACTTGAAAAAATATTTCATGTAAGCAGGATCCTTCTGGCATGAGTGATCCTTACATTGGAAGTATCCTTCAAGGATCCCTGAAGCATCAATGATCCTTACTCTGGTAATGTCCTAAGCTTGAACTCTTATTTACATATCTTCTTATTTAAGGATAAGGATCATGTATCCTTCATCCTTCTCTCACGAGATTTTGAGTTCTGATAAGTCCAGGTATCCTTAGCATAATGTCAACAAATCTTCAGAAGCAACTCAGATCCTTGGGCTTGTCCCCAGTTATCCTTGGGCTTGTCCCCAGTTTTCGCCTGTAGCGCACGATGATCCTGGTATAGTTCACGTCTTTGGGACCAGTACTCGCTTTAGGGGCTGATAACCTCATCGTACTGGCTATGCCTAGGATCCTACATATAATGGTAGACATACCATACATCCGTTCCTAAGGTTTCTTACGTTTTCACGTTAGCTAATGTTTTGGCATTTTCATGTCACTAAGTTTGGATAGTCGCCAGTGAGGGCCATACTCCAGTTTACACACGATCCTTGGGCTTGTCCCCAGTTATCCTTGGGCTTGTCCCCAGTTATCCTTGGGCTTGTCCCCAGTTATCCTTGGGCTTGTCCCCAGTTATCCTTTGGGCTTGTCCCCAGTTACTAACTTATCTATGATATTTGCTTAGTCCCAAGTTATATTCTATTTTTCAGGTTTTCGAAGTTAAACAATTAAGGATCCTTAATCCTTATTATCCATTAAAGTTTTACTTATGGATATCCTGATTAAAGGTTAGGATCCTAACTTGGATCCTCAGGTATGATCCTTAAATATTTTCAATTTCATTCATTATTTATTTGAATAAGCCTTAGTCCTTGACAACTGAACCTATGATCCTCAAAAATTAACTACTTTTTGGAAATTTTCGACCATAGGATATTTGATCCTGGATTATATCCTAAAATTCTTAAACATAATTTGCTTAACCTTTCTTACTTAGACAAGTATAAATCAAAACAATTGAAAATTCAAAAGATATACAAGGATAACATCACAGGATAAGTCAAAAGTTAAAAGTTTTATTAACAAAAGTTTAAACCCTTCAAAATTGTCAAAATTGCCAACCCACATTTCTACCAGCAAAACGTGGCCCGTCCACATGGGTTGGCAAAAGGGTGTCCATTGTTTGTGCGGTCATAGCATGCAAGTAATTAAAAGGCGACAGGATCACTATGGCTTCATCCCCCAAACAGAGGATCCCTCCACCATTTTTAATCCTACCTATTGTCTGAAGGATCCTGGATCCTTAACCCTAAAACTATTGTTCAAATTACAGACCATAATTGTTTTAAAACCACTAAACAAAAAAAATGGGCTCCGGCTATGTCTAGAAGTTTCCTTCATAGCCCAATCCTGCAGCTCAATCCTTCGCTGCACCGTCACCACCAGCTCCACTTGCCTCACCAGCATGATCCTTGTCAGCCTCTCCACCCTCAAGCATCGGGATCTCCTCAGCCTCTTCATCATCCTCAAGCTCTGCTAGCCTCGCCTTCCAACCCTCTACATCCCATGTGCTTTTGTCGAAGGCAGGATCCTGAGCCTCCATAGCCATCTGCAGCTAGATCTTATACATGGTTATTGCAGCAGAAACCTTGGCATCCTGGGTGATCTCATGCTTCTCATAATCAAAATTGATCAGCATTTTGGCAGCATCATCCTTGGTGGCCCGGAGCTCCTTCTCAAGATCAGCAATCTTAAGATCCTTCAGCACACCCATTTGTTGGAGGTCAGCGATTTGGCGGTCTTGATCCTCAACATGGCCAACATAAGTCTCTATCTCAGCAAATTTCTGCAAGGAAAACAAGGCATAATGTCAGAAACAAGTGATCCTCAAAACTGTCAGGATAACAAACAGGGGCAGTGATCCTTACCTCATTGAAGTATTCCAGGAACTGTTGGCGGAGCAGGGCAGACCTTGTAAATCCTCAGAGGCCTTTCTCTTCTTTCCTTTACCCCTGATAGGTGCTTTAGGGGCTGAAGCAGTTGGGCTAGCAGCAGGAGTCTTCTTCCTTGAGGATTTGACATTTGTAAGATCATCAATGCCAAACTTTGAAGCAGACTTAGAGGATTTCCCAGCACCTACACAACCAAAATAAGATAAGTATTCTAATTAAACTTGAAAATCCTACATAGAATTACTTTTCAAATAAGGATACTTACTTGACATTGTGACAGAGGCAGAGGATACTTCTTGAGAATCCTGGATGGCAACCTGAAAAGTTCTTGTCTCCGGATCAAGCTTCCTAAAGGCCAAGAGTCTCTCTTTTGCAGCAGGAGTCAACCTAAGATGAGCAACAGATATAGTTGCACAATAAACGAGAAAAAGTTAGTGATCCTTATCTTAAGGAACAAGTTCTATGGTGATCCTTCCAGGATCCTCTATCCTACCATGGGTAGCCCACTCCTTGGGCAAATCCTTCCTATTAGGGATAGAATCTCTCCTAACAAAAAAGAATCGTCGCTTCCAGTTCGTGTCATTCTTGGTAACTTTGAAAACAGGGTGATCCTCTCCAGCTTTTCGCTTGAACAAATATCGGTGGGATCCAAAAGTTGTAAGATCATACATCTCACCCAACTCCGCCATACCAAGGTCAATCCCCTCTTGCTCAATGATCCTTTCAAGGGTGTATAACACCCTCCAGATCATCGGCATAGCCTGGATATAGCAGATGCCTGTAAGGGAGAAAAAAGATTGGGTGAATTGAGGAAAAGGATACGAATATCCTATCAAGAAAGGAGTGACTGGGAAAGCTACCCAAGTCTCAGAGATAAAATCACTCAAAGTGGTAGGACTAAAAGACTTGAAAAGGGTTTCTGCCGGGAAGCAACGACAGATTTTATCGATTTGAGGGTCGGTGAAGCAACACCTCTCGGAGGGGGAATCTTTGATGATCCCTTGACCCTTTAAGGGGCTGTTCTTCTTAGGATCCTTGCAGGGGGAGTTCCGGAGCAGCATCTTTTACAGAAGAATAGAAGAAGAAGAAAAACAGAGCAAGAGAGAAAAAGATGAAAAGGAGAATACCTGGTTGATCTTCTGAATACGGTTATAAAGGGAGTTGCTTTGAATTTAAATGCATTCGATCCTATCCCTATTTCTATTTATAATCATGATTGTGCAGGGCTGTCACCTCCATGACGTCAGACCATAACGGATAGTTCCACCTTAACGGCTATATATCCGTTGAGTTAGTTAGAGATAAGATTCAGCAAAATATAACTCGTTTATATTACATAAATACTCCTTATATTTTGGGGGCAATTGTTAGGGCTGGATTTTTATGACCTATGATCCTTACATATGATCCTAACATATGATCCTAACATGTGATCCTAACAAGTGATCCTTGTTTCTTTGGCAGATAGTGATCCTCAGAGGAGCTCCAGGATCAGGATCACGGATCATTCCAAGGATCCTCATACTAACGACTGTTCTCTTTGGACTTAATATTATCTTGCAGGAATTACGAGTTGGATCCGGTCTTAGCAACGTAAACAAGGAATCTGTCACGATAATCTCGCACATGCATAATCAAAGATGGACGTTATGGCAAATATGGAAACTCAGCACAATTCAAGGGCGATTATTTAGGCTAAATTTACTTCTATTTCTAAAGGGGTAACGAGCTAGTATTTAGGTGATTTGCCTAAAATAGAACCACACACACTTGTATAAATGCACTCTTGAACATTTGGAAGACACAACACATTTCTCACACGCCTTAGCATACGATACTATAGTGATCCTTGTACCTAGCTCGTTACCATCCGAAGCTGTAACCATTATTTGTTATATTGAAGTTTGGTGATCGGTAGTTTCCATCACCCGAGGTTTTTTATGCCGGAGATCATTCATTGATCAAGGGCTTTTTCCTCGTACAAATCCTTGTGTCACTTGTGCATTTTACGTTTGAGTGATCCTTCACTTTGTTCATCATACCAAGCATCATTCCCCGTTTACATAAAGTTTGGTTGCATTATCTTTAAGTGATTTTTGACCAAAACAATCCTCTTCTTGGTCAACAGCATGCACGTCCTGGTTGTCGGTTCTATTGTAGGATTTGAATTTGCTGCTTTTGAAAGAGGATCCTTGCTTTTCTTGTTTTGAGGATCCTACTTGTCTCTCCTGGATCCTCTTGTCATCCTCTAGCCGGATGAACCTGAGTGCCCGAGTTCTTACTTTGTCTAGGTTCCTGCATGGTGTCATAACAAGATCATCATAGAACAATGAATCCTTAAGCAATCCCATCTTGAAGGCCTCAACAGCTGTGGCCACATCCAAGTTAGGAATATCCAAGGATTCTTTACTAAATTTGGTTATATAATCCCTTAATGATTCATTATGACCCTGAGTTATCCTGTATAAATCGCTAGTCAATCGTTCAAATTTTCTACTACAAGAAAATTGATTATTGAATAAGTTAACTAAATTAGCAAACGAAGTAATAGAGTAAGGGGGAAGACTTAGCAGCCATTTAAGAGCTGATCCAGTAAGAGTGGATCCAAATCCCTTGCACGGACATGCTTCCTTTAACCTTTCTGGAATTGGATTGATCTCCATCCTCTCCCTGTATTGTGCTATGTGTTCCTCAGGATCCGTCGTACCATCATACAGCTTCATAGTAGGGATATGGAATCTTTTGGGTATCTCAGCATCACAAATTGGAGGTGCAAAACGAGATACCTTATGGCTTCCGTCTGCAATCTCCGGGATAGGTTTGACTACCCCTGGAACACTTGATATCATATCCTTCAGTTTCTGCAGTTCTCTGGCCATAGCATGGTTGATACCTGTATCCTGCATGAATCCATGGTTAGTGGTATGAGAATTATTAAAAGTGTTACCTCCCATCGGGTTCAAGTTAGGAACATTGGATGTGAATCCATATTGCTGGGATTCTGGGATGATGGAGGGACCAGTGGAAGCAATGGTCTGCATCGGAATAAAATCTCCTTGATGGACATCTGGACTTCCTGTTTGCAAATTCTTCAAGGATCCTGGTATCTGAAGGGATCCCTGAACATGGGATGGTCCTGGAACGAAGGAGGATCCTTGAACCTGGGATGATCCTGGAACGAAGGAGGATCCTTGAACCTGGGATGATCCTGGAACGAAGGAGGATCCTGAGTTCATGAAGGATCCCATATGCTGAGTATAGGATCCTGCCGGTTGGAAATATGATCCTGATGCCTGAGTCACTGCTGCTGGGCCGAAATGCACTCCTCTTAATCCACCCATATGTTGAATGTCTGGGGCCTCTGATGGCTGAGAAGTAATCATCGGAGTATCAAAATTCAAAGATTTGGGCATTAGTGGGGAATGATCCTCTGCCGTTTTCTTTTGCCTTTTGAGATCTCCGATTTCCTTGAGGATCCTGTCATTAGTTTCATCCTGCTGCTGCATACGATCCCTCATCTGCAAAATCAAAGTAAATATATCACTAGTACTGGGAGCAGAAGAAGTTAGAGCAGAAGATGAAGGTTTAGAGAAGATAGGAGTTGGTCTCTTCTCAGCATTTTTCTGAGATCCAGCTGGTGGTGGAGGCAAAGGTGGAATGCCATTAGATGAATTGACTGCAGACATCGCTATGGAAGTATTCTTCAACGATGAAGCCATGCAATGCTTCCGAAATGATCACCAATAGAAAAATTTTCTTATGAATGAAGCACCAATTGCCCCATGGTGGGCGCCAAACTGTTTTGGTCAAAAAATCACAGAAGGATAATGCAACCAAACTCTTTGTAAACGGGGAATGATGCTTGGTATGATGAGCAAAGTAAAGGATCACTTAAATATAAATTGCACAAGTGACACAAGGATTTATACGAGGAAAAAGCCCTTGATCAATGAATGATCTCCGGCATAAAAAACCTCGGGTGATGGAAACTACCAATCACCAAACTTCAATATAACAAACAATGTTTACAACTTCGGATGGTAACGAGCTAGGTACAAGGATCACTATAGTGTCGTATGCTAAAGCGTGTGAGAAATGTGTTGTGTCTTCCAAATGCTGAAGAGTGCCCTTTATATAAGTGTGTGTGGTCGTATTTTAGGCAAATCACCTAACTACTAGCTCGTTACCCCTTTAGAAATAGAAGTAAATTTAGCCTAATTAATTGCCCTTGAATTGTGCTGAGTTTCCATATTCTCCATAACGTCCATCTTTGATTATGCATGTGCGAAATTAGCGTGACAGATTCCTTGTTTACGTTGCTAAGACCTGGTCCAACTCGTAATTCCTGCAAAACAACATTAAATCCAAAGAGAACAATCGTTAGTATGAGGATCCTTAGGATGATCCATGATCCTGATCCTGGAGCTCTTCTGAGGATCACTATCTGCCAAAGAAACAAGGATTACTTGTTAGGATACCAAGTAAGGATCATAGGTCATAAAAATCCAGCCCTAACACTGCTGATGGAAAGTTGGCTCCAAAGTGGGAAGGACCCTATGAGATTGAATCGGAATCCGGAAAAGGAGCATACCAGCTCAAGAATATGGAGGGTGATATACTACCAAGATCCTGGAATGCTATACATCTCAAAGCCTATTTCAAGTGAGTTTAGAATTTAATTTCTAACTCAAAATGGTATGAATTCTGTCTCTTTTATATATAATTTATTTTATTTGAACCCAATACTAACTTAAGCATCGGAGGGGTGTTAGCCAAGCTAACACCCACCTTAGTTTAAGGTTGTTTTGCAGAATATGCTTTCGGGATATAGCTCCGGGATACACATTCAGGATACTTCGAAAGATTAGAGGATTGGCCCCCTCTCTCACGTTTAAGGGATCCTGATCCCTTCGTAGGTTTAAAGGTATTCACCTTTCTCACGAATTGGGTTTATACACTCCCGCCTGTAGCGCACGAAAATTTGGGATTTTCCCCAGGATACTAAGGGTTTATCCCCAGTAAAACTAAAGTTTTTAACAAGATTACAAAGATATGACAAGCTGTGATTACACACGTTCTTTTGGATAAGAAGCTATGAAGTTTAATCACTAAGTGAAGAAATACTCAAGTATGTCATGCACTGATGCAATATCCTGCACAGACAGGGGACATCCATGCCGAGGACATTACAAAGGATTCAAAGGTTGAGGTTGGAAATTATTGCCTAAGTGTTTCTGGTATGATTTATTATTCTTCAAGTCTCGAAAACCTTATCTAAATGATTTAAGTTTTCTAAAAAGTCATATTCAACCAAGTTTTGTCTAACATTTAGGAGACATTTCATCAGTATCCTGACCAGGATATTTAATCAGGATATTCGAAACATACCTTTCAAAATAAAAACATAATAAATAAGACTAAAAGGCCAGTTTATTATTATTAGTCCAAAAGATTGTATTCTTGGTTTCGTCTCAAAAAGGATACCGGATCAGGATACCGGATCAGGATACCGGACTAGGATATTGGTAACATCCTGAGGCAGTATCCTGACTATTACTAACAATTTGCTTATAAACGTTGGCTACAAGGGACTAACGTTCATGAAGACCAAGTCATCCTGAAGACCCGCTCAAATTGGTTAGGATAAGGACGTTGATCGCGGAAAAATAGCTCTTGTAACGGTCAGCATTGAAGATTGGCGTGTTTTATGGAAAGTTACGAATATTGGTCAAAGATATTAATGTTGTAACGGTTATGGAAGCTTAAATCCCGGAGTTATAGTTAGTAAGCGCGTGGAAAACGAGTGGAAACAGGCTGGCAACGTTCAGAAAGGAAATAATCTCAGTATCCCGGATTTTTAGCATAATATCCCGGATTTTTAGCATAGTTAGTTATTTCCTTTTACTATATAAAGGAATGCATGGATCATAGGAAGACACGACTTTCACACACACAATTTCTCGTACACTCTTACTCTCTACCGCTTGTAACCACTCACAAACACAAACACTTGCACTCGAATCGCATTGTAATACTTAGTTGATCCGTGTCATATCCTGCATTGTATCCTGTTATTCAAGCAATAAGAAGAACAAGGCAGCGGACGATTGTCAGCTCCCGAGGTTTTATGCCGGAGATCTAGATTGATCAAGGGCTTTCCTCGTACATCACGTGTCAACCTTTACATTTTTGCTCATTGTTTGTTCATAGATACAGCTCGATATCCTGAGCCGTATCCTGTTAACTGTTTTTGCAAACTAACAAACCAACATATTTTTCACAAAGTATTACTAGCACACTACCTCACAAAAGTAATTTGATCACTTAATTGCTTAGGTAATTTTTGACCAAAACACCTGTTGGTGTCATGAAGGCAGTATCCTCCTGGTCAGAAGGTTCCATTTGAATCTGCTGAAATCCTGAGGATGCATCCATGAAGGTTAACATCTCGTGTCCAGCGGTAGCATCCACCATTGAGTCGATGTGAGGAAGATGAAATGGGTCTTTAGGACAAGCCTTATTCAAGTCTGTGTAATCTACACAAACTCTCCATTTCCCATTCTTCTTTTGAACCACTACCACATTTGCCAGCCATTTGGGAAACTTGACTTCTTTGATCATCTTGGATTTCAATAGTCTTCCAACCTCTTCTTGAATAATTATGTTCCGTTCAGGAGCAAACTTCCTTCTCTTTTGTTGAACGGGCTTAAACGACCTGTCAATTCCAAGCTTGTGAGTGATAATATCTTTGGATATACCTGTCATATCCTCATGCTTCCATGCAAACGTTGACATCCTGCATTTCAAAAAGTTAGTTAACTGCTCTTCAATATCCTGAGGGATATTGGTTCCTACGAGCACCGAGATATCAGAATTATCCTGATCCAGGATAATTTTCTTCACATCCTGCTCCGGATCCTCCACGATATCCTGGGCCCGCATCTTTAATTGCAATGCTGCACTAGGTTTGGTCGAGGATTTCATCGAGGATGAGTAACATTCTTTTGCCTCCTGCTGATCACTATCGACTTTGACAACTCCCCAAGGGGTAGGGATCTTGATGCATTAGTGATATGTTGATGGGACAGCCTTCATATCGTGAATCCATGGTCTTCCCAGTATGATGTTATAGCAGGATAGAGAATCCATCACACAGAAACGTTGTATCGAGTTGACTCCTTCAACATATACTGGTAACTTTATCTCTCCCACTGTGTTCCTAGCCTCTCCACTGAACCCAACAAGCACGGTGGACTTTGAAGTGATATCCATTGGAGATACATTCATTCTCTTCAGAGTCTCTAGTTGGATTATATTGACGGAGCTGCCATTATCAACCAATATCCTGCGTACAAAATGGGTAGCCACATATAATGTTATTACCAAAGCATCATGGTGAGGATCCTGAACAGTATCCCTGTCATCACTATCGAAAGTGATCACTTTATCAGTTGTGAGGGTAGTTATCCTGACTGGTTTGTCTCCCCTTTCACTCTTGGCTTCCTTTGCATGTCTCTTAGCCGCCGAATACGAAGTCCCAGAAATGTCGGATCCTCCTGAAATAAAGTTAATTATCTTGGCATCTGCTGGGGGTGATGCTGCTCGTTCAGGATCCTTCTCGGGATCCTGCCCTTTATTTTTCTTTCTCCCCAGCAAGTCCTTCAGATATCCTTTGCTTAGTAGGTAGCTTATTTCTTTCCTCAGGGCAATGCAATCCTCAGTAACATGTTCGAAATCCTCATGGAAGGCACACCATTTGGATTTATCCTTCCAATCAGCTTTTTGTTGATTCTTCCGAGGCCACCTGGCTTTATCTCCCAAACCCTGCATAGCATACATTAGTTCAGGTATATTAACAGAAAAACAATATTCAGATAATTCAGGATATTCTTCAGGATCCTCGTCTTCAACAACATTCACTCTCTTGTTATCATTTCTGCCATTTGGCTTGGAGCGATATGGCTTATATGAGGATTCTAATTTCCTGTTGGTTGATTCGTAGGTTGAGGTAGAATTCATCCTCTCTTGCATATTCTTGTCATCTTCCAAACGGATATATCTCAAAGCCCTGTTACGAGCTTCGTCGAGATTCCTGCAGGGATTCATTACAAGATCCTGATAAAACTGAGAATCCTTTTGTAACCCCATCTTAAAAGCTTGCACAGCTGTTGCAACATCAAGATGCGGGATGTCCAAGGATTCTTGACTGAACTTGTTCACATAATCCCTCAAGGATTCCTGAGGTCCTTGAGTTATCCTGTAAAGGTCACTGGTTAATTTCTCAAAACTCCGGCTGCAAGAAAATTGACTATTAAATAAGTTAACCAAATGAGCAAAAGAAGTAATTGAATGAGGAGGAACGTTTAACAGCCATTTTAAGGCTGATCCTGTCAAGGTAGAACCGAATCCCTTGCACAAGCATGCTTCCTTGAGATCTGGAGGGATAGGATTGATTTCCATCCATTCCCTATACTGGGCAATATGCTCCTCAGGATCCGTGGTTCCATCATAGAGCTTCATGTTGGGAGTTAGGAATCTTTTTGGGATTTCAGCATCACAAATAGGATGCACAAACCGAGATATCCTGTGGCTATCCTGGGATACTTCAGGAATTGGCTGAACCTGTGACAACTCAAATTTCCAAGATTTCTATTTCGCATTTATTGCACGTTCTTGTATTGTTTAGTTGATTATTTGCACAATTAATTGCTATGGAATTATATACGTTTTGATGCAATGAATCGTATTGTGTGATTGTACATGGTTGTTCGTTAATTGTGAAAGACTTGGTAAATATATGAACTTGGTGGTGAAACTATGAAATTGTTATGAGATGGTGTACATGTGTAAAATATGATACTTAGGGAGGTAGAGGGTAATTAGTGAAATCCTAGAGATACTTAACCCTAATCCCTTTTCACTAATCATTTGCACACAAAACAAAGCACGTAGTTTCATTTCTTTGGTTCTCTGGCAATCATCACATCATCATTGGCACAAGACATTCAACACTTTGATTCCACATTTTCCCTAGAATCATTCAAGGTAATTGTTTATTGATCATTGTAATACTTGTAAACTCTAATTGATAGTTTGATTGTATCAATTCTTGATTATTGTAATTATTGAAAACCCTAGTTTTTCACATGCTAAGTACTGTAAGTGTTAATGTGATGCTGAATATTGTGATGATGATGATGATTAGTTGTATGTTTGATGGATTGTTCCTGTAATGATTGTTGTTGTTGATCATAGGTTGATTGAATATGTTTCTGCCGTAATTATGAATGAAATTAGGGTTCTTTGTTCGTATGCGTAACTGTTATTCATGAAACTGATGTTCTGCTCGATGATTGTGGTTACTTAGTGTCCGAACTTTATGTCATGAATGTTGTCTGAGGTTTAAACAAGCACATGGCCCGACCTTTCTAGTTGTGATGTGTCCGAGTTTCATGACTCATATAATAGTCCAAACTTTAAAACAAACATGAGGGATCCGAGTTCATTGGCACCTATGTTGTCCGAATTTTTGATAATGTCTAAGAGTCCGAAGTTCACAAGATGCCTTAGTCCGACCTTTGTGTGCACCAAGGAGGTCCGAATTCTTTATCAAGCATGATGTCCGAGTTTTATTTCATAAAACTCACAAATGGTCCGACCTCTAATAGATGGGTGGTCCGAGTTTTGACACCCACATGTTGTCCGAGTTTATTGAGGGGGAGACCTCTCTTGTCCGACCTTTTACACAAGCATGGTCCGAGTTTCTTGGCCCTACCCTTTGGTCCGACTTTTGAACTGGGAACCCCCCCCCCCCACACTTGTATGTCCGAGTTCTTTCATAGGGCAAGCCCCTGTCTAATTTGTGTGTTGTTAAAAATGGAGCTATGAATATATGTTAAGTTGTTATATGTTATATGTGACAACTATGAATATATGATTGAACTTGTTAAGTTGTTAGCTTTGTTGAGTTACGTGCATGACTATGTAAGTGGTTAACTTTTGTTAACTCAATTAGTATATCCTGCTAGTTAATTAACGGTGTGACCGTATTATTCCTGTTATGTTTGTAAACTCTGATAAGTTGCTAACATCGTTAAGACTGCGATTCTCCCGAGAATGTGAATCAATAATCATGTTAGTACAAACTGTGATGAACATTTGTGTGAAACATAGATTACATGTGAAATATTGCGAAATCGAAACTGATAATTATACGTGCATATAATAGGACTTGATTGATTACTTGTGAGTGCATAACCTAGCATACCGAGCAAACCAAGGTGAGTTCACACTCTTACTAAGGCATGGGATTCCCAGGGCACGGGAATTGGGATTGAAGGATTGAGATTGAATAGAACTGTACTTACACTGTTACTAGACTACCATACCATCGTCCTCGGTTGTGCAGGTGATGTGCGTGAAGTGTGTTATATTTTTAGATATATATTTAAGCCCTTTTTACACTTTTAGCCAAGTTTTAAATTTATAAAACACGATATTCACTAACACTAAACACACATATGGGCAAGTGCACCCATCGTGGACGTAGTATAGTGTTGGTAAGATACCGAGGTCGTCCAAGGACACAAGAGCTTTTAATACCGGTTTATCCTCAACGTCTAATCAAATCAAAAAGGTTAGAAAAATGTTTTAAACTAAGAAAAATAAAAACTAACTAAATGCTGAAAAATAAAATAAAATAAAAACAGATAGACAAGATGAATCACTTGGATCCGACACGTGTATTAGTATAACCTTTGATTATTTTCGCACTTTTGCACTTGTTTAAGAGATTATCTTAGTTATTGTAGTAGGCCCCTCTTTTGAAGGCGACGTTACCCTCAACCCAGTAGTTTGAGTCAGCAAGGATACAATCCTAAAGGGTCGGATTATTGAAAGATAATGAATTAAGTTATTAATGCAAATTATGGTAGGCCCCGCTTTTGGCGGTGACGTTACCCTCGGCTAAGTAGTCTGAGTCAGCAGGGATACAGTCCTAAATAGCCGGGTTATAGTATTAATAGTAGTTAACTTATGAGGGGGTCAAAGAGTTTGGATCCCCGCCATCCAATACCTATGGGCATTGAAGGAGATCCTACTAAATTTGACCCAGGTCCCAAGCAGGACCTCTAAACGCTGAACAAGGGCAAGACCTTTACCAAACCGTTCCCTTAACCCCCGACCAGGTAGCCAACATACCTCCATATAGACCGTGGAGATATGAATGGTGAAAATCTTTTATTTTATATAGACAGTAAAATAATGCCAAGACACCACGGACAAACGATAAGGAAAGATCACCTTCAACATAAGTAACTAGTTATTAAAGTCATTAATACAAAACCAAATAAAAAGTGCAAAAGATTAAAAATAAAAAGTATTATACTAAACACTTGTCTTCACCAAGTGATGTAAGAGACTTAGGCAAACATGGCCTTGATTGTCAAGAACTCTTACGATCAATCTTGGATCCCGAGACGACTCACACACTCTACGATGGACAATGGATGATGGTGGTGGATGATGGTGTTATGGTGGTGGTGGGTGGTGGATGAGGTGTGAGAGAGGTGGTGTGCCAAGGGATGAGGGAGAATGAAACCAAGCTCCTCTATTTATAGGCTGGACAGAACGCTGGACACGGCCCCGTGTCCGCTGGACACGGCCCCGTGCCCGTCTGACACTCTCTCTCTTCATTAATTGTAATTGCGAATTACAATTAATGCGCCTGCTGTACTTTCAACACGCCCCCGTGCCCGCTGGGCACGGCCCCGTGGTGAACAATGGAAGCTTCTACTGGTTTGTCTTTTCTGCTGCTTCCTGGGCACGCCCCCGTGTTCGCTGGACACGGGGCGTGTTCAGACTCTGTTTTCTTCTCTTTGTTTTGGGAGGTGCCGTTGAGGGTCCGGGCAGTCCACTTTTGTTCCTTTTCTTGTATTTATGGTAGAATTAGTGGTCTTTTTGCTTCTTTTGTGATTTTGAGCTCATTTCATCCTGAAAATACAAAAGGAAGACAAAAACACTCTTTTTCCAACATTAGTACTTAAAAAGGGTTAGTTTTATGCCTTAATTGATGTGTTTTATATGTTGCATTTTACACACATCAAATACCCCCACACTTGAACTTTTGCTTGTCCTCAAGCAAAACTCTTTTAATGTGGCTTACACTCCCAAATGGAATAGGTAGAAGAGAAGTTTTTTAACTTGTCCTAGAGTGTCGGGAATCCAAGGTTTTTATAGGTTTTATTTTTATTTTATTTACAATCCTATTCGTTATGATTTATTTTGAACTTTTCATAAGATAAACTACTTATTTTGGCATAACATGCCTTATCAAAATTCCATTTATATACAAGTTCACATACCTCACGGGAGATCACTCAACACTCGGCCGAAGGTGTATATTTAAGTGAATCGCTCGAGAGCGGCACGGACTTACGTTTTCCATAGGCTTGCCAAGCGATCAATCCTCCTCCTTTTTAACTTTTTACCTTTGTAAATATCAAGAGGACTTTTGGGGTGAAGGCTTGGGTTTAAAGGTGGGTGGTTGGTTAGTGGTTAGTAAAAAGGGAGAAAATCGTAACAAGTGTCGGTTTTCATAAAATACCTTATTTTTAGTGACATTTATTTTTGAAGTATTTCTCCAAACAAGCTTTTGTAGCTTTTGTTTGTTTTTGACTTCATTATATATATATATATATATATATATATATATATATATATATATATATATATATATATATATATATATATATATATATATATATATATATATATATATATATATATATATATATTTTTCGTCACGTAGAGGGTATGTTTATGAAAATCCGAGCTTGTTACTAAAATAAGGGTGAAAAAATGAAAAAGGTTTTTGGTGGGTAAAAAAAAATTGTTTTGGGGGTAATGAAATGAAAGGTTTAGGCTCAAAGGGTTTTTTCTAGGGGGATTTTGGGTAGGTAAAAAAAATGAAAAGTAATGGTTTTGAAAGAAAAATAGTTAGTCCTAATGCCTCCATCATTTACTTACTTGGGTTTAAGTTGGTAAGGACCGGGAATGTATCGTCGTGGCAAGTTCTAGATTTGTAAAGACCGAGCGGCTATTCACACAAGAAACGAAAAATGAGCATTTAATCTAAATATGTATATTTTTATGCTCAATAAAGGCTCAAAACTCACTTTTGTGGGAATGGGTTTTTAATGTGACCAAGCATATATAATCGAATTTTAGCTAGGCTTGTTATACCGTTTCATAATTTCCTTATGTTAGCTCTTTTTATCACGACGCTATCGGTTGTAAATTTGTAAAAATATAACCTTTTTAGAACTTGTTATTCCCAACTTAAACTAAGACAAGTAAATAAAAATAAAAAAAAATGAAAAAGTTTTTGAAAAAATTTGGGGTGTTTAGCGGTTCCAATAGAGTTTTGTGTAAGGCTTGTTTTAGGATTTTGCAAAATTTCAAGGTTTTAGCATCCCCCCACACTTAAATTACACATTGTCCTCAATGTGTCCAAAAATAAAGTTTTTGGTTGATTAGAATATGTAAAAGTGTGTTTAAAAACAAAGATTTGTGTTACTGGCACTCTGGACACGGCCCCGTGTTGACCGGGCACGGCCCCGTGGTCAAGTGCCAGTAACAAAAATTATAGAAGTGAAACAGAAGCCTGGACACGGGGGCGTGTCCGCTGAACACGGCCCGTGTCCAGTTACCTGAACTGGGTGATTTCCTGCAGGGGGCTCAGCACGGGGCCGTGTTGATTGGGCACGGCCCGTGTGGAGCCTTCTGTTATGGAGATTTTTGTCGGTTTGTTCTGTTCTTTTGCATGGTTCCATTTTTCTCGTTCCCTTTTTCATCCATTACCACCACGAGTCCATAAATCATAAAAACCATCATAACATTGCTAATAGAGAGATTACATAAAGATAGTTAATTAACTAAGGGGTACATAAGGTTATCATAAAGGTTCTACTTATTTAGGAAAATTTCGGGAATAGCTTCCCGATGTAGAAACATTCTTCAGCCCATGGCTCCTCGGTTTTCACTCAAAGCCATTCTTCTATCTCCCTTGGGAGGTAGAAGGTAGCCTCATTCTCGTCGGTATCTTGAGGAGGAGCGCTTACCGGGACTCCTTGCACTACCCTTGGTTGCGGTACTTGGTGCAAGGCGTGCCATTCTGCTGGGATGATAACCTCGGGTACTACATTCCACGCCCTGTGTGTTATCACCGGAACCAAAGGCGGGGAAGCAAGAAGGTTTAACCTTTGGTGCAGAAGGTTCACTTCTTGCAGGCAGCCCTCCAAACTTATCGTCAGATGATTAACGCGGTCCACTAAAGCTTCTTCTACACTTGTCAATTCGTCCACGGCTTCCCTTAAAGCGTAAACGTAGTTTACTAGGGAATCCTCTGCGGTGGACGATCTCCTTCCATTTCGGTTATTCCTTGAAGATGCTCCGCTGTTTCGGCTGGCCATTTTCTAGGATGGTATATGTGAAGATTCCAGGGATCTCTGTTTGGTGGAGTGGTAAAAAATGAGCAGGATTCAGGCTGCATTTAAAGAAAACGACAGCACACTGAACACGGCCCCGTGTCCGCTGGACACGGCCCCGTGTGCAGAGAAAATCCTGACACATTTTGTCCGTATTCTGACAGAATCAGCAGAAAATCTTCTGAGCGAACATGGGGGCGTGGTGGCCAGACACGGCCCCGTGTCGGAGGGCTGTTTTATGGAGTTTCGTCTTTTCTAAGGAGCTAACTTTTATCGGGTGGCTCCTAACTTGTTGGAACAACCCCAAAGTGCCTAAGATACCTTAATTGTCCTATACTAAGGCGAGAACGCAAGAGGTTGTCGGTGAGGGTAATTCCTATTTTCATTCTAGGTGGACAAGTCCAACCCTTTTCCGGGCTCTCGTTAAAGAAGGTGTATGCCGAATCGCTCAGGTCTATGTATGCACCGAACGAGGTCGATGGGGAGTCCTTCACGGCACAATCGGCACAGGGACGACTATCGTCCACGTCTTGTTTAGGAAGAAAGGTATTTTCGGGAGCAACGAGGTTGTCAGAATGCGGTTCCAACATTTCCTCATGGTCATCATCTTGGGATGGATCTAAGAAATCCTTCCTAAGTTCTTTTGACCACTTTAGAAGTAGTTCTTCTAGTTGAAATAGCTCGTCAAGGAGCATTTCTCCTAGAATATCTGGCTGGGCGCATTCGAGGGAGAAATAGTGTTTATTTTTACTTTCGCCCCTCTTAAGGTTACAAGGGACCGGTGGGTCTATATAGTGTGGCCTATAAGTGAGGAAGAAACATTTTAATTCCTCGTGTTCGCCTCCACATATTCGACACCACAAACCATAAGAGTGCCGAAAGTAAAAAGAATCATTATTACTCATGTTTGTATCAGAAATTACCAACCAACGGGATCAAACGGTTCTGTTTTCAGCAACTGAATCTTGGGCACGGGGGCGTGTTGAGTGGACACGGCCCCGTGTTCAGCCTACTGTCTGATATAAAACAGGATTGCCAGTTCGAATGATTGGGCACGGGGCGTGTTCAGCGGGCACGGCCCCGTGCTGAGCTCTGCAGAAGCTGAAAAATCTAAGAAAAATCCTAAAAATTAAAGAAAAATAAAAAGATGATTAGGCCGTTGATTCCTAACTTTCTTAAAATCCTTGTGTCCCCGGCAACGGCGCCAAAAACTTGATGTGCGTGAAGTGTGTTATATTTTTAGATATATATTTAAGCCCTTTTTACACTTTTAGCCAAGTTTTAAATTTATAAAACACGATATTCACTAACACTAAACACACATATGGGCAAGTGCACCCATCGTGGACGTAGTATAGTGTTGGTAAGATACCGAGGTCGTCCAAGGACACAAGAGCTTTTAATACCGGTTTATCCTCAACGTCTAATCAAATCAAAAAGGTTAGAAAAATGTTTTAAACTAAGAAAAATAAAAACTAACTAAATGCTGAAAAATAAAATAAAATAAAAACAGATAGACAAGATGAATCACTTGGATCCGACACGTGTATTAGTATAACCTTTGATTATTTTCGCACTTTTGCACTTGTTTAAGAGATTATCTTAGTTATTGTAGTAGGCCCCTCTTTTGAAGGCGACGTTACCCTCAACCCAGTAGTTTGAGTCAGCAAGGATACAATCCTAAAGGGTCGGATTATTGAAAGATAATGAATTAAGTTATTAATGCAAATTATGGTAGGCCCCGCTTTTGGCGGTGACGTTACCCTCGGCTAAGTAGTCTGAGTCAGCAGGGATACAGTCCTAAATAGCCGGGTTATAGTATTAATAGTAGTTAACTTATGAGGGGGTCAAAGAGTTTGGATCCCCGCCATCCAATACCTATGGGCATTGAAGGAGATCCTACTAAATTTGACCCAGGTCCCAAGCAGGACCTCTAAACGCTGAACAAGGGCAAGACCTTTACCAAACCGTTCCCTTAACCCCCGACCAGGTAGCCAACATACCTCCATATAGACCGTGGAGATATGAATGGTGAAAATCTTTTATTTTATATAGACAGTAAAATAATGCCAAGACACCACGGACAAACGATAAGGAAAGATCACCTTCAACATATGTAACTAGTTATTAAAGTCATTAATACAAAACCAAATAAAAAGTGCAAAAGATTAAAAATAAAAAGTATTATACTAAACACTTGTCTTCACCAAGTGATGTAAGAGACTTAGGCAAACATGGCCTTGATTGTCAAGAACTCTTACGATCAATCTTGGATCCCGAGACGACTCACACACTCTACGATGGACAATGGATGATGGTGGTGGATGATGGTGTTATGGTGGTGGTGGGTGGTGGATGAGGTGTGAGAGAGGTGGTGTGCCAAGGGATGAGGGAGAATGAAACCAAGCTCCTCTATTTATAGGCTGGACAGAACGCTGGACACGGCCCCGTGCCCGTCTGACACTCTCTCTCTTCATTAATTGTAATTGCGAATTACAATTAATACGCCTGCTGTACTTTCAACACGCCCCCGTGCCCGCTGGGCACGGCCCCGTGGTGAACAATGGAAGCTTCTACTGGTTTGTCTTTTCTGCTGCTTCCTGGGCACGCCCCCGTGTTCGCTGGACACGGGGCGTGTTCAGACTCTGTTTTCTTCTCTTTGTTTTGGGAGGTGCCGTTGAGGGTCCGGGCAGTCCACTTTTGTTCCTTTTCTTGTATTTATGGTAGAATTAGTGGTCTTTTTGCTTCTTTTGTGATTTTGAGCTCATTTCATCCTGAAAATACAAAAGGAAGACAAAAACACTCTTTTTCCAACATTAGTACTTAAAAAGGGTTAGTTTTATGCCTTAATTGATGTGTTTTATATGTTGCATTTTACACACATCACAGGACACATACGTAAAACCTACGTATACTTGTATTGCTCAGTGTCCTCAGGTTGCGAAGGACACTCACGTAAAACCTACGTGAACTTATACTCACTACTACCTCGGTTGTGTCAGGCACTTACGTAAAACCTACGTAAACCCCCGCGTACCCCTATCCTCGGTTGTGAAGGATTACTTACGTAAAACCTATGTAAACTTGTACGTGTTACTGTTCTCGGGATATGTAGAACACTTATGGTTACGAATAGTCTAGTGGATATACAACATGGGAAGCCCCCACCAATAGAATGTACTATCGGCCCAGTAGAGCCACATGTTACACACGAACTTACTATTACGCATTTACTTACTGTGAACTCGCTCAACTAGTTGTTGATCCTCTGTTACATGCCTTGCAGGTCGTTAGATACATGGAGCTTGCACAGGGAGGAGCTGGTCGTTGTGGACTTGGATCATGATTGTTTCTTGAACACATTATGACATTACATACTTATTTATATTGGGTTTTACTTATACGCTTCCGCTAAACAGTGATAACTTACTTATGTTTTGGAAACACCTTTCTTATGGATTTGGTTTGGTTTAATTGCTATTACTTTTACTATATACATTGTTCTATATGATTGGTGGCTTGATCCTGGTCAGTCACGCTCCCAAGCGGTGATACTCCGCAGGTGGATTTTGGGGGTGTGACAGAACCACCCCAGGTACACTGGATATCATATCCTTTAGCTTCTGAAGCTCCCTAGATAATTCTGATGTCACAGCTGTATCCTGCAAAGATCCAGCACTGTTAGTGGCAAGAGTATTATTATTATTAGACACGTTACCAGTCTGAGGGTTCTGCCCATATCCTGAAGCATATCCTGAGCTCCTCATGGTTGACATCCTGACCGAGGAGGGTATTTCAGGAGTATGATTATGAGGAAGGCTGGGCACAATATTCCCCCTGTTATCCTTAGTGTAAACTGCGGAACTGAAGTTCAAAGTTCTGGGTTGTAGAGGAGTGACGATATCTTCGGTGGATCTGCTCGAGCCAGCTTTTAAGAGTTGTATTTCTCTTAACAACATTTGGTTAGTTTCCTGTTGCTGTCGCATTTATTCCTGCACACTTCCAAACAAGGTTAGAATTTCATCATTAGAAGCTAAAATGGGAGCAGATCCCTAAACACCCCGGGTAGGGATAACATCATGAGGTTGTGACGAAACCGGCATCCTTGGAGGAGGTGGTGGAAGCACCGAACCGGTAGCAGCAGAAGTCGTAGCGGACATAGTGGAGGAGCTCATGTTTGATCTCGAAGCCATTGTAAACAATGTGGCAAAAAATTTTGAAAACAGAAAACTGATTAGTGATTTCACAAAAATTTTTAGTAAAGAGAGCACCACTTGCCCCACGGTGGGCACCAAATTGTTTTGGTCAAAAATTACCGAAGCAATTAAGTGATCAAATCAGTTAAGTGAGGTAGTGTGCTAAAAAGTGTGTTGAAAATATGTTGGTTAAGTTGTTTAGAAAAACAGTATTCAGGATACGGCTCACGATATAGAGCTGTATCTGTGATCAAACAATGAGCAGAAAAGTAAAGGTTGACACGTGATGTACGAGGAAAGCCCTTGATCAATCTAGATCGCTGGCATAAACCCTCGGGAGCTGACAATCGCAGTTGCCTTGTTCTTATTATTGCTTCAAACTTTAGGATACAGTACAGGATATGATACGGATCAACTAAGTGTTACAATGAGATTTGAGTACAAGTGTTCGTGTGTAATGATTGCTAGAGACTAGAGAGCAAAGTGTGTGAAAGAGTGTATCTGACTTAATCTGATCCGATCAATCTATTTATAGTAAAAAGAAAGCAACCAACTATCCTATTATTCCGGGATCTGGCGAATATTCCACATGTGAATGTTGTAATCCACATCTTCCGGCTTCAACGTCTTTCTCCCAACTGTTTTGTCTGAGTCTCAAGGAGAAGAAGTCCATCTGACCGTTAGCAAACCCCAGCTTTTAACCTGCACGTGGTTAATTCAATCAACCTCAGGATATCGCCCAGGATGTTAGCAATATCCCCGTCCAGTATCCTGGTCACAAATAAACAATTAGAAGCAGGATATTAATCAAGATATGTACGCTCAGAAAATGACCTATAACAAATGCCACTGTGTTTTTTTGTCTTTTCCTTCAGTTCATACATTTTGTACATTAACTTTATTTCTATTTGATCTTTTACCTGCTGCTATATATTTTTGATGTTCTTGGAAAGTACAGTTTAAAAAAAGAAAAAGAAATTCGAACCAGATTGAAAGACCCTAAATATATTTGAGACGGGTGTTCAGAAATTCACATGGGACATGTATGAGATTAACTATATATAAATAGGATCCGTTAGGAATCACCCTTTATTGCGAGAACCGCGAGAACCAATGTGAACACAATCAAAAATACCTAAAAATAGCTAAAAAACACACAATTTTTTTTAAATATTTTTTACTTAAAATTCGCTACATTTCGTTATTAAATTTTTTTTTTACTACTAAAAGTAGCGATTTTAAGTAAAAAATATTAAAAAGAAAAAAAATTTGTGTGTTTTTTAAATTTTTTTTTTGTGGGTTTAGGTTTTAGCATATAGCTTGGGTGGGGTGTGTGTGTGTGGGGGGGGGAGGTTTTTTTTAGGTTTTCTTAGGTTATTTTGTTGTGTTAACATTGGTTCTCGCGGTTCTCACAATAAAGGTGGTTCTCAAATAAACCTTACCCTATATATATATATATATATATATATATATATATATATATATAGGGTCGAGATTCAGAGAAAACGGTAGAAAGTGTGAGAACGGTGAGAACGCTTATCGATCGTCCGATCAAAACAATCTATGGACTAGATTGGCGTGGTGGCGTTTTCGTAAATAACATCAATTTTATTACGTGGACGCGCTTCATTAAGGGTAAAAGGGTCTTTTGACTTCTCTACACAAAACGCAATCTCATGAAATAAAACGCCAAAAACAAAAATCACAGACCATTCTAAGTAAAAACGCCATTTGATATAAAACGCCAAACTTAATTATAGTAAAATCCCGCCTAAAAAAACCGCCAAAAAAAATCTTATATATACATCTCAGACCTTAAATTAAATACACATACAAAAACCCCAAACGCCATATTTAATATAACCCATTCGTCTGATAAAACGCCTGAAAACCCAAACATCAAATATCTTCTAACCCAAAAACGTTTTTTGAAATTCAGTTTGGTTGTCTGTAAGATTTCGCTCAATGAAATGGACAAAATCCTTAAGTGAGGATGTTGTCCACATCATTGAGTAAAATCTTATTGACTAATCCTCAACTTCCGTCCAATTTATAACGCCAAAACATACAAACACATTATTGAGCTTTGTTGTCAATAAAGTTTAGCTGTATGGGGTGGACAACATTGTCAGTTATATTTCTTAGCCGAGGATTAACAATGTTGTCCATCTCATACAGCAAAACATTATTGATTTTAGCATGATCAAAATTTGAGGTTTAAGGTGCTCTTATTTAGTGGCGTTCTTTTTATCGGTAAAACACCAAAAAAGTTCAAAAATTAAACATCGTTCATTATAAAATTCAAGATTGTTGGCTGAAGGGTCTAAACTCAATAACATTTTGCTGCATGGGATGGACAAATCTTCAAGAAAAAAATGCTGATGTCAGACTGTGTGCTTCCAAACAGCCACACAAAAAACTACTTGAAAAACAAAAAAAAAACAAAATGAATCATACGAAATTCGAACCAGCAAGTTAACATGATTCAAAAAAGAAGAAAGAGACTGGTGACAGTGAAGATTTGGAAGATCAATTGTTTATGTATTCTTTTCTTTTTTATTTTCCTTTTCAGTTGATTGTTATATAACAAAAACGTGATATGTAATAAAAACGTCAAAACAGCCAAAATGCTTGTTTAAACGCTATCATCCCGTAAAACGCCCCTAAAAAACTCCCAAACTATAATAAAATTACATTGAAAAAGTATTATAAAAAACCCAAAAAAAAAATAAAAAATAAAAAATAAAAAATGAAAAGCAAACTTGGAAATGTAACTAGAAACAGAAAATACAAATCAGTAATACTGAAGATAAGGAAAATTTATTATATTAGAATCTAAAACGCCAAACTTAAAAGATGAGACGTGTTACAGACTTCAGAGATAAAGCTTATCAAAAACAATAATTACAAACAGTAACTGAAAAGACGAATATGTAGGATCGGATTCTGACCCGAATGAGTCAATCAGAGGAGTTTGATCAGATACAGGTGCGGAAAACAAGTACCTGACGTAGAAACAGCTAGATATCTTCTTAATTCTCTTTTCTGATTAATTTGACAGCTTTTACAATCGTTGCTCACACCGGCAGCACCTCGGTATGGAATTCTAGATGTTACAAATGAGGTTCTCTTATACGGTATTTATAGGTGAGGAGGTCCCCTTATACGGCATGTCCATATAAGCGGACCTGATAGGTTCCCTTATACGGCATGTCCGTATAAGCGGACCTGACGAATAAGCTAACCTATTATGACCGAATAAGTGGACCTGACATAAAAGAGAACCTACTATGTCCGTATAAGCGGACCTATACTCTAAACCACGTAAACTCTCCAGTTTTATCGTAAAACGCGCCCTAATCTATACATTACAACGACAGACTCGATCTAAGACGAAAACAACAGATGTAGTGCACCAACAGAATACTTTATTATAATAATGTACCGCTTAGCTTAGGCGCCAAAAAGATAACCTATAAAATGATACGTCTCAGCAACTTCCATTTGATCAAACCAAAAAAAAAACAAAGGCCAATACTACTAAAAACCACTCATTGTAAAACGCCAAAAAATAAAAAAATCAAATATGGCTAATATGCTTTCTTGGATATTCACAATTGTTCTTCGTGAAGTTTCACTGAATGAATTGTTATCAGAGGGGAGTACCTCAGAAAGATTTTGCTGCATGAGATTGACAAAAAAATCAAGAAAAAAGATACCGATGCCAGTCATATGGCATTTTGTATTTTTTGTTCTTGAAGAAGGTTTGGATGAGGAGAAGAGATCAATGACACTGAAGAGTGGGTTGATTATAAAGATGAAGATGAAGATAAAGAAAAAGCGAAAAACCCACTCACACGTCATAGATCTATGTCCCCAAACATCCACAAAAAAAACCAGTTCAACAGACGAGCAGACAAAAAATAATCAAACGGATGGGTTTGTTAAGTTTTACATAAAACGCCATATATTTGGTGACAGTTCTTGTACTATTAAAGAAGAGAGAGATTGATGACAGTGAAGATTATGAAGAGAGATCCGATTAGGATTTTTAATTTATTTTCTTTGCTTGTATTTTTTTTCTTGTGGTTGAAATATAATCTAATAATAGAAAAACGCCAAGATACCACAAACGCCAAAATGTTTATAAAAAATAATAAAACAATGGGCCATCTTGTTATTGCCTTGAAAAACGTCATTCAAATAGATTTCCTGACCCCTTGGGTTCAACGACATACGATTTGAATACACGCTATAAACTCCAAAATGTTAATACAATGAAATCATTAAAACGCCATTAAATATTGAATTTGGTTAACGCCAAAAATCTTAAAAACCAAAAATGAAAACAATATTGGGAAAAGCGGAACTGAAAAAACAAAAGATGAAAGGACAAAAAAGCCCCTCCGCCCTATTCTAAGCAGCGGGACCCGTCAGCATCATAGACCCCATACAAGAGATTTTTTTTATAATTTATATACTAAAAGGAACTGATATATCCCTTCTCGCCAATTCCGTTTCAGCCATGCACACGGTACACCTTTATCCTGCACAATAAATTCCAATCTGATCATATATGGACATTTGATATGACATTCATACGAAGTTTCCTCGATCTTTCCTAGCTAAAAGTTATTGACTCATGTCACGGCCCCCGACACGGTTTGACCCGTTTCAGGAGCCGCGGGACAGGAATCCCGTGGTATTTAATTTAGGCGACAGCGGAAGTCTTTTTAAAACAGGATCTTTTAATCATTTAAACTGCCCGTTTCATAACTTAGGGATAAATTCCCGAAATTTACAATAATGTGATTTCTCAGGGAAATCTTTATTTTCAAAACATGTTCATTTATTTATTTACATTGAGCCACTTTTCTAAGCTGGGAGTGCTCCACGGCACTTTTCTTTTGCTCATACCATATCACCTGAAACATGTTTGAAAAAGGTTTTGTCAGCGGGGAAATACTGAGTGAATCATTCAGTTTACTGAAAACGACATATTTGTTATAATCTATAGTATTAAGGGGAATTACAATGTTTCTGATATCAAACCAACTACCCACAGTATTTGTCACTCGACCATCCATTGGCTAGCCCATTTGTCCAATGGTGTCTGTGACTGTGGTCAGATCACCCCTTGGCCACCCGTTTGTCCAAGTGTGACGGGAAACAAGTAATGTATACAAAACCCCACATACCGGCTGTACTTTGGTGATTACATAGACTTAATCCCTGTAATTATAACTTTGGAAAATAATTTGGAGTTTTGTAAAACAGTTGATAAAAAGAGAATGACTCACATTGCAGATTTACGAGCAGAGTATAAGCTTTACTGATTAGCCTTTTAACCTAATTTAAATAACAATGCACACACAAACGGGATTAGTAACTAATTCAGCAGTTACGTCAATTCACGAGATTAAACCCTCACAACTATTATCAAGCGCGATACTTAACAATTCAATGGATTCACAACGAATGACAGAGCATAGTCCGAATTCGAACAGCACTCAAACATTCAAGTTGAAATCACAATGAATAACAAAGTACAAGCTCAATTTGAGCAGCACTTGGACAATCGTTGGATAGTTATAATCGATCGGACGTTGAATCGTAATAGCGATCGAGTTATTACCCTGATTGCGGCAGCACCTCGTGATCGTGTGTGTGTTTATTGTGGTATTATAGCCTTAACTCGACGTACAGACAACAACTTTACGTCGTTTTAACTTCTACAGGTGAGTGCCAATGTCGGCTATTTATAGCAAGTTTTGGGACTCCCTTACGGACCGTAAGCCTGACCCTTTACGGTCCGTAAGCTAAGCAGTCTAATTTATAGGCTGCCTAGCTCGGGACTAGCCTTGGTGACTCAAGATTTCAGCCAATTGGAACAAAGCAACGTTTGAATTTAGATAATTACCAACTAGGGTTTGCCCCCCTCGAGTTTTAGGGGCCCTGATCCTGATTCCGATCATTCTGAAAATTTTAGGGCTAGTGCAGAATTAATTGGGTGTCTTAATTAGGGTTTTCTTATTGACTAATTATTGTCCTAATTATTGATTTTAGTGGTAGTTGTTACATTCTCCCCACCTTGAGAAAAATCTCGTCCTCGAGATTTACTGAAATAGATGAGAGTACTTTCGCTTCATCTCTGATTCCAGTTCCCAAGTATATTCTGGTCCTCTCTTGGATTCCCATTTGACTTTTACTAGCACTAGTCGTTTGTGTTTGAGAAACTTAATCTTCCGATCTTCTATTTGTAGGGGTTTCTCTACGAATTTCAGCTTTTCATTTACCTCTATATCTTGAAGAGGTACTACCAGGGATTCTTCTGACAGACATTTCTTGAGATTGGATACATGAAACACATCATGTACTCCAGCTAACTCTTCTGGTAGTTGTAACCGATAAGCTAGTGGTCCTATTCGTTGGATTACTGGGAATGATCCAACATATCTAGGACTCAGTTTTCCTTTCTTACCGAATCGTACTACTCCTTTCCAAGGAGATACTTTTAGTAGTACTTTGTCTCCGACTTGGAATTCTAACGGCTTGCGGCGATTGTCTGCATAGCTCTTCTGACGATCTCTAGCAGTCTTCAGTCTTTCCTCGATTTGCGATATCTTGTCAGTAGTTTCTTGCACAATCTCTGGACCCGATAATTGACTTTCTCCTATTTCTGCCCAACATACGGGAGTTCTACACTTGCGTCCATACAGTGCTTCGAATGGAGCAGCTTCGATGCTTGAATGATAACTATTGTTATAGGAGAATTCAATTAATGGTAAATGGCTATCCCAATTACCACCAAAGTCAATTACACATGCTCGGAGCATGTCTTCCAGGGTTTGTATCGTCCTTTCACTTTGTCCGTCTGTTTGAGGATGATATGCGGTACTTAAATTAAGTCGAGTTCCCATTGCTTCTTGGAAACTTGTCCAGAAACGGGAAGTAAAACGACTATCTCTATCCTATACAATGGAGAGTGGAACTCCATGTAAGGATACTACTTTATCTACATACAACTTGGCTAACCTTTCCATGCTAAAGGTTTCCTTCATTGGTAGAAAATGAGCTGATTTGGTTAATCGATCCACAATTAACCAAATAGCATCATTGCCTTTTCTGGTATTGGGTAACTTAGTAACAAAATCCATTGTTATGAGTTCCCATTTCCATACAGGCATTTCTAACTGTTGTAGTAGTCCTGAAGGTTTATGATGTTCGGCTTTAACTTGTGAACAGGTTAGACACTTACCTTTTTGCGTTGCATCAACACAGATCCATATCCTAATTTTGAAGCATCACAATATACTTCAAAATCCTCAGTTCCTTCGGGTAAAGCTAAAATTGGAGCATTCGTTAATTTGTGCTTTAGAATCCTAAAAGCTTCCTCTTGTCTAGATCCCCATTCAAACTTAACGGCTTTACAGGTTAGCTTAGTTAAAGGTACAACTATCCTAGAGAAATCTTTAATAAATCGTCTATAATATCCAGCTAATCCTAGAAAACTTCTAACTTCCATAGCCGTTCGTGGAGCTTTCCAATTCGTGATTGCTTCTATTTTAGCAGGATCTACGTGAATTCCTTCGTGATTCACCATATGACCTAAAAATTGCACTTCTTGTAGCCAGAATTCACACTTCGAGAATTTGGCATAAAGCTTTTCCTTTCTTAACAATGTTAAGAGTGCATGCAAGTGCTCACAATGTTCCTCCTGACTTTTGGAATAAATGAGTATATCGTCAATGAACACGATTACAAATTTATCCAGGTATGGTTTACAGATTCTATTCAAAATGTCCATAAATGCAGCTGGAGCATTTGTTAATCCAAAGGGCATGACTGTAAACTCATAATGACCATACCTAGTTCTGAAAGCAGTTTTAGGTATGTCCTCCTCTTGTACTTTCAATTGGTGATATCCAGATCTTAAATCTATCTTAGAGAAATACCTAGCTCCTTGCAACTGATCAAAAAGATCATCAATCCTAGGTAATGGGTATCGGTTCTTAATTGTAACTTTATTCAATTCCCTACAATCGATACACATTTTCATTGATCCATCTTTCTTTTTCACAAACAACACTGGTGCACCCCAAGGGGATGAACTCGGTTGTATGAATCCTTTGCTTAGTAATTCATCTAATTGCTTTTTCAATTCTAGCATTTCAGTAGGTGCTAATCGATAAGGTGTCTTAGCTATTGGTGCAGTACCTGGAATTAAATGAATTCTAAACTCTACTCCCCTATCAGGTGGTAAACCAGGTAATTCTTCTGGAAAAACATCTGGGTATTTTGAAACTATAGGGATGTCCTGAAGTTCCTTACTTTTAGTGTTAATGATTACAGAAATCATATACACCATTTCTTGTTTCCTTGAATAACTAGCCAATTTCATTACTGAAATGAATTTCAGTGGCTTTCGAGGTCTGTCTCCTGTAATTAGAATTACTTCTCCTGTGGGGGTACGGATTTCTACGGAATTCTTATCACACAGGATTCGAGCATGGTTGGCTATTAACCAATCCATTCCTAATACCACATCGAATCCGGCTAAATTCATAGGTAACAGGTTTGCAGAAAACTTATGACCTAACAATTCTATCTTTACTTCTTGCAAAACCTTGTCTATGTTGACAGAATTTCCATCTGCCGTTTCAACAGTAAAGATCTGCCTAAGGGTATTTAGAGGTAAGTTAAGAGCTTGACAGAATGCAGTATTAATGAAACTTTGGTTTGCACCAGAATCAAATAATACTTTTGCATAGACGTTATGCACTAAGAACGTACCCGCTATCACGTCTAGAATGAGTTCGGCTTCTTGAGTGGTCAGCTAGAATGCTCGTGCATTTTTCTTAGTAGTTCCTTCAGTTGCTTTAGCTCTACTGTCTGCTGGTTTAGCTAACTTAGGACATTCAGATTGGAATTGTCCTGTTTCTCTGAAGTTATAACAGATTCTTTTTTTCCTTCTGCAGTCTTCTTCCCGATGTCCTTTCGCCTTGCAGAAGTTGCAAAATATATTGCACTGTCCATAGTTTTTCTTTTTGCAATTTCTGCAGAAAGGAGGTGACAAGGATTGCCCTGTTCCCCTCTTTTTGAACTTATTGTTACTATTACCCATGCGAAATCCTTGGGTAATCTTCTGAGCCAATTCCTTTTTGCGATCTTCTTCTCTGGTGCGGACTAGTTCATCGGTTAAGGTATTCGCTAATTCCACAGCATCGTCAATCGTGCGTGGTCTCGCAGCTTTAACGATGTTACGGATTTCTCCAATTAGTCCCCAAATATAACGGGAAATAAGTACCGGTTCTGGCGAAGCCAGGGAAGGTACCACTCGCGCATATTCGAAGAATGTTGAAGTATATCCTCGACAGTCTACACCTAGCTTGTTTGCCATTTGTTCCTTCTCGTATTCGGGACAGAATTTTCTTTCGACAAGACTCTTAAATTCTTCCCAATTCATCGCATAGGCCACCCTTCTTCCTTTTGCTTGTAGCATCGTGTTCCACCATTCTAACGCCCCTTCTTTGAACAAGTTTGATGCATACATCACTTGATCTTCTTCAGCACATTTACTTATTGCAATTACTGCCTCGGTTTTCTCTAACCAACGCAGTGTTGCAGTTGCCCCTTCATTACCTGCAAATTCTGCGGGTTTACAGGCAAGAAATTCCTTGTAAGTGCAACCAGGTGTTGCAGCTTTCATTCTCTTAGGGAGTGGGGCCTGTTGCGGATCATGATCGTCATGATTGCCGCCTCCATTTATGCTGTTACTGCCGTTATTTTCTGGAATACGTTTACTAGGAATTAATTGTGGTTCGGCAGGTTTCTGAACAGCAGCCACGATTTCTGGAATAGCATTGGCTATCCCTTGAGCAATAAAGTGCTCAATATCTTGTCTAGTTATATATTGATCTTCCTGATTTTGCTCAGACTGATTTACTTCATTAACTGGTTCACTATTAGCGTTTTCCATCTGCTAATTAGTATTAATAGAAATTATTAGTGCCTAAGTATTGATAACAAAATCACAGATAAACACATAGATCAGTATAACATGCAAGCATAGCCAAAATTGTCGATGCCTCGACTTCTGTTTTGTTTTATATATTATACCTGCTTCAATACACACTTTTTATCTTACAGTGTTTTATTGCCCATTTTACAGAATTAGATTTTACTATTTTAGTTATAATACAAACAAACTTCTCCAAACCCCTCCTATCTTTTGGTTCACTGGCAGTTTCAGTAACGACGCTCCCTCTCGTCGTACTTCCAAGAGATTTGCTCCCCCATTTCCCGGATCCTATTCCCGGTGCCTATCAGTTCTTCACCAAACTGACATAGTTCAGCTAAATTTTCATAGCTCATTGGCGGATTAGGGATAGGTTCTGGATCAAATTTTGGAATTGCCAGTCATTGGTCCACTATTCCTCCATTTGGCCTAATGGTCGGGTGTGAACTAGTGGGTCTGGAATAGCTGGTCCTAGGTTTATTGGGAATTGGGCTGTAGGAGGATAAGAAAAGAGATTATCGTTGATAGGCTCTAAAACATCACAATTAGCCAGTAGGCGGTCTATTTCGTCCTGGAATGTGATTTCCTCAGACTGTTTAGAGCTTTCTCCGATCTCTATTCCCTTTTGCTTTAGGTCTATCCCTATTTCTGCTGGCTTGGAACTTTCTCCGATTTCTAGTTCTTTTCCCTTGCTCACACTCACAGGATTTTCTATTTTAGGGATTCTCCTAGGTTTCCTTCGGAGCACCTTTCGCCACCCTACATATCTTCTCTTCTTTTTAGGTTTTGCTTTTTCCAGCGGTGGAGCTTGGAATTCCAGAGGTTCCTCTATGTCAGCAATGTAACCAGTGAAGTTGTGGGAGACTTCAATTGGCACAGGATAGAGGTTGAGGTTCTGAAACGCCTCTGACATCTCATTCATGCTGTACGGCATATATGCAAAATGCACAAAATGTTAAGTTAAAACTTTGGAACAAAGCTTAACAAATAAACATTTTTATTGCACACCAATTTGTACAACATAACAGCAAACAGAACATACTCAGATCTATTTATTTATTTACTAGGAAGTACTTATTTCTAGATTTAGAGTTTAAAGATTTGCATTTTCTGCTACAGTAGCGAGCAGATACAGATTTGCCCATTTTTCATCTAAGTTATTTTCCCCTGGTGGATTACTGCTAATTTCCTGAATTTCTGGGTTAAACCTCACTCTCTTGGTTCGGGGTTTCTTTTTCTCTTGACCTTTTCTAAGGATTGAATTCCTTTTTTCTGATGTAAGTGGGTTTTCATAATTTGCCTTACGGACAAAGATTCCTTCCTCTACATTGACGGAAGTTTTGGAAGAAGAGGTTCCCTGTTCTTTGGGTGTACTATCTAATTTGCGGTAGATAGCAGAAATCTTTTGTTTACCCATACTGTAATTTTAACAATTAATCAGTTAATACACGTATATTCACAGAATGACAAATAAAATTTTCCTAATTAAAATAGTGAGCTTAATCAGTAAGCTTAAAACAGTGGCTCTGATACCACCTTTTCCTGTCACGGCCCCCGACCCGGTTTGACCCGTTTCAGGAGCCGCGGGACAGGAATCCCGTGGTATTTAATTTAGGCGACAGCGGAAGTCTTTTTAAAACAGGATCTTTTAATCATTTAAACTGCCCGTTTCATAACTTAGGGATAAATTCCCGAAATTTACAGTAATGTGATTTCTCAGGGAAATCTTTATTTTCAAAACATGTTCATTTATTTATTTACATTGAGCCACTCTTCTAAGCTGGGAGTGCTCCACGGCACTTTTCTTTTGCTCATACCATATCACCTGAAACATGTTTGAAAAAGGTTTTGTCAGCGGGGAAATACTGAGTGAATCATTCAGTTTACTGAAAACGACACATTTGTTATAATCTACAGTATTAAGGGGAATTACAATGTTTCTGATATCAAACCAACTACCCACAGTATTTGTCACTCGACCATCCATTGGCTAGCCCATTTGTCCAATGGTGTCTGTGACTGTGGTCAGATCACCCCTTGGCCACCCGTTTGTCCAAGTGTGACGGGAAACAAGTAATGTATACAAAACCCCACATACCGGCTGTACTTTGGTGATTACATAGACTTAATCCCTGTAATTATAACTTTGGAAAATAATTTGGAGTTTTGTAAAACAGTTGATAAAAAGAGAATGACTCACATTGCAGATTTACGAGCAGAGTATAAGCTTTACTGATTAGCCTTTTAACCTAATTTAAATAACAATGCACACACAAACGGGATTAGTAACTAATTCAGCAGTTACGTCAATTCACGAGATTAAACCCTCACAACTATTATCAAGCGCGATACTTAACAATTCAATGGATTCACAACGAATGACAGAGCATAGTCCGAATTCGAACAGCCCTCAAACATTCAAGTTGAAATCACAATGAATAACAAAGTACAAGCTCAATTTGAGCAGCACTTGGACAATCGTTGGATAGTTATAATCGATCGGACGTTGAATCGTAATAGCGATCGAGTTATTACCCTGATTGCGGCAGCACCTCGTGATCGTGTGTGTGTTTATTGTGGTAATATAGCCTTAACTCGACGTACAGACAACAACTTTACGTCGTTTTAACTTCTACAGGTGAGTGCCAATGTCGGCTATTTATAGCAAGTTTTGGGACTCCCTTACGGACCGTAAGCCTGACCCTTTACGGTCCGTAAGCTAAGCAGTCTAATTTATAGGCTGCCTCGCTCGGGACTAGCCTTGGTGACTCAAGATTTCAGCCAATTGGAACAAAGCAACGTTTGAATTTAGATAATTACCAACTAGGGTTTGCCCCCCTCGAGTTTTAGGGGCCCTGATCCTGATTCCGATCATTCTGAAAATTTTAGGGCTAGTGCAGAATTAATTGGGTGTCTTAATTAGGGTTTTCTTATTGACTAATTATTGTCCTAATTATTGATTTTAGTGGTAGTTGTTACAACTCAAGTGTGTAACATTTACTTATTTGATTATTTATTTGCTATTTTTTCTAATAAGAATCAACACGAAAAAAAACTATTATAACCGGTTTACTTTTGAAACAAATCGTGAAACTAAACTCACAAACACTCTGAACCTGACACACGGTTTTGATTTGGTGACATAGACAAACCTATTTGTTCTTAATTGATATATACGATAACAAACCTCATATACGATAACTGAAAGCGTCTGATATAGAGGACACAGAAATTGATATATACTCATCCAGATAGTAAACTGAACCAACATGCAACGATCATAAAAGGTTTAAAGATCAAGTAAGGTAGGGATGAGCTCGGTACCGGTCCCATCTGTGTAGGCCGCATGCTCTGATAGAACCCATGCCAACTCTCCAACCCGTCACCCAGTGATTGTGGACGACCCAAATAAGAAGAAAAAATGATCGCCCCACAGAAGAATACCTACATAAGATTCAACCAATAATTAATTGATGTCATTACATTTGTTTAAACAATATCCATTATCCATATAAGTGAAAAAAACATACCGTTTTGTAGGCAACTGCTGCAAAAAATATCCATTATCTTAAACGCTTCTTGAGGTGCATCTGTTACCCTCCCCGCTAAAAACATTTCCAGGTGCCGCAAATCGGCAGGTGCCGCTAGTTTGATCACAACTGTAAAATTTCTTGCTTTACTGCATAAAGAATGAAATGCAAAGATCTTCAAAAATATGTTCAAGTTCAAATTCATACATTTAACATCTAAGTGAATAAAATGACATAAATAATCAAAATTAAGAAACCTAATTCTGCTTGAACCATCATCCTCGTCCACAAGATTGATTTTAAATTCCTTTGAAATAAAGGGAAAAGGACCCGCTGTTGGAGGCTAGTTCACGCCAAACAGGCTCATCTTCTTGCATAGAGAGCTTCTGAGACGGTTTGGGCTTGGGTCCGTCTTGTTGCACAAAGGGCTGCTGAGACGGTTCATCTGGCTCAGCTTGAAACATAGGCGGCGATGTGGTCACAGGCTGCAGAGGCGCCTGTGTGGCTTGGTACAGGTCAGGAACCGACGACCTTGAAGGTCCATCAGCATAAGACGACCCGGACTCACCATGATGCTGACATGGATCAGTTCCTCTCCCAAAATGTGTGGTGAAAGCATACTGGATGTAGAATTAAGTGGTCCACAGCAGGGTAGATACCAAGTTCAGAAATCTGCACATATATAAAATCACTATACGCTAACCACAAAATTAGTAACTTTTGATGGGATATAATGAATTACCTGTCGGGAAAGCACAGTTGTGGTATCCAAGTGAGCAAAAGTTGTAGCAGGAGCGTGATCCGTTAAATCATCAGCAGGCACGTAGATAGCTTGAACGGATGTAATAGAACCCTTTTTAGTTGTGGTGATACGCTCTTGAAGACTTCCAAGATCTGTAGCTAAATTTAGAACATAGTCACCTAAATCGCGGTTCACTCGGGTTCGGGTACGCGGTTCGGGTTCTAAAGCTCTGACAAAGTGTAGACAACTTCAGAAGTCTGAAATCAACCCTGTATCGTCACCATGAACCATTGTCACACCCCCAAAATACCACCTAGGGAGTGTCCCTGTTAGGCGTGTGACGAACTGACAATGAGCCACTAATTACATTGAACTCACAAGTTTCAAAATAAAACTCTCTATTAAATGATAAAATTCCAACATGAGTTTATACGAAAACCAATGTGTTCAGCGGAAGCGTTATCAAAACCATACGTTAAATATTCCCAAAACAATTATATGAAAACCAATATTCCAATAAGTGAATCCAATCAACACGACCCATGACCACTCCAGCTACTTCAGACAGCAAGTTCCAAATCCATATAGCCTAACAACCTGCGAGCATGCAACAAGTGTATCAGACAACGCTGGTGAGTTCATAGTTTTACGAAAACGTTGTTTACCAAGTATGTAGTTAATCCATTGAAGTTAATTCCCGAAGTAATGTTGAAAACAATGTTGATAATACCCCAATACAAGACGGCTTCTGATTATTTTGCCCTTTCTCCAATGCTCCTATCAAAGCATTGGTCATGACTAGGTCATTAGTTCAACACCCGTCCTCCCAGGAACGGGGTGAGGTTGCCAAACCTAAGTAGCGCTACTAACTAATACCATGTTACCTTCCCGGTAACCAAACAACACGGAGGGACTTTAATGGTGATAGGAAGAGTATATTATCCAACATTCCCGTTTTTACCCAAAAGACTTATCCCTCCCAGGAATACCCACTGACTGTCCCAACCACCGGGACGCATGCTCAAGAGATGAACTCACCTTGGGTTGCTCGGTATGCTAAAGTATGTGCTCACAAATACTCGGTCAAGTCCTAAAGTACGCACGTGTACATAATCAGTTTATATTCACGAAGTTCACGTATAAGTATAATCACGGTGAATATTGAATCAGTGATCACCAAAATAACACAAAGCACGTATTCAAGCTCATACAAGTCATGCTCAACATTTATCAAAAATCAATTACTTATACACACCATTTCAGAAATCAACCCTTTTTAATTAATTCATCTTGTACACATCTTACAAATCATAGCTTTCGTTTGTCATCATCAGAGTATTAAGCTTTTGTACAAACCCTTAGACTTTTATAAAACCATCAAGTTTCATCATAGTGAACATTAAACTCAAACATATTACATTTCTTTCTCGTTGTGACACGGATGAATTATTAATAAAACATCAAAACAATCATTTAGCTAGTTAAATATTAAAAAGAATTATTTATGATACTACATTCGTTACATGAACAATTAGTTATTCTACGTACCATATAAACATCTAAATATATATATATATATATATATATATATATATATATATATATATATTTTGTATCAAAGTTAAGAATTAATCAACTAGTTAGTTGTATGCAATTTGATTCAAGAAGCAAATATGTGATTATCGTTGAATATATCATGTAATGAAAACGAAATTTAAAAGAATAATACGAAAGTTCTGTTTTCTTAGCCATTACACTATTTTTGAGATACACTCGTATAATTCAATTTTCACAATTTTTTTTTCCACATTTATTTTTGTTTGAATACATATTTAAACAGCTGGTGCTTCACAATTTCAACATCGTCCCAACTAAACTCAGATATAACCAAGGAATGCAGAACAAATTTCAGATAACATCCCCTAACCCACACTTTTAATCAACAGTTATGCATAAATCGAAAATCACGAGAGCACAAGATGATTATTGATAACTATCTACTGACCGATAACTATGCGTCTGATAAATGCACGCTACAACCGTCCGCTGCTGACGTCACCTCGCCGGACCCGAGCTACGAAACCATCTGAAACCCGTCGGGTGCGCCGGACCCGAACCACAGTGCTGCTGTCGCTGTCAGGGGTTCTACAGCCAGCTTTATCTTGGGCGTTCGCTGCTTCACATGTCACCGGACGCCGTCGCTGCTCAATCGTGAGCCCACCGCCGCAACACCACCGTCACTACCGTCGATACTCATCTCTCTGTTCTCCTCTCTCATTTGTTTGCTCTTAAAAAAAATCTTTTTTTTTTGAAGTCATTGAAGTATGTGTGTTACAGAGACAGAAGAGGAAGAGGTGGAGTTTTATGGGATTTAAAGTGTAGCCAGTCGGAAAACGGCGCCGGAATTCAGGTCTCCGGTGGCCGATCTTAGAGACGGGGAAAAGAGGAGTGACGCGGCTGTTTGTATGTGTGGGTGTGTTAGGGTTTTGAGAATGAGAAGGGAATATATATTGTATATATTATACGTGGTAGAGTTTGTGAGTGGGTTGGGCTTGGCACATGTACACGAACCCATTAGGTGCCATGACCCATTTAAACAATACTTGTTCATTCTAATTAGATACCTCAATTTAATTGTTAGCATATATACATGCTTGTATTAAATTAAACACGCTTGGCCCTGGTTTTCGGTTAAATGGTACGTTTATCTCGTCACAGATTTTTATTTAATAATAATAAGAATAGTAACAATAATAAAATAGGAATGTTAATAAGGTGCCCTTCTATCGACAATGAGAGTACGGGTTGTCACATTCTCCCCCTGTTACAGGAATTTCGTCCTCGAAATTTAAGCTAAGGTATACGGCACACTCTTATTTATAAATTCGTTATTAACCTTATTGTTGCATGTAGGTACACATAGTTTCACGAAAGTTCACAACACAGATCATGCAAATCACATAGCACATAACACATAAAGTCATGTATCACATAAAGTCACGTAATTCGCATAATAGGAAGAATTAAGATAGTTCGTACTTATTTCACATAGTAGGGAATTTCACGTAAATAATCAATTATTTATTTGTTCAATAATACTGTGTCGCGAGTGTACGTGAAATTTCTAAGACACTAGGTTTACTCGAAATTAAGTTAAAAGCCTAAGTGAAGGCATAAGTCAACGGCTGTGAAGGTCGGGTGTTAACCCTCTAATAGAAGCTTAACCTTCACAGCTGGTCAACAAGTTGTCAATACGTGGTCGAGGCAGAAGGTTCTTGACTGTCACCTTGTTGAGTTCTCGATAATACATATGAAAAAGCTTATCTTCACGGATATAACTGGGCTCCCTAAGGCAAAAAGCTAGGTCCAACAAAACTCCTGTTTAACAATTCCTGCAGTTGATTAGACAGCTCTTGCAACCCTCCTGGTGCAAGACGGTAAGAATGCGTGTAGTTAGGGTTGCTTCTGGCGCGAGATCAGACTGAGATTTCGCCTAGCCGTTGTGGAAGTAAACCCGAAAGTTCCTTGCGTAGCACACCAAAAGGAATCACGAATGATTGGTGGATCCTCGATCCTCTGTTTCCTTAGCCCTAACATCAGTAACGGTTGCTGGTATAGCGGAGTAATCCCTCCGTAGACACTTCTGGCCTTCATAGCTGAAATGGCGCTAACCTTTGCACCACTTTGATGCTTTAGAACAAATAACAATTCTCCACACAAAATTTTCTCCTCACTGATGAATCTGCGCGATCTCTGGATAACCAATCCACACTAACTACTGTACAGCAACCCTCATGGGTAGTGGAAGGAAGGTTGACATCGAATAATTGTCCCACAAAGTCGAGTTTACATCCCAGCGGACATATGAGATTTCATTTGACTTGCCATCCGTTGCTGCCACAACAAGTTTGGTTTCAAGAAACATCAGTGAAAATAGATCGGAGACGAAGCGAATAGCTACCCATCCAAGCTATCGTGTTGCTATTACGCCTGGTATAGCCTATGCCAATACTAAATGTCCTTCCATGAGCTTCATTTCCAGTGTTGTTTTTGTCACGAGAAGTTCCAGTACTACCGCCGTTCCCTTGGTTGTCGTCACCTTGACTTAACACAGTCAATCCTTGTCGAAGTCACCTTCATTTCCATACTGTAAGCTATGATCACGAGTACCTTGTTGTTTCCGCGATTGTTGCCTGCAACGGTTGTCACACCCCCAAAATCCACCCGCGGAGTACCACCGCTTGGGAGCGTGACTGACCAGGATCAAGCCATCAATCATATCAAACATAGCATTTAATATAAAAGTATTTAACGTAAATCATCATGACATGATTGATGTTTCAAAACCACACATCGTTTAAGTAGCGGAAGCATAATATGTAATCTCAAAATATTTATAAGTTCGAATTAACGTTCATGAATCCAAATCCCACAACGACCTGCTCCTCCCTGTGCAAGCTCCATAAAGTACCTAAGGTCCTGCAAGGCATGCAGCAAATAATCAACAAACTAGTTGAGCGAGTTCACAGAAAGTAAGTTCATAACATAATGCATAAGTATAGCTAGTGGGGGCTTCCCATACTAGTGTGTACTAAAGGTGGGGGCTTCCCATGTTTATCCTGGCTAATGAGGGCTTCTCATTAACGGTACTTACTAGACTAACTTCCGACCATGTGTTCTTCTTTACCGAGAACAGGAAAACGTACAGGGTCACGTAGGCTTTACGTGACGTGCCCTTCCCCGAGGACAGTGGTACGCGTGGGGGCTACGTAGGCTTTACGCAGCGTGGCCTTCCGACCTGGAAGCCAGTAGATGGTATTGGGTTACGTAGGCTTTACATAACGTGTCCTCCCGACCCGGGAGACATATGGCAATTTTACTGGGTTACGTAGGCTTTACGTAACGTGTCCTGACTAACCTGAGGACGATGGTCTATAGTCTAGAGAATGCGTAAGTACGAGTAATCATTCCATATTCAACATATCCAACCCAATTCCCAACCCGGGAATCCCATGCCTTGGCTGTGTGAACTCACCTTGGTTTGCTCGGCAGATACACAAAGAGTGCAGGTAGCAAGTAAATGGTCAACCACGTCCTATCATGGTTTATACAAGTCAGGCTTTGACTAAGGTAGTACACGTATATAGTATCACGTATAGTCATGTCAAACACGTACACGTATCAGCGATCCGATAAACAATCTAAGTGTTCGGCCCAATCATAACCCGGCCCAAATATATACCACATATTAACCTTGTGCGATCCAATGTCTAAGCCCGAAAGATAATCAGCCCAAATAACATGTCAGCCCAACAGATAAGCAGCCCAATAACATAACAGTCATAAGATTGGGCCCGTGACAGTGTAGGCCCAAAATAGTGTTTGTGCATAGCCGGTCTCGAGTCGCAACGGGGATCTCGAGTCGCAACCGGAGTTTACGAGTCGCAACAGCTGGTTGCGAGTCGCAATGGTGATCTCGGTTCATCATGGTCTGGTTACGAGTCGCAACGGGACTCGCAACCGTGGTCTCGGCTGGTGCTGTTTGTGGTCTCGAGTCGAGACGGGGAGGTTTCGACTCGCAATCTGAGTCGCAACCGGCTGTGTAACTTGTTTCCATAAATCCTGTAACAATCACTCCGTGATTCTAGCAAACAACTTAGGCAGTTTCACAATTCAGATCAATTAACAGTTTTTAACAATTTCATAACATCTTCAAGCATGTTCATATCATCAATTCATATATTCAACCTCAGTTCCCAATAATTGCATAGACATAACCCGTAATCTAATTATATAACCGAATTCCAGATCAACCATGCCTTCCCCTAAACATGTTTGCACATTAGAATCATCACAGCCGATTACAAGCACAAGTATACAAACCGATCCAGGGTTACAACAAGAACAATTAGAAACATACCATTCGGTTATCATGCATTCATACAACATATAACCAAATACAAAATATCATCAATCGATCCAACTAGCATGTGATCCGGTTACTAACAAAATCATATAAATACGTCATCATGAACATCATACTAACCGAGATGGGGAGAGAAGGATTCAGATTCAAAGGCTTCGAAGGGTGCTCGGCAGTCTTCGGTTCCGAGCCGAGAGAGAGAGCTTGGTGTTTGTGTGTGTTCTTGGTTGCCAAGATTGTGAAAACAAAAACCCTAATGAGATACATGTACGTATGGAAAGGAAGTGGGCCGAAACCCCACTTGGGCTATCTCATGGTCTCGAGTCCAACCGTATGGACCGAGTGGGTTTGTGAAATCAAGTGGGTGTTGTGCGTTTTGGGCCGTTTATAACATATCACATACAATGCACATAAACAAACATTCAATAAAATCAATATAATCACATAATTACACTAGTTCACTGGTTACACGTAATGTACGAGGCGGTAAAGTACGAGTTGTCACATTATCCCCAACTAATTGGAAATTTCGTCCCGAAATTTGGTATGCACTCACTGAGGAAGCTAGGTAAACTGTACTGTTCACTGATTTTCCTGGGGTGTCACATCCTCCCCCCGTTGATCTGGAATTTCGTCCCGAAATTCCGAAGTAGTAGCTTCAGTCTCAGTAGTGGTAGCATTGGTTTCGAATAACTGGGGGTACTTTTCTGTCATCCTGTCTTCGCGTTCCCAGGTGTACTCTGGGCCACGTTTGGAGTTCCAACAAACTCGAACAAGAGGGATTCTCTTGTGTTTGAGGACCTTTACATCCCGGTCCGTGATTTCAACTGGTTCCTCGACGAACTGCAACCGCTCGTCGATAGTAAGTTCCTTGAAAGGAATGATGAGGTTTTCATCTGATAGGCACTTCTTTAGGTTCGATACATGAAAGACATTGTGAACTGCCCCGAGTTCAGCTGGTAGGTTCAACTTGTAGGCTACCTTGCCAATCTTTTCTATGATTCCGAATGGTCCGACATACCGCGGATTTAGTTTGCCCCGTTTGCCAAAACGAACCACACCCTTCCAGGGTGAAACTTTCAATAACACCCGGTCCCCGACCTCAAATTCCAATGGCTTTCTACGCTTATCCGCGTAGGCTTTCTGACGGTCGCGTGCTGCCGCCATGCGTTGTCGTATCTGTGCAATCTTTTCTGTGGCGTCCACTACAATCTCTGGACCCGTAATCTGACTATCCCCCACCTCTGCCCAGCAGAGGGGTGACCGGCATTTACGCCCGTACAATGCCTCGAATGGAGCGGCTTGGATGCTGGTGTGGTAACTATTATTATACGAGAACTCCACCAAAGGGAGATGCTTTTCCCAGCCGTTGCCGAAGTCTATGACGCGTGCCCTAAGCATGTCTTCAAGAGTTTGAATCGTTCGCTCAGACTGCCCATCCGTCTGAGGGTGATATGCTGTGCTCATGTCCAGTCGTGAGCCAAAGGATTTATGCATCGCTTGCCAAAGTTCTGACGTGAATCGTGCGTCGCGATCCGAAATGATAGATGTGGGCACCCCGTGCCTCGAAACAACTTCCTTAAGATAGACGTCTGCGAGTGTGGAGAACTTGTCCGTTTCCTTAATCGGCAGGAAGTGTGCAGACTTAGTGAGTCGATCCACGATCACCCATATCGTATCGTTCCCACGCTGGGATCTAGGTAGGCCTGTAACGAAATCCATGGAAATTTCTTCACATTTCCATTGAGGTATCTTAGGCTGCTGAAGTAGGCCAGCTGGTTTCTGATATTCAACCTTGACTCTCGCACAGGTCAAGCATTTTCCAACGTACGTAGCGATGTGGGCCTTCATACTAGGCCACCAATAAGTAGTGCCGATGTCGTGGTACATTTTATCCGACCCTGGATGTATCGAGTAGCGAGACTTGTGAGCTTCATCCATTACAAGTTCGCGTAAACCGCCATAAAGAGGGACCCAAATCCGGCCCGTTACATAGTAAGCACCGTCGTCCTTCTGTTCCATTTGCTGTCGTGAGCCGCGTAAGGCTTCAGCCTTGACGTTTTCGGGCTTCAACGCTTCTATCTGAGCATTTCGTATCTGTGCAGGAAGGCTAGACTGAATCGTGAGCTGTAGCGCTCGCACGCGCCGTGGTAGAGTGTCTTTCCGACTGAGGGCGTCAGCCACGACATTGGCTTTGCCTGGATGATACTTGATAGCGCATTCGTAATCGTTAAGTAACTCGACCCATCGTCGTTGACGCATGTTCAAATCCTTCTGCTTAAGAATATGCTCGAGACTCCTGTGATCGGTGTAAATCGTGCACCTGGTACCGTACAGGTAGTGTCGCCATATCTTAAGCGCGAAAACAACAGCTCCCAGCTCTAAATCGTGCGTCGTGTAGTTCCGTTCATGAACCTTGAGTTGACGAGAGGCGTAAGCGATAACCTTGTCGCGTTGCATTAACACACATCCAAGTCCCCGAATGGATGCATCGCAATAAACCACGAAGTCGTCTGTGCCCTCTGGCAATGAGAGGATAGGTGCACTGCAAAGTCTATCCTTTAGGTGCTGAAAAGCAGTCTCCTGGGGCTCTCCCCAGCGATAGGTAACACCCTTCTGTGTCAGTAACGTAAGCGGCTGAGCAATCTTCGAGAAATCCTTGATAAACCGTCTATAGTAACCTGCCAGACCCAAGAATTGGCGTATTTCTGTCGGTGTTCGTGGTGCAGGCCAGTTCCTGATCGAATCTACCTTGGATGGATCGACATGGATCCCATCCTTGTTCACCACATGGCCTAAGAAGTGGACTTCACGAAGCCAGAAGTCGCATTTAGAAAGCTTGGCGTACAACTGTTCCTTCCGAAGGAGTTCTAATATCAGGCGAAGATGTTGCTCGTGTTCCTCCTGACTCTTGGAGTAAATCAGAATGTCGTCGATGAAAACAATGACGAACTTGTCAAGGTAGGGTTTGCACACCCTGTTCATAAGATCCATAAATACGGCAGGCGCGTTCGTTAATCCAAATGGCATGACAAGAAACTCGTAGTGGCCGTAACGAGTTCTGAAAGCTGTTTTGGAGACGTCCTCATCCCGGACTCTCAACTGATGGTACCCCGACCTCAAGTCTATCTTCGAATAGTAGCACGACCCTTGCAACTGGTCGAATAAGTCGTCGATGCGTGGAAGAGGATAACGGTTCTTCACCGTTACCTTGTTGAGTTCACGGTAGTCGATACACATCCTGAACGTACCGTCTTTCTTTTTCACAAAAAGTACTGGAGCTCCCCAAGGCGAAGAGCTTGGACGAATGAAGCCCTTTTCCAAGAGCTCTTGTAGCTGCTTTGACAGTTCCTCCAATTCTGATGGAGCTAGACGATATGGCGCGCGAGCTATGGGTGCTGCTCCTGGAGCGAGCTCGATCTGAAATTCGACCTGACGATGAGGCGGTAAGCCAGGTAAGTCTTCAGGAAACACCTGAGGGTAATCACGTACAATTGGAATATCCTCCAATTTCTTTTCCTTTGCTGATGCGTCTGTAACGAGTGCCAGGATGGCAGTGTGACCCTTTCGTAAACATTTCTGAGCCTTTAAGAAAGAGATGATGCCAACCATTGCACCACTCTTGTCGCCTTGAACTTCTAGAGGTTCCTGACCAGAACGAGGAATGCGAATAACCTTCTCACTGCATAAGATTTCGGCCTGGTGTTGGGATAACCAATCCATCCCAATCACAACGTCAAAACTACCCAATACTATGGGAATGAGATCGATAGAGAAAGCTTGACCAGCTAAGATAAGATTACAACCCTGAACTACGTGCGTGGCTTCTAGACTTTTACCGTTAGCTAACTCTACTACATGTTTGGTGGGTAAAAGTGTTGGTGCACGTTTTAGCAGTTGACACATTTTCACAGACATATAGCTTGTATCCGCACCCGAATCAAACAAAACAGTAACGTAAATATTGTCGAGGAGAAACTTACCCATAACCACGTTGGGATCGTTCACTGCGTCTCCTCTTCCCAAAACGAAAGCTCGACCTCTTGCCTCGTTGCCATTATTGTTGTTGTTCCCGCCGTTGTTATTGCCGTTGCCCTGGTTGTTATTGTTGTTGCGGCTCTGATTCTGGTTCAACTGAGGGCAATCGCGTTTGAAATGACCTTCAGCCCCACACTGGAAACATCCCCGGTTTCCACGCTGTGGCTGCTGCTGCTGCGGCTGGTTCTGTGGAGCGGGTTGCTGAGGCTGCTGATTCTGATTCGCAGGCCGTGGACTCCTACAGTCTTTGGCCTCGTGACCCATCTTAAGACACCTTTGACAACGACCCTTGTTACACGGGCCGTGGTGATGCCTGTTGCAGTTGTGGCACCTAGGTTGACTACCCTGATATCTCCTTTGTCTGTGACTACCAGAGGATTGCTGGCTAGGACTCTGGTACTGGTCAGTCTTCTGTTGCTGAGCTTGAGACTGAACGGATGCTGAACCTCTGCTGGAATCTCCATCCCACTTTCTTTTACTGTCACCAGATGTAGCAGGAGTAACTGAGGTGGTGACGTTAGCGGTAGCATTAACACGTTTGGGCAGTTTATTCTGGTCCACTACCTGATCAGTGATACGGTGAGCGAGGCGTTGGATTTCCTGGATGTTTTCGAGGTTAGCCGACGTCACGTGGCTCTGAATTTCTGGCGCCAATCCCTTGAGATACAACTCAATGCGCTTGTATGGAGGGTCCACCATAGTAGGACACAGAACGGCCAGCTCGTTCGACCGTTTAGTATACGCTTCGATTTCTGATCCAACCATTTTCAGGTTATACAGCTTGTCCTCCAGCTTGTGAATATCTTCACGAGTACAATACTCACGCTTGATGAGTTCCTTGAAATCGTTCCATGGGGTGGCGTTAGCAGCTGCCAACCCTAAGATCTGAACTTGGGCGTTCCACCAAGTTAACGCTATTCCTTCCAAAGTGCCGGTGGCAAACTTGACCTTGCGAGCCTCAGGGCACTCGCACATTTCGAATACTGATTCTAGCTTCTCAAACCAATGGAGGAGTCCCACTGCCCCCTCTGTGCCGCTGAAAGAATTTGGACGACAGTCCATGAAGTTCTTAAAAGTGCAAACTTGCTGCGCTGGTTGACCTATTGTGTACGAATAGGACGAAGTTAAATACGAGAGTTAATGTAGGATCTAAAGATCCTAGTGTGTGCCTATACTGCAGGATATACTACCTGCTTGAGCTGCTGCAACTGCCGCAGCAACTTGAGCTTGAACGAGAGCCTCTAGCTGGGCTTGTGTCATGTTGATTCGTCCAGACATGATCTTCATTGTAACAAGTAGCATACGTAAGAATGGTTCGCGAGTAGGGCGATGACAGAAAAGCGTAAGCACGTAGGGATTCTCATGCTATAGTATCATGTGTATCTAAGCGTAATGCGAGCAAAGTTCTAAGCAGTTCTAGCAAACAGGCAATAAACATAAACCTTATTACCTAGGATGTCGAGTCTTGCACGTGGAGCGAAGCGTCGTTGTGGATCGTTGAGAGCACTGTTCTGGTTATAGTCCGGTTTTAATAAAAACATTTTCCCCATATTAAAACCAAGTTCTCTATAACCAATGGCTCTGATACCAATCTGTCACACCCCCAAAATCCACCCGCGGAGTACCACCGCTTGGGAGCGTGACTGACCAGGATCAAGCCATCAATCATACCAAACATAGCATTTAATATAAAAGTAATTAACGTAAATCATCATGACATGATTGATGTTTCAAAACCACACATCGTTTAAGTAGCGGAAGCATAATATGTAATCTCAAAATATTTATAAGTTCGAATTAACGTTCATGAATCCAAATCCCACAACGACCTGCTCCTCCCTGTGCAAGCTCCATAAAGTACCTAAGGTCCTGCAAGGCATGCAGCAAATAATCAACAAACTAGTTGAGCGAGTTCACAGAAAGTAAGTTCATAACATAATGCATAAGTATAGCTAGTGGGGGCTTCCCATACTAGTGTGTACTAAAGGTGGGGGCTTCCCATGTTTATCCTGGCTAATGAGGGCTTCTCATTAACGGTACTTACTAGACTAACTTCCGACCATGTGTTCTTCTTTACCGAGAACAGGAAAACGTACAGGGTCACGTAGGCTTTACGTGACGTGCCCTTCCCCGAGGACAGTGGTACGCGTGGGGGCTACGTAGGCTTTACGCAGCGTGGCCTTCCGACCTGGAAGCCAGTAGATGGTATTGGGTTACGTAGGCTTTACGTAACGTGTCCTCCCGACCCGGGAGACATATGGCAATTTTACTGGGTTACGTAGGCTTTACGTAACGTGTCCTGACTAACCTGAGGACGATGGTCTATAGTCTAGAGAATGCGTAAGTACGAGTAATCATTCCATATTCAACATATCCAACCCAATTCCCAACCCGGGAATCCCATGCCTTGGCTGTGTGAACTCACCTTGGTTTGCTCGGCAGATACACAAAGAGTGCAGGTAGCAAGTAAATGGTCAACCACGTCCTATCATGGTTTATACAAGTCAGGCTTTGACTAAGGTAGTACACGTATATAGTATCACGTATAGTCATGTCAAACACGTACACGTATCAGCGATCCGATAAACAATCTAAGTGTTCGGCCCAATCATAACCCGGCCCAAATATATACCACATATTAACCTTGTGCGATCCAATGTCTAAGCCCGAAAGATAATCAGCCCAAATAACATGTCAGCCCAACAGATAAGCAGCCCAATAACATAACAGTCATAAGATTGGGCCCGTGACAGTGTAGGCCCAAAATAGTGTTTGTGCATAGCCGGTCTCGAGTCGCAACGGGGATCTCGAGTCGCAACCGGAGTTTACGAGTCGCAACAGGTGGTTGCGAGTCGCAATGGTGATCTCGGTTCATCATGGTCTGGTTACGAGTCGCAACGGGACTTGCAACCGTGGTCTCGGCTGGTGCTGTTTGTGGTCTCGAGTCGAGACGGGGAGGTTTCGACTCGCAATCTGAGTCGCAACCGGCTGTGTAACTTGTTTCCATAAATCCTGTAACAATCACTCCGTGATTCTAGCAAACAACTTAGGCAGTTTCACAATTCAGATCAATTAACAGTTTTTAACAATTTCATAACATCTTCAAGGATGTTCATATCATCAATTCATATATTCAACCTCAGTTCCCAAAAATTGCATAGACATAACCCGTAATCTAATTATATAACCGAATTCCAAATCAACCATGCCTTCCCCTAAACATGTTTGCACATTAGAATCATCACAGCCGATTACAAGCACAAGTATACAAACCGATCCAGGGTTACAACAAGAACAATTAGAAACATACCATTCGGTTATCATGCATTCATACAACATATAACCAAATACAAAATATCATCAATCGATCCAACTAGCATGTGATCCGGTTACTAACAAAATCATATAAATACGTCATCATGAACATCATACTAACCGAGATGGGGAGAGAGGGATTCAGATTCAAAGGCTTCGAAGGGTGCTCGGCAGTCTTCGGTTCCGAGCCGAGAGAGAGCTTGGTGTTTGTGTGTGTTCTTGGTTGCCAAGATTGTGAAAACAAAAACCCTAATGAGATACATGTACGTATGGAAAGGAAGTGGGCCGAAACCCCACTTGGGCTATCTCATGGTCTCGAGTCCAACCGTATGGACCGAGTGGGTTTGTGAAATCAAGTGGGTGTTGTGCGTTTTGGGCCGTTTATAACATATACACATACAATGCACATAAACAAACATTCAATAAAATCAATATAATCACATAATTACACTAGTTCACTGGTTACACGTAATGTACGAGGCGGTAAAGTACGAGTTGTCACAACGGTGTCCTGCGTCCTTTCACCAACAAGGTCCATCTTTTCGCATTCCGTGCCACGTCCTAAGGCACTGCTAATGGTGCGGGTGGTTACACAGTCCGCTCTACAGTCAGTCGTCATCGATTTTGTCCCGATTGGTTCATAAGAGTCGACTCCCACGCGCTGCTGGCTGGGGTTAAGGATTTGATTGGGGTCGAATCGCTGTTGTTCATTGCCGGTAACTCGGGTCGTTCAAATGCTGAAGTCGGTAAGGTACTACGTTTACCCTCTTGTCCATCGTTCTTGTAAGTTGGCTGAGTAATACACGGTATGTCGCGAGAGTGTTGCAGAAGTGATCGCACTTCGGGATCTAAGGCGTCAACACGCTAAGTTCCGGCAAACAAAAATAAGTGAGGAAAGTATAGTCCAATCATTTGACGCTGAGCCATCCAACTCAGGGACGTTCGTACTAGCACCAAACATCCTACACAGTTCGCTAAGCGTTCGGATGTGTGATCCAGTGATACTCGATAGCATCGAGATTCGTAAGGATTCAGATAGGGGTGAAAAAATCATGTTCGAGCATGAGACAATCACTACTATGACTCCTATAGACTGCTGAGTTCTAACATAACATCAATTAACAGAGCAGAACCCTTCTCACACTCGTTAAGCCTCACTGGGACTCACATGCACCCCACATTATTATTATGTGTGCACCCATAATAATAAGGCAATTTGCATGCTTATCTCAGTGCCTCTTAACTCGCGCAAAAAGGTTCCCCGAATTCTAGCAATAAGACAGATGACGCCACAACATAGATCAGGAAAGTTCAAGAAGAGTCGCACTCTTAAAACACGTAACATGGGTTGGTAACATAGAAGTTCATACTGCAGTGCTAAGTGTGCATTCACGTGTGATGTTATTCATAAGCAAACACTAGATAGATATACTATGCAATAGTCAACGAGAAACGAACCTTGCAGTCTGGAGCTGAGTGTCATGGTTGATTTCGGAACTGTTCAGTTATAGTCTGGTTTTATGAAAACGTTTTAAAACCAAGTTCACTATAACCAATGGCTCTGATACCAAACTGTCACACCCCCAAAATACCACCTAGGGAGTGTCCCTGTTAGGCGTGTGACGAACTGACAATGAGCCACTAATTACATTGAACTCACAAGTTTCAAAATAAAACTCTCTATTAAATGATAAAATTCCAACATGAGTTTATACGAAAACCAATGTGTTCAGCGGAAGCGTTATCAAAACCATACGTTAAATATTCCCAAAACAATTATATGAAAACCAATATTCCAATAAGTGAATCCAATCAACACGACCCATGACCACTCCAGCTACTTCAGACAGCAAGTTCCAAATCCATATAGCCTAACAACCTGCGAGCATGCAACAAGTGTATCAGACAACGCTGGTGAGTTCATAGTTTTACGAAAACGTTGTTTACCAAGTATGTAGTTAATCCATTGAAGTTAATTCCCGAAGTAATGTTGAAAACAATGTTGATAATACCCCAATACAAGACGGCTTCTGATTATTTTGCCCTTTCTCCAATGCTCCTATCAAAGCATTGGTCATGACTAGGTCATTAGTTCAACACCCGTCCTCCCAGGAACGGGGTGAGGTTGCCAAACCTAAGTAGCGCTACTAACTAATACCATGTTACCTTCCCGGTAACCAAACAACACGGAGGGACTTTAATGGTGATAGGAAGAGTATATTATCCAACATTCCCGTTTTTACCCAAAAGACTTATCCCTCCCAGGAATACCCACTGACTGTCCCAACCACCGGGACGCATGCTCAAGAGATGAACTCACCTTGGGTTGCTCGGTATGCTAAAGTATGTGCTCACAAATACTCGGTCAAGTCCTAAAGTACGCACGTGTACATAATCAGTTTATATTCACGAAGTTCACGTATAAGTATAATCACGGTGAATATTGAATCAGTGATCACCAAAATAACACAAAGCACGTATTCAAGCTCATACAAGTCATGCTCAACATTTATCAAAAATCAATTACTTATACACACCATTTCAGAAATCAACCCTTTTTAATTAATTCATCTTGTACACATCTTACAAATCATAGCTTTCGTTTGTCATCATCAGAGTATTAAGCTTTTGTACAAACCCTTAGACTTTTATAAAACCATCAAGTTTCATCATAGTGAACATTAAACTCAAACATATTACATTTCTTTCTCGTTGTGACACGGATGAATTATTAATAAAACATCAAAACAATCATTTAGCTAGTTAAATATTAAAAAGAATTATTTATGATACTACATTCGTTACATGAACAATTAGTTATTCTACGTACCATATAAACATCTAAAAATATATATATATATATATATATATATATATATATATATATATATATATATATATATTGTATCAAAGTTAAGAATTAATCAACTAGTTAGTTGTATGCAATTTGATTCAAGAAGCAAATATGTGATTATCGTTGAATATATCATGTAATGAAAACGAAATTTAAAAGAATAATACAAAAGTTCTGTTTTCTTAGCCATTACACTATTTTTGAGATACACTCGTATAATTCAATTTTCACAATTTTTTTTCCACATTTATTTTTGTTTGAATACATATTTAGACAGCTGGTGCTTCACAATTTCAACATCGTCCCAACTAAACTCAGATATAACCAAGGAATGCAGAACAAATTTCAGATAACATCCCCTAACCCACACTTTTAATCAACAGTTATGCATAAATCGAAAATCACGAGAGCACAAGATGATTATTGATAACTATCTACTGACCGATAACTATGCGTCTGATAAATGCACGCTACAACCGTCCACTGCTGACGTCACCTCGCCGGACCCGAGCTACGAAACCATCTGAAACCCGTCGGGTGCGCCGGACCCGAACCACAGTGCTGCTGTCGCTGTCAGGGGTTCTACAGCTAGCTTTATCTTGGGCGTTCGCTGCTTCACATGTCACCGGACGCCGTCGCTGCTCAATCGTGAGCCCACCGCCGCAACACCGCCGTCACTACCGTTGATACTCATCTCTCTGTTGTCCTCTCTCATTTGTTTGCTCTTAAAAAAAATCTTTTTTTTTTTTTGAAGTCATTGAAGTATGTGTGTTACAGAGACAGAAGAGGAAGAGGTGGAGTTTTATGGGATTTAAAGTGTAGCCAGTCGGAAAACGGCCCCGGAATTCGGGTCTCCGGTGGCCGATCTTAGAGACGGGGAAAAGAGGAGTGACGCGGCTGTTTGTATGTGTGGGTGTGTTAGGGTTTTGAGAATGAGAAGGGAATATATATTGTATATATTATACGTGGTAGAGTTTGTGAGTGGGTTGGGCTTGGCACATGTACACGAACCCATTAGGTGCCATGACCCATTTAAACAATACTTGTTCATTCTAATTAGATACCTCAATTTAATTGTTAGCATATATACATGCTTGTATTAAATTAAACACGCTTGGCCCTGGTTTTCGGTTAAATGGTACGTTTATCTCGTCACAGATTTTTATTTAATAATAATAAGAATAGTAACAATAATAAAATAGGAATGTTAATAAGGTGCCCTTCTATCGACAATGAGAGTACGGGTTGTCACAACCATCACCATCACCCCAATCTTTAAACAATACATTTATATTCAAAACTTAAACCATACAACTTATCATTTTTTATCGAATCTATGAAAAAGGATCGGTACCATGGCTCGAACTTCATGTGCAGTTGCAGCTCCAATCTTCTTATCTATTTTTTAAGTATTCTACACTTGTTGAATTATGAATTAAGGTTGTTAGTAAAACGAACATGATAACACTGAAATCCCTGTGTAGCCCTTTGTACACAAATAATAAATATGTGCGTTCTTAAAAACCACTCAATCAAAGCACCATACAAAAGAGAATGCAGTTTTTTTGTTCTTCACCCCATAAAAAAAACTAAAAAATGGTGTGGTGGGTTTTTATCTGGGTTGTTTTGTTCAAGATCTGAAAGTGTTCATGATCTAAAAAAACAAATGAAATAAATCATAAAAAAGGACTATGAAATTGAACGCTTACTATCTCGTTGAACAGAATCTCCAAAGCAAAGAGCAAATCTGGGCAGAGTAAAATAGAACAAAATTAGGGTTTGAAAGTTTAATGAAATTAAGAAAATATGCATGAACCAATGTTGTTGCCTAATGATGAACATCAAACATTAAACCTCAAAAAGTTGGTTTCGCGGCTCGAACCCTAACCGCCGCCATCACTGTCCATCTTCAGAGGTTCCACCACCGCAGCTTCGTCGCATACCTCTTCCTTGACACGACGATCAGCATCTCTAGAACCAGAGAAGGGACAAAGATAGCGTGTCGCAGAAACCAAGGAGGAGATGTGAGATCTGAAAGTGTATTCGTGGTTGGTTTTTGTTCAGATCTGAAAATGTTTAGGGCTTTTGAAATTCAAAAGGCCGCCCAAAAGATTTAAGGGTGTTTAAAAGCCACGAAATCCGTTTTTGCATTAGAACATTGTACATCATTCGATCTGGGAGAAACCCTAGATCTCGAATCGCCATTGAGAGAGAGAGAGAGAGTGAGCAGAGGATGAGATCTAGAAACCCTAGTCACGTAATGGTGTCCGCGTGTTTGGTTTGTGTGAAAGGGTATAAGTGGAAAGTGAAGTTTTATGGTGCTTAAAAGACTTGTACATCATGCTTTAGAGGTGTTTTAAAGAAATTCCAATGACCTTAAGAAGTCCTTTGGATATGTATATTATATATAGAATATATATATATATATATATATATATATATATATATATATATATATATATATATATATATATATATATATATATATATATATATATATATATAGGTAAAGAGTACTGTACAATATTGCTTATCGTACATTACGTACGCTTCAATCTCAGCCGTCAGATCATCTTCTCGCATTTTAGAATCGCATGTTGTTTTTTTATAACAATTTTGCATGTGATAATTTTTGATGAATTCGCATGTTGTTGTTTTTTACCAATTTCGCATGTGATAATTTTGATGAAATAGCATGTTTTTTTATAACAATTTCGCATGTGATAATTTTTGATGAATTCGCATGTTGTTTTTTGTACCAATTTCGCATGTGATAATTTTGATGAAATAGCATTTTGTTTTTTTGTAACAATTTCGCATGTGGTAATTTTGATGAAATCGCATGTTAAAAAACCAACATGCGAAATTGTTACAAAAAAAAAACAACATGCGAATTCAATGCGGGAAGATGATCGGACGGCTGAGATTGTAGCGTACGTAATGTACGATAAGGGCATTTGTACGTTAACCTAACCATATATATATATATATATATAAATATATATATATATATATATATAGGTAGAGGATCCTGTACAAAGTTCAACTTTTGTGATAAGTGTGAGAAATAATTTGGGAATGACAAGTGTCCTTTATCTTAATTAATTCAAAAGGGTGTATTAGTAATTTTTCATTCTTATCAATTATTATCAATTAATTGATTCCAAGATAACTGCCAAAAAAACTGGCGATAAGATATTTTAGGGATTCTTTCGAATTTTAGTGTTTTATCAATTAATTTCATGTACGCATCATTCTTCATCAATTCTTAATCAAGTATAATTGTTTTAGTGTTTTCTCATGAACGAAGTTATATTTTTTCTTTATATTTAGATGTATAGTGTCATATCGATGATCAATAGTTTTATATTATGTACAGACATCTTAATTTCCTTACATAGTGTTCTATACATTAACAGTGTTATATGTATAGTGTTTTATCCCCAATCAATAGTGTTATATACTGTACAGACATCTTAATTTCCTTTCATAGTGTTTTATCCCCAATCAATAGTGTTATATTCTTTACAGACATCTTAATTTCCTTTCATAGTGTTTTATCCCCAATCAATAGTGTTTTATACATTGAATTGTTTAGGGTAAGTTTTTGTTTTAGTGTTTTATCATTAACGGTGTTATTTTTTTATATTTATATGTATAGTGTTTTATCCCCAATCAATAGTGTTATATTCTGTACAGACATCTTAATTTCCTTTCATATTGTTTTATCCCCAATCAATAGTGTTATATTCTGTACAGACATCTTAATTTTCTAGTTCATAGTGTTTTATGATTATTAACTGATTTAAATCAACATATTATTGTTAATTAAACTGTACAGTGACTTACAATAGTCAAGGAAATCGGATAATCAACTTTTAAAGGGAAGTCGCTAGTTTTTAGGAGAATAATGGGGGTTCTGGTTGTGTAGGATACAGTTACCATATTTGAAACATCCGAAAAGACACTATTGCCCTTCAATTTTACATAAGGTCCTTCTAATTAAAACACAATTTACATTTTATACCCTATTGATCTCAACCATTAGATCAAATATCCAATGGTTTAAAACACTTCTTATCCTTCTCACATTTTAAACATTTTTTACCATATCCCTACCATATATATATATATATACATATATATATATATATATAGTGAAGGGTTCAAATGAGAAGAATTTTTTTGTAAGAAGAAAAAAAAAGAAGTTTCAACCAATAAGAATGCTTCATTTTACTTCATTTAATATTTGCATTTAATTTTAATATAAGGGTATATTGGTAAATTTACAAAATGTCACACCCTGACTTTTGCGGAAGCGTGGGTTATTTGGTGTGACTTTTTAATACCATTGCATATGATCATAACAACACTATATGATAAAACCAGTAAATGTACATCCAATAATTTAAGTTTAAAAGTAGTACAACGTAATTGCCTGAAATGACGAGACCAAATTCAAGTTACCAACCATAACATGTTTTAAGGAGTTCAAAAAGACTCAACAAAAGATTTTAAAACAACCCCGAGTTTAGGACCACGTATCTCGTCCAGGATTAAGATACGCCTCCTAAGCCCTAATGACTTGGATGACATCTTTATTCACAACGCAGCTTAAGAACTCCAACGCCCGCCAGATCCGTTTACTAATTCCCTAAATTACATGTAGTTTGAAAAATCAACAAAAGTTGAGCGAGTTCATGTGTAAATGAGTATGTATAAACCTTTGTAAAAATGTCTGTATGTATGAAAATCCCTGGTACGTAGCAATTAAGGAAAAAGAGACCACCATTGGGTTGCAAAGCCAATGATAAGTGTGAAGTGATGCACGAAGACTCAAACCTAGCGGATTTGTGCGTCGGGCACTTAGTCATCTCATGGTCCACTCAGCGGACTCAGGAGTGGGGCTCGCTACACCCAAATAGATCTATCACTAATGTCCCTCGGTCCTACAACGAGGATTAACAGCCTTAAGTGTCATGCCCACCACTCACATGTTCGCGTAATAAAAACCCTCCTTAAGCTAACCATGCCATGTAAATAAATGTCTGTAATGCCTGTAAATGTCTGTAACATGTATTTCACCCCCGAGGTGTAAAACTGAAAACAGTTAAAGAGAAAAGGGGGGCATGAACTCACAGTATTGCGTCTTCGGTACTTGTAACCCAAATCTCCTCAGCAAACACGACTACCTACAATGGTCTAACGTATATTAGACGAACGGGTCGTGCCTTGTCTCAGTATTTATGTTTTTGAGTTACGTTTCTAATATTATTTCGAGTGATAATTATTTGTCAAAATAATTAATATTTCAACTTAATCATATGTCGTGTTGGAATACTTGTTCATTCCATATTCTAGTATCAATACTTCTAAAGTATCTTATATACGCGTTTCCTTCCCAAGGATGGGATGCCGGAAACATCTTTTTAAGTCCCTTTTAGAGAATATATATTTAACCATATTCATGTATGAAACTAACCTCCGATACTTTGTATTTTGTGATAAATATTATGACGAGTTTTATCTTTGAAAACAAAATCTAAAGTATACTAGTAAACACCCGTCTCAAAAATATTTGTCAAGTGTTAGGATTTTCGGAAAATTTCTTCATAGTCTCCTTTGTAAATAGGGGTGCCCATGCCTCATAGCATATCTTTTTCTTTTACATATATCCCGTAGATCGTTCTCAATAATCAAACCGACGTTTAGACATACAAAGCATTACTTACTTTATTTCAGCTTCATTACCCAAAACTGGTCTGTTTTCGAGGATTTTTATAAAATAGTTAACCTTTTCTAAAAATTCCCAAATTTCTACAGAATGTCTCACACGATCCAAATTTTATTGTGTAAAAATATCAGGGTCCAGTTCGTTACCAATATTTTATACAAATTTATTTACCCGACTACAATCAGATTTGTTACTTTCTGATTTCAGTTTACGGAATAATTCACTAAAAATTAACCGTAAGTCCGATTGATGAAACTCTAGTTGGAGGATCATCGTAACAACGGTGACCATCTACTGTAAAAATTCCATGAGTTGATTCTACTCAGGTTTCAAGTTATGACTCCGAATACAACACACTTTTTCTGCAGTAAAAACACAGCTTAAGCTGCTGTCCAAAAACAGTCCTTTAAAAATAGTAAACGACCTCGAAAAATTACGATTCCAGTGCTATTTGTTCGGTTATTCCAAAATGCATATTTTAGGCTTCAGAAAATCAGTTTTTCCATTTAAAACGGTCCAGTTACAGCCTGTTGAAGTTGGCTGGAAATACCAATCAGCTTGCTGTTTACAATGTAAAAGTTACTAAAAACGCATCAACAAGGGTCCTAACCATGGTTTATCGATGACCTAATGTTCAAACTTCAATCATGCCTTAACCAACCCTAACCAACCAGATTTCAACTTCATACAAACTTTTTATATAGGGTTTTTATGCAGAATTTCATGTTCATCTTTTTAGTGTTCATTTTCTTGTGTTACTTGATTATCATCATCCTACTAAATATCATAACAAAGAACAAGATGAAACAATGGTGTGAAGGGACTTACTGCTAGCACAAGGCTAGGGTAACAATCTTAGTGATGAAGAAATGATAGTGCTAAAGTCTTGAACAAAGCTTCTTTGAGAGCCTTCCAACTTGTAACTACTTTGAATGATCTTTAAGCTTGGAAAGGGGACTTGTATGGAGAAGATGAAGTTATGAGAGATGGTGGTGGTGATTTCGGTTATGGGGGAGGGGGGAGCCGAAAATAAGGGGTGGGGTGAGTGAGAGAGTGTGGATTTGCAATGATGAGTGATCTTGATTGCCCAATGCATGTAGAGATGCTCTTACCCATGAGCCACCCTAATTCCTAAGGTCATGATCACCTATCTCTTGGCCAACCACAATCAAGATTGCAAGAATAATATCTCCACAAAATATATGGTCATGATTTGCTGAAAAATCGGTTGGGGGGGGGGGGTAATTTGTAAAAGTTGTGACTAAATGGTAACTAAGCAGTTAAATTGTAAGTATGGACTTGTATGTGTAGGAAAATGATTTTTAATGGGTGCTATGGCAAACGGGTACCATGACTAGCCAAAAATAGTAAAGAAATGCTATTGACAATAATTTAGTGTCCCGGGTAATGTCCGGTTGTTCGGTTACGTATCGTTCCGTTAAAGTGTTAAATTGTACCGTATAGTGTCTTTTATGCATCTTTTTGTAACGAAATCATTCCTGGCACTTAGGAAAGTATACATGACCACTCTGCCATATTTGTGTATTCTACTGGTACAATAAAATGCTGAATTTTATAAAAGAATGCAGAATTCTGTACTTAAAATGAGTTTTAGGCACTTCCCGGCACTATATCTATCACCTGATGACGCAGTCTTATGGTCCTCACTTCCCTACACTCCAAACCAGTGTAGTACCCTATCCCTGGCTCACACTGGCCATATAAACATTGTCTGTCTATGTGCTGGTATTGTCAGCATTATTTCTGAATCAACCGTTCAGTGTGTCAACTGTGCTAAGTGCATCAAGTATGTCACTAATGTTGGCGTGTAATGAATGGAGTGATTGTATAAAAAGTGATGCATGTATATATGATATAGAATCATAGAGCAGTTTAAATTATTAGTTGTAATCAAGCACAGTCATTAAGCACGTAATTAAGATTAATTAATTTGTACAGTACCTGAAATTTTGAGGGTTGTCACACAAAAATCATTAATTTGTATTCTTTCCCTTTAATAACTAACTAAATTAAATTGGTAACTCTTTTTCAAAATTTATACTTTTTCCAAATTAAAAAAACAACTTAATTTAAAGTGTAGAATAAATTACTAGCTGTGTAGGATAAATTACGAGTCGTGTAGGATATATTTCGAGGTGTGTCGGATAAATTTCGACTGTGTAGGATAAAATTCTATAATATATAGGGTATATGTAGGAAAATTTTGATATGTGTAGATTTTGTAGATTATATGTATGATAATTAATGATTAGTTGACTAGGGGACCGCTAAAATGAAAACCACCTCCAGTTGTAAGAACCGAGAGAACCACTTTCTAGCCACTAGATCAACAAGATGGATGGATGAGATTAAAAGTAACCAAAATTAATATTAAATACATTTTGTCTTATTATGTCTTTAATTTTTTAATTGAAAAGGGTAGTTTAGTAAAATATTTTTTTTTTGTCTTTTAGTCTTTATTATTTTTTTAGTACTTTTTTTATTATTATATTACTTTTTTATTTTTTAAACAAATTTTTTTTATTAAAATCATTTTTAAATTCAATTTTTTTTAACGAAAGTTTTTTTTTTGCGCGCCGGTTTTTGCACGCCGTTTTACGTCCGGCTTTTTCACGCATCGTTTTTTAACGCGTCGTTTTTGCACGACGTTTTTTACGCTCGGCTTTTTCAAGTGGCGTTTTTTCTTGCGCCGTTTTTTACGACCCGTTTTAACGCGGCGTTTTTTACGTCCTGTTTTTTTCACGGTGGGTTTATGCCCCGTATTCACGCCTCTTGCGCCGACGCCGTTTTATCACACGGTTTTTCACGTTTTACAATTACGTTGAAAAAGTTTTACGTTTTACATAAAAGTTTATGTTTTACATAAAATTTACGTTTTACGTTAAAAAGTTTACGTTTTACGTTAAACTTTTTAAACTTTTTACGTTTTACGTTTTACATGAAACTTTTTACATTTTACGAAATTTTTTTACGTTTTACGTTAAAATTTTTACGTTTTGCGTTTTTACGTCCGGCATTTTCACGCGTCACTTTTTAACGTGCCGTTTTTACGCCCGGCTCTTTCACGCGCCGTTTTTTTAACGCCCCGTTTTTTTACGCGCCGTTTTTACGTTTTACGATTTACATAAAAAAAGTTTTACGTTTTACGTTAGAAAGGTTACGTGTTGCGTTAAAAAGTTTACGTTTTACGTTAAAAAGTTTACGTTTTATGTTAAAAAGTTTACGATTTACGTCAAACTTTTTACGTTTTACGTTAAAAAATTTATGTTTTATGTTAAAAACTTTACGTTTTTACATTAAAAAGTTTACGTTCTACGTTAAAAAATTTATGTTCTACGTTAAAGAGTTTACGTTTTACGTTAAAAAGTTTACGGTTTACGTTTTACGTTATACTTTTTTACGTTTTACGTTAAAAAAATTTACGGGTCAACGGTACAGTTTTACGTTAAAAATTTATGGGTCATATTTATACATACTCAACTGTAACAAGGGATGGAGCTGTTTTTTTAACACTTTACACAACCCATCCCCAATTAAACCTCTACATACAAAAACCCCATTTCGACAAATCAACAAATCGACCAACAAGTGTGCATATTCATTTCACAATCAAACAAACACTTGGCCATGAGTACCTAGTTAAACATCACTGATACATTTAACAATTTCATTCACTCAAAACCTCAAGAAAAAAAATACATGAATTCAAAATAAACACCGATTTGAACATCATTTGGACCCAAACCAACCTATCTCAATATATCTATTGCATCTTCTCTGTGTTCAAATCCATTTCCACTAATCACCTTTAACACCCATTTTCTCATAAGCTATATGCTTCAATTAATTCAAGAATCAATTCAAGTTAAAATATGCTTAGAACATATAACAATCCAAACTTACATACCTGAATTGCGACTGGACACTGGGTATAAGAACAACTTGAAAACTTGATGCTAATCGGCAGTCGCCGGTGGTCACTCGGTGGTCACCGCTTACACCTTTCTTCTCCTTCCTAATTCTTTCTTCTTTGCAGACCTTCATCTCCTCAAAACAAGACACACACACAAAACCTACATCCCCTCTCGATCTATACTCCAAACACACAACCAAACAACCAGCTCTGCTCTCCTCTTGCCTCTCTTCTCCGGCTCCGGCAACTGGAGTGGCGCCGGTTAACTGACCGTTCCTTTGTCGACGAGTCTCCGGCCACCACCACTCTGTAGGTATTATAGCAACTATAGGATCGGTTTTGACCACTCGAATGAGTCAATTTGAGTAATACACACTATTTGAGTGGCGGAAACACTCAAACAGAGTAGAATCAGACAGAAAAGAGTAGAAAACAGATGAAGATGCTTTGCAGATACTTTAACTACTTGCTTCTCATTCAATTTCACGTGAAAATCCGGCAGAGTAATAGTACACCACAGACCTGACCCTTCCGTTTGAAGTTAACACAAACAACTTCAAACGGTCACCATTCATACCCTTCCGTTTGAAAGATAACAAACATAGTTCAAATGGAACCCCTATTAAAACATCAAAACTTTACATATCAGACTCCTAAAGTATACAAACTTGACATATTTAGACCCTAGACTTAAGGCATAGGCTTTAGACATAATGCACTAACAAACTCCCCCTTTGATACAGCCGCAGTCTTCAGTCCTGGTCTTCGGGTCTTCAAACAGCTCTATACGTCTCTTCCCTTGGCTTTGGCTTCCTGCTCAGCGCAACCCTTATTCTTTCATTCTCTTTCTTCCCCGCTTTCTCTTCTTCAGCTTGCATCTGCACAAACGTACCTTTCTTTTCTTCAAGCTTTTGACGTTCACGCTTAGCTTTTCTTTTCACCTTCTCGTCAAGTGACCACCAAGATGATTTCCATTTACTTTCAGAATTGATGCCTTTCTGAAAGCAAAGGGAAACTACACGTTGAAACTGCTGCGCTTGATCTCTATGTGCTGGTTGATAGTGAATCTTGTTGATGAAAAGACATTCTATATCCTTCGCCGAGTAATTTACCAGCCACATTGGATGATAAACATGAATTTCTCGAATCTCCCCACCAGCTCTGTAAGTAATGATTGCTTCAGTTGAAATACAACTATAAACCCAACCAATGAAGCCTTTATAGAAATCTTGTTCCATCTGAGGCATTGGAATTGTCTTCATTGTTCTCGGAGGCTTAACATTAAGGATAGTCTCTGTAACACCAGTCTCTGGATCTACCCTTTGCACACGCTTTGGATTATGTGGCTTCCATTTACAAAATTCTTTCAAAGATTCATACTTGATGTAGCCCCACATAGCCATATTGTAGGATCGTTTTGGCGACCCGAATGAGTCGATCAGAGGCGTTTTCGTCAATTACAGGTGCGGAATAACAAGTAATCAACGTAGGAATAGCACACAATTCACTTTAAACACTTTTTGTATTGATTTGACGGTAAATACAACGAGTTCTCGATCCGGCAGCACTTCGGTACTAGATTTTACCAAACGTTACAACTGAGATCGCCCCAAGGGTATATATAAGGATCTGGAACCGCTTATTGGACAGGCCCAATAAGCGGCCCACACATGTAATTCGAGCGGTCCATACAAGTTGTCACTCGAGCGACCCATACTTGTCCGAACGAGCGATCCTAACATGTTGACATTTAAGCGGTCCTAAATCCTAATAGACCAAATGAGCGATCCAACTATCTAAACTCTATACAATCTCACTATTTCTCGTATATTGTGCCCAGATCTAACATTTAAGACGTATGACTCGATACAAGACGTAATCAGCAGATGTAGTGCACCAACAGACTCCCCCTCAGATGTTGATGGAGTCGACTATCGAGTCACACCATTGTTGTGGCTTCACATCTTCAGTCTTGATCAGTCTTTGGGCTTCTAGCTTTCTAGCTTCAGACTCCCCCTCTCGATTTGCTGGCATTCCTTTGATCTTCAGCAACATCTTCAGGATCGTTGTCTGGCTTTCCTGCATAAACTCTACCTCAGAGTAAATTTCTTTCACATACATATTTTAAACATATGAACTTGCATCAATCCAGATTCTCATTCAAAACAAACACAGATTTTGATGAACCACTTGACATGTTAGATTATGAAAACATTTAATTTCACACACACACTCCCCCTCAAGAATTGCTCATCATGTTTAGCACTCGGAATGTTGAAAAACATTTAATTCAACATTAGTTGTCGAAAATCTTTTTGAATTTTCAAAAATTTATGCTAAAACACACCAAAAATCTTTTTGTATTTTGAAATAAAGAAACTAAAATGCAGAAATAAACTATTTACAAACAATATTTTTTGTGAGCTCGTGCAAGAGGATCATATCAGTTTTGAGACAAATCACCAACACCGTTAAGCTTTAAACATACTCAATTATAAACAATTTACCTAGATTGTCAGTATGTTTGTCCACTTAAATTTTCACACAAATTTCAATCGATTCGAGATACGATATTAATGTTTTAGAGACTTAAACTTAATTGTGTATCACTCCACTTGAATATACTCCCGTATCCAGATCCCAAATATTCAGTCTTACAGGTGAGTATACCACAGATGATATCTGTAAAGGGGTAATATGCGAGGGCCGTGAGAGCTCAGGTCGATACTTCCGTATACGCAGAGAGATGACGGCTTCGACTTTTGGTGGGTCCCCTTTAGAGGATCTTTTGTTACAACAGCAAAGATTACCAATTTTATTGTTTAATCAGTTTGCTGAGGGCGGCGCTTATATTTCAAAGCTTTTTGCAGAAAGTATTATTCGGGGACTAGGTCAGTACTTCCATACAGCAGAAGTCCCGGGATAATACCCCAGATATCACTGAGCATAAAGACCTAGTATCTCAGAATACGGGACCTTTCAAACAAGATTTCGGGGGTTACCCATATATCCAAGAATAGTTACCCATGAATTAAGCAAGTTTGATTTAGGTTTATATCTCGTTTCAATCTACTAAATGTGAGAAAATCTACTGACACATCCGTAGTAAGATCGTTTATCACATTTAAACTTTCCAATTCTTTAGCGTGTTGTGATAGTCCACTGATGTACTATCATTTCCTCTTTTATGCAACAAAAACTCATTTTTGATTTTATCATGTTTTTGACTTTTTCAAATTTTCTGATGTTTTTGGATTTTCTCTAAAAATTCTTACTCCCCCTAAAATTTAAATACATCTAATGAAAATTGAAAACAAACTATACAGAACATGATAACTGATATCGAATCTCCTCAATTCGCCATTCACTAGGCATAAACAATCAGAACTCCCCCTATCAACAAACTATTTTCCCATTTAGATTTCAAAACACTTAAGTTTGTTTTAATCAAAATGGTTTTTCCGGAAAATAAGTTTGATTGATTTTACCAATTGTAGATTATCATTTGTAGAAATATTGTAGGACAGGTTTTGAGACCGTTCGATTGCGTAACGAACGTTTCACGTGCGGAATCCGTGAACGAACGTGACCGAACACACGATAACGTACTACTAATGTGATTCCATTGCTAAACTTGACGTGTACGGTACAAGAATCACAAATACAATACTTTCTCTCTCTACTTTCTCTCTCTAGAAAGTCTTCTCTCCAAGTCTTCTCCAAATCTTCTATCAAAATCTAACTAACTCATGACATAATCCCCTATTTATATGGTCAAGGCACTTTAATGATAGTTATCATTAATTACAAGTTTGCCACCTTGCCATTTCTATCTAGATACGACATTATGCGCTTGATATCTTCCGGCTTTTCACTACGACTCGGATTGACGAAGGCGATAGACAATAAATGCATCAACAATCTCCCCCTTGGATATTGCCGTAGTCAATCTCGTAGTGAAACTCGTAGCAACTTGACTTTCTCTAAAACTAAAACTCGAACGAAGATGTAGTCGACAGACAACTGCACTAACAAACTCCCCCTTGGATGTTGACGGAATCTTTAGTGAGAGTCTTCAACTACTCTAGATTGAACAGAATCCCGGTGGATCTGTTTTCAGCTTCCGTTGCTCTTTTTCTTCAGACTCTTTAGGCTCCCCCTTTCGTCAAGCTTCCGTGCTTTTGGGATCGACGCCTTGCTTTCCGAATACAAGCTCCTTTTGCTTTAAGCTCGTCTTCAGACTCCCCCTTAGACTTAGCTGTTGGGATCGTAGTCTGGCTTTTCGTAGCAACAAAAATTCGAAACCTGCACATCTCAACCTCTCTATTACAAACCAATAAAGTTGCGATTCAACTTAATGAATCAACTGAACATTTGAGAATTTTCACATTTAAATCTGATAAAATTTGAAACATTCCAATTTCTAATTCAAATTAATGAATTATCTTAAACATTTCAAACCAGTTAACCAACCTATCTGTTCATCATGTTTAGCCTTTGAGATTTTGAATGTCAGCTCTCCAACATCAGTTGTCGAAAATCTTTTTGGATTTTTCAAAATAAGAAACATGAATGCAAAGACAGGAATTAAATGCAGAAATGAAATATGCACAAACATATTTTTGTGAGTTTGTGTAAGAGGATCATATCAGTTTTTGAGACACATCACACGCACCATTAAGCTTTTAGACATTTTAAGTTCTAAACGATTCACGTTGATTGACGATATAGTTGTCCTCTTAAATTTTCATACAATTTTCAATCTATTCAGGATACTATTTAAGTGTTTTATGAACTTAGTTCGATTCATGTGTCCCACCTCTTGAATATACTCCCGTCTCCAGAATCCCAATATTCAGTCTTACAGGCAAGAATACTACAATGATATCTGTACATAAATTAGGGGTTAAATGCGAGAACTGAGGGATCTCAGGTCAGAACTTCCGTTCAGCAGAGAGATATCAGCTTCGACTTAGCAGTGTGTCCCCTTTAGAGGATCTTTTCAGCTACAACAGATGATTATCAATTTTATTATCTAATCAGCTGAGGGCTTTATGCTATGTTTCAAGCATTTTGCGGAAAGTATTAGCCAAGGACTAGGTCAGAACTACCGTTCAGCAGAAGTCCCGGAATAATACCCCAGACATCATAGAGTATAAACACCTAGTATATTAGAATACGAGACCTTTCAAACGAGATTTCAGGGGTTACCTATATATCCAAGTAGTGTTCCCCACGAATTTCACAAGTTTGAAATTTTAGGTTTATATCCTGAATAAATCTACTAAATGTACGAAAACCTATCGTCACATCATCAGTGAGACCGTTTAATACATTTGACATTACATTTCTTTAGCGTGCTGTGATAGTCCACTGATTTACTATCATTTCCTCTTTTTCACAACAAAACTCGTTTTTAAATTTTTCAATGTTTTTGACATTTTCAAATTTTCTAATTTTTTAAAATTTTTCTCCCCCTAAAATCAAAATATGTTTCAATTTTGATTTTCTGGGAAAATTTGAAAACAAACTATACAGATAAAGTGACAACATGATATCGAATCGCTTCAATTCGCCATCCACTTGGCGTAAACAATCAGAACTCCCCCTCACAACAAACTATCTTCCCATTATGATTTCAAAACACTTAAGTTTGTTTTAATCAAAATGGTTTTTCCGGAAAATTAGTTTGTTTACCAAACAGTTTAGGTACGGGGTTACTTCATCATCTTGTTTTTCGATCATATGTAGGAAAATCCAAGTACAAGTTAATGTCCTTGATTTACCATTTGCAGTTCAGAATCCTTTGTACCACTTGCAAAACATAAACTTGTCTAATAACTCTTGTAAGAAAAACACAAACAAACCTTTTTACCGTTTGTTTGATTGACGTTACCGATTATTTTCAATTTTGAGAAAAAATACCGATTCATGATCCACGATACCATCTTGGGATCTCCGGCAATTCCTACAAAATCTCAAACACTGATTTAGAAAGATGCCGATTCATGCTCCACGCTTACCAACCTGGGAGCTCCGGCAAGTCAGGTTTTTCATTTAAAAAGATCCACCCAAGCCCGACCAGCCTTGGGTGTTTTCGACAGTTTTACCTCAACCAATGGCTCCTCTGGCTTTGACGAACCAGAATCATTGCCTGCAGATGGCTTGTCTGACTTTGATGAGTCAGATTCATCGCCGGGAAGTGAAAACTTCACTTTCTTCTTCTTCTTATCCTCTTTAGTCCTCAGATTTGTATCTGATGAATTCTTTTTGCTTGTCTTTGCAGACGATGGAGTTGATTCATCAGCACTCTTATTCGATCTGCCGGGTGAACCCGAGGACAAAATCTTTTCGAGATATTCTCTCGCTTTCTATCTCTTTTTCCTCAGTCGGTCTTTCTGCCCCTGAGAAAGCTTCACTTTCTTTTCTTGAACTTTAGGTTGTTGGACCTTCTGTTCTTTGACATTCTGTTCTGAAACTTTCAGTTTCTTGGGCTTGACAACGACTGGTTTCTTCTTTGCCATTTTCTGAGAATTGGCCCTCAATCTTTCATGCGATCTCCTTGGGCAATCTCGGGCAAAGTGACCTTTGATGTTGCAGTTAAAGCACCTCCTGGTCTCATAACTCCAGTATTGGCAGTTAACAGCAATGTGTCCGTGATATCCGCAGCTGTAACACACTCTATTATCGTACCGTATACCACCTTCACACCAAACGCTCAGATCATAGCATTGTCTGGCTTAGTGATATTCCTTCCTCAAGTTTGCTGGATTAGGCTTTTGAGCACTGTGGTTCGACCTGCACCACTTATTACCAACATTTTTTGAATTTTCATTTTTTACTTTTTGTAATTTTTCATTTTGATTGGATGATTGATCTGATGAACTTTTATTCTCTTTTTGTTTCTGTTCCACTTTCTTCTTTAAAGGCTTTTGTTTAGAACATTCACCTTTTTCGGTCGATTGCAAAACAGTTTTCTGAAATTTTTCTTTCAAATTTAAAAACAATTTTTGTTTTTCTTTTTTAACATTTTCATCATCAGGTGTCTCATCACAATCTTCAACTTTGACAATGTCAAAGTTTGTGACATTGTCACTTATTGGAACAGAATTGATTGGTTTTGGACGGGGAAAATTCAAACTGTCTGATTTAGTCACAAAACCTATCAATTTCTTCTCAAGTTCATCAATTTTGTTCCTCGAATTCTCAGCTTCACTTTCAAGCTGAGATATTCTCCCAAAATGAGACTTGATTGTTTTTTCATTATCATTCTTCAAATTTTCAAGAACAGATTTTTCATTCATCAAAACTTTTATCTGTTCCTGAAATTTTGATTCATTCGCTTTCAGATTCTTGTTTTCAAGCTTAATCCAGAAATCTAAATCTTCTGAAGATTTCTGTTTGCTTTCAAGCTCTTTTTCCAACTCTTTGATTTTCTTTTGAGCACATTCATCTTCTTTTTCAAGTTCGATAATTTTCTGAAGATGGGAATTTATCATTTTCTGTTTTTCAATGTTGTTTTTACTGAACACATTTCTCCCATCTTCAAGAATTTTCATTTGCCCTGCCAATTCTTGATTTTTCAAAGTCAAACTGTTAAAATCATTTAACAGTTTGTCATTTTCTGCTTTTAGTTTCTCACAATTTTCATGTAACCAAAGAATCTGGTTTTCAGCAGCGTGCTTCTCGTCTTTCAACTTTTTGACTTCAGATGCCAAACTTGCCATGTCTTTCACGAGTTTGTCATTATTAGTCTTGACGTTATTGCATTTTGAGCACATTGTTTCATTCTTCACCGATTCTTCAGCTTTTGGACTTTCTTCTTCCTTTGCTATGAATGTACCTGCACAGAACATTTTAACGAAATCAAGAGGATTTCCATTATTATCAATATAACAACCTCTCTTAAAATCGTATTTCATCACATGTTTTGCCCTGATACATTTACCAATCCTTTTAATCATCTCTTCAATCACATCTAAACTCAGATCTAGCACATTATTCTCCAAAACCTTGTTCATTTCTTTCTTTTTCTTTCTGGTTTCAAGTTCATGAGCTTTAAGTTTGCTGATGAATTGATTTAGAGGTAGTTATGAAAAATTTGAGTCCTCCCTTAAATTTTTCAAACATTCACCCCATTCAATCGGTAATGCATCTGCAAATTTCTCCAATTTCTCAACATTTGACGGATATATCTCATGATCTTTCAGATAATTCAGTAAAACACTATATCGGTCTTTAAGATCATCCAACGTTTCGTCTTTCAGACACACAAAATATTTAAACCTTTTTGCCCATCCATCTTTGCTCACTTTTCTATAACCCTCATCTAGAAATCCGTGATGCCAATCATTAAATCTTTCGAAATAATAGTTCTCCTATTCATCAAACACCATTGCCATTTTTCGCAAAAACCCGACACGTGTTTGTTGACAAATAAGCGAACCAAGGATGACGGAAAAGCGGACCAATTAAGCGAACCAGAAATTCAAATGTAATGTGGGCGGTGCTTGGATAACTATTGGGCAATGATTTAAAGTGGGCGGCAAAAGTAAGCTGATTGGGCCATTAAAAAATATTTGGGCGGTGGATTAAAGACCTTGGATTGGGCCAAACTATTAAAGTGGGCGGTGTACTTCAAAATGAGATTGTGTCACATGGGCTGCACACAAGTGGTTAACAACAACACTCAGGCCTTTGTTCTGATTGGGCCGAAAGATTTAATGTGCGGCAACAAGACAAACAATAACAACCTTAGTGGGTCGGTTGTTCAACAACTTTTGCATGCAGTCAACAACAACTAATTTCACATGCAAGTTTGACAATGGTAGTGGGGCGGTGACAACTTTTTAAACAAAATTTTGATTTTATATAACCTATAAAGTGGCCGACAACTCTTCACTATCTCCAACTAATTTTTTAATTGAACCATTCTTTTAAGTGAGCCTGATTGGACCAACTTATGACTTTCCAATTTTCAACAAAAAACGATTATAGAACCGATATAACATGCACAATTAACTAGCCGCCTATTTACCGACAACACTTAATATCTACAAATTCAATGATTGGGCTGTCGTATAATGTTTTTCACATGTAGCCTTGAAGACGATGACACAAACGCGAACCTCAATCAAATCAATATGAGCGGACCACTAATGTATCAATAAGCGAACCTGAATGTGACTTATCAGCGAACCAACCTTTCTTACCCTTTGAGCGAACCAGAATCTTATCCGTATAAGCAACCCATTAGTTGTTCACAAAAGCAGTCCATGTCAGATCTGATCGTATGACGCAAAACCGGACCGAAAAATAGCGATTACTCCTAAACGGCTTGGAGATTCGAGCTGAAACTTGGTAGGGTTGTAGATCGGGTCTATGTGCACAACATATCCAAAACTCAGACGATTTGGACCGTATTTACCCGTTCAATTTGACGAAAAACGATGAAAAACGTGAAAAATATGAAAAAGATGAAGAAATAAGTGAAATCGGATCTGAATCGGCTCAAATCTGGTACGAAAACGATGTGTTTGATCAAGCAATCGAGCTCCTAGCTCTGATACCAATTGTAGGACCGGTTTTGAGACCGTTCGATTGCGTAACGAACGTTTCACGTGCGGAATCCGTGAACGAACGTGACCGAACACACGATAACGTACTACTAATGTGATTCCATTGCTAAACTTGACGTGTACGGTACAAGAATCACAAATACAATACTTTCTCTCTCTACTTTCTCTCTCTAGAAAGTCTTCTCTCCAAGTCTTCTCCAAATCTTCTATCAAAATCTAACTAACTCATGACATAATCCCCTATTTATATGGTCAAGGCACTTTAATGATAGTTATCGTTAATTACAAGTTTGCCACCTTGCCATTTCTATCTAGATACGACATTATGCGCTTGATATCTTCCGGCTTTTCACTACGACTCGGATTGATGAAGGCGATAGACAATAAATGCATCAACACATATCATTCTTTCGAACTGGGTAATCCAAACATCTAACCTTCGGTAGTTCATCTACATCCCACCAAGGTAATGACATGATGTCATATAAACGTTCAAAGTATTGAACTCCGCATTCTCACCTAATCGCATACGCATTCACATGAGGTAAATAACCCCAACTTATGATATCACCGAGAGACACACTCCTATCACGCTGATAATACTTCAACGGTCTCTTAACTTTTCTCTCATGACTCTTTCTGAACCTCTTCGATCTATCTTCTTTTTCCGTTTCCTTTTAAGTTCTCTCGAAGTTCTTTTCTTTTACTGCCTCAGTCACCTTTTGTCTTAATTCTTCTCTATTTTCCTCTGCAAAGAACTCCATAAGTGTAGGAAACTTAGAAGTATCTTCAACTACATCTTCATCATCCATCCAATCTTCAATCTCAACTCGATCATACTTATCAGCCTCTTCAACATACTTATACGTGTATTCAGGCTGATGATTGATATCAAAAGACTCCAAATCTTCTTCAAAATCAAACTTGAACTCCGGATTCACATCTTGCAACATTTCTCTATAAACATTTAAACTCAAGAATAACTTTTCAGAATGCTCAACGATCTGAGACTTACTAGACTCCCCCTTTCCACTTGCTTCCCCTGATTCTTCATTTACTGAATCATTCATCAGATCATCAACCTTTTTCTCAGTGGAAGCTTCTGTAACTTTTAAACCTGTACCACCTGCAGCGTCGTCATCATCATCTTTACCAGATCCATGACTACTTGCAGAGAATACTTTTTCATCCTCTTCATCTTCCTCTTCATCCTCTTCTTCATCATCTTCATCATCACTGTTACCCATCAACTCTTCTAGATGTGTTTCCTCCTCAAACATACCAGATATTGCAGTGATAGGCTCGGGATTATCAACCACCATAGAAGGTACTATTGATCTTTCAGTAACAACTGAGCTTCCTTCAACTCCCTTACCTTTATCTTTCATTTGTCTTTCAATCTCTGCTTGACGTTCAGCTCTAAGCTCTTCGACTTGCAGCTCTTTCAACTTTTGATCTACCGATGTTCCGAGCATGCTTTCGACAACTTTGTTTAGCATATAGAACTCGTGATCTCTTAATGCTTTGGGTGCTTCAAATTCTTTGTTCTTCAACTTAAAGTATTCATTCTGTTCATCACGTCTAGCTTTCTCTTCCTCAAGTTCAGCAACTTTAACTTTCAAGATATCAATCTCAGATTGAACAGCATCAATCTTTTTCACCAACTCTTGATTTTCATTTTCTAAAATCTTCACACGCATCTCAAGAAGTCTTTCTCTATCAGAAACTTTCTTATTTTCAGCTGCCAGCCTTTTGTTTTCAGCAACAACTTCTTCAACTCTCTTTTCAACATTTCTGACTTGTGAAGTGATAGCAAAATCAAAGTCTCCAACATCTAAAAGATTATCCTGTGGAGTATAAAGACCTCTGCTCGACAAACCAGCTTGCACTTGGGTGAGTGGAGGTGTTTGAAATATATCTTGTGAGGTAGCAAGAGGTTGTTGTGGTGGTGTTTGATGAATAGGTGATGGTTGTCTTGGAGGTGTTGGTTGTTTAGGTGGTGAGGATTTTGGTGGTGGAGTAGGTTGTCGTGGTGGTGATTGGATAGGTGACAGTGGTGGTGTTGGTTCATGTGGTGGTGTAGGTGGTTTCTTGGTTTGTTTCTTCTTTTTGAGCACAATCTTTGGTACTTTGATCTTTGGAGTAGCTTTGACAATCTTTGGAGAAACTACTTTCTTTCGAACTCCAACTTTCTTTCTAACTCTTGGAGAAGATTGCGATCCTGAGACATGCTCTGGAGAAGGCACATAAACATCATCGTCGTCCTTTTCCTGTCTCTTTCTCTTTCGTAACAGCTTCTCCTTGAACTTGATGAACTTGTTGTACTTTTATCTACATCGTCACCCTCAATATCATCAACAACTTTCTCTTTCTCTTTCTATGCTTCAACATTTACAACTTGTTCAACATTAGCAACAACTTCTGGCCCTGTTTCCAAGACATCTGAATCAAATAACACATCAACATTGAATGGATCATCTGCTGTAGCTGCCACTTGTTCTTTCTCTTCAGTAACCACTGGATTATCTTCTTCCGGTTCATCAACCAAAGACATTGTTGTAGCTTTCTTTTGCTTCTTTCTTGGTTGTGAAGAAGATCCTTCAACTTGTTTAACAGTAGGAGTGGCTTTTCTGGTCTTTTTCTTTTGTTCCTTCAAGAACCATTCACTTCTTTTTGATATGATTTTTTAAGAATTTTCATCTCTTCAGCATAACCCTTCTCTTTTCTTTCTTCTTCGTTTCTCCAATGTTCATGATTTTCAGGATCAGGATCCTGATAATTACTATCTTTAATAGCTCCAAATAGTTCAGCAGATTTTGTTGGCTCTGGATGTTTTGGATGATATCTGGCTAAAGATCTAATAGAATCATTATCCATGTGCGATAACACCAACATATCATTTTCTTCATCTCTATTCAAATTAGGATATGCATGATCCAAGTCTTCCTGTCCGAAACTATTTCATCAACCATGTAATGGAAAACAATATGAGAGAAGTTATATTTTTTGTTCAATAAAGAGCTACAACCACGCATTATATCAAATCCTCCTTTCTGGTGACTCATTGCTATCAACACAGAATGAATAAGAAACTTGTATGGCTTTGTGAATTTTGACTTCAAATAACTTGCACTGTTTAAGTCACCAGCATATCCTATTCTTAGCATACAGCCCTTAACCATCTTTTCTGGCAATTTTGTTGGCGAATTCTCTTCATCCGGGAACTCAATTACTTCTCGAACAACTGCTTCTGAAATGACAATTTGTTTCTTTTCATCATTTATCTTAACAACTGAGTTGATTGTTTTGTTTTGATCATCATAAGATGCATGCTTCCAAAAGCGTTTAATATGAGATCTGAACACTAAACGTTTCTCTGTCAATGCCTTCAGAATTGGCACTCTCCTCATAAATTCCAGAATACTTCTAAATTCTGACAACATCGGATTTTGCTCCTCATCCAGACTACAGCACACATTATGAATAGGATTAAACAATACTGAGGTTGGCTGCAAAAACACAATCATACAACACATTTAGACACAATTATAACAAATTCTAGCATATAGACATCAAATCATACACAATCTTGTAAAATTCAAATCAAACGGACACTAGTAAGAAAACAAACATTTCTCAAATGAATAACTCTCAAACGGATCACTTTCAAACGAGCTACTCTCCAACTAATCATTCTCAAACGGACAGAATTCAAACGGACCACTTTCAAACTGAAACCCTCAAACAAGCTACTTTCAAACCGGTATCCCTCAAACGGACATCTCTCAAACGGTTATACTTCAAACGGACATTTCTCAAATGAGTATCCCTCAAACGGACATCTCTCAAACGGACATCTCTCAAATGGTCCCACATTTTCAAACTTTATGGACAAGTTTCAAACGGTCATGTATTTGATATTTCAAAAAATTTCATTTTTTGCAATTTTCTGATTAAACACTGTCACACCCAGCTGACCAAGTCCAAGTCAATGACCTTGGTCAACTGTTTGACCCACCAAGTCCAAATTAATGGCCTTGGATGATCAGATTTATGAAGTTTTCTGACGTTTCATTCTGAAAAACAGTTCAAATGAATGAACTTTTGAACAATTCAAACTTTCAAACACATTTTAACTTTCAAACAATATACCAATCACTGTATAGCAATCTCCAGCTTACCCATCCCACATCAAAACACTGACATGTTCTGCACTTAGGCTTTGAGCTTCCAATTCCCAACATCAGTTGTCGAAAAATAAAATGAGAAAAGAAAATCTTTTTGGATTTTAACAGGATAAACAGAAACTATGTACACACAATATTTTTGTGAGTGTGTTAGGGGATCATATCAGCTGCCGATCAGACACGAGCACCATTAAGCTGTTTATTTCATACTAAGCTTTTAAACAATTCGCGTAGATTGCTAATATACTGATCCACTTAAATTCTCACAAAATTTTCAATCTGTTCGGGATACGTGATTAGTGTTTTAAGGCTTAACAATCTACATGTGTCCCACCTCAGTATATACTCCCGTATCCGGATCCTAGTATTCAGTCTTACAGGTGAGTATACCACAGCTGATATCTGTAAAGGGGTAATTGCGAGGGCCGTGAGAGCTCAGGTCGATACTTCCGTATACGCAGAGAGATGACGGCTTCGACTTTTAGTGGGTCCCCTTTAGAGGATCTTTTATTTTCAACAACAGCGACTATCAATTTTATTGTTTCATCAGCATGCTGAGGGCGAGCTTATGTTTCAAAGCTTTTTGCAGAAAGTATTATCCGGGGACTAGGTCAGTACTTCCATATAGCAGAAGTCCCAGGATAATACCCCAGATATCACTGAGCATAAAGACCTAGTATCTCAGAATACGGGACCTTTCAAACAGGATTTCCGGGGTTACCTATATATCCTGGAGGTGGTTCCCCACGTAAACGCAAGTGAATTTTATGTTTATATCCCAAACTGATCTACTAATTTTGCAAAAACCTATCAGCACATCTTTAGCGAGACTGCTTAAACGCATTTTAAACACTACAAATCTTTAGCGTACTGTGTCCGTCTAGCTGATGTACTATCATTTCCCCTATTCTACACAACTCTTTTTGAAATTTTCTAGTGTTTTTGAATTTTATGGTTTTCTATTGTTTTTGTTTTTTTTTTTTTTGATTTTATCATGTTTTTGTATTTTTCTGCAAATATCTCCCCCTAAAACTTAAACATATTTTTGTGTTTTTGTTTTTATCGAAAAGCAGAAAATACAACTGTACAAAAGAAATTTGACAACACGACACAGGTTCATGTCAGATCGCCGCCCAACTCGGCTTCACATTCGATTATCCTCCCAGATTGCAGATTCTTCATCCCGTTTAATCTCAAAAGATAATAAAATCTCTTTTTATCGAAAGGTTTAGTGTAAAAATCCGCTTTCTGATCATCGGTGTTAACGTGTTCAATCCGAATTAACTTTTTCTCGTGACAATCACGGATAAAGTGTTGATGGATTTCAATGTGTTTAGTTTTCGAATGGTGAACTGGATTTTTAGTAACATTAATGGCTGCTTCATTGTCCACGAAAATCGGTGTATCCAAGAATTGCAAACCGAAGTCGCGCATCTGCTGTTGAATCCAAAGGATCTGCGAGCAATAGCTAGAAGCTGAGACGTACTCAGCCTCACATGTGGAGAGCGCAACTGCAGTTTGTTTCTTGGACTGCCAGGTGACAAGCCGAGTTCCGAAGAACTGGCACCCAGCAGTGGTGGACTTAGCATTCTGTTTACAGCTACCAAAATCAGAATCAGCGAAACCGGACAAAGTAAATTCACCCGATCGAGGGTACCACAAGCCGATGCTTGGGCAACCCTTTAAATACCGTAATATGCGTTTCACTATAGTCAGGTGCGACTGTTTCGGATTCGACTGATATCTGGCGCAGAGACACGTCGGGTAGATGATGTCTGGACGGGAAGCCGTGAGATACATCAACGATCCGATGATTGATCGGTATAATGTCTCGTCCATCTTCACACCTTGCTCGTCTGGACAAATACCATGATTCTGCGCGAGGGGGGTGGATGCAGGACTGCAATCTGTCATGTCGAAATTATCGAGCACGTCCTTTACATATTTTGACTGGTGAATGAAGATTCCGTCGGGCATTTGTTCGACCTGCAACCCAAGGAAGAACTTTATCTCCCCCATTGAACTCATCTCGAACTTCTTCTTCATTACTTTCTCAAACTCTTTTGCAAAGGTCGTCGTTGGTGGATCCAAAAATGATATCGTCCACATAAATCTGCACGATCAACAAATGGCCTGCTTCTTCTTTGGTGAACAACGTGCTGTCTACTGTGCCTCTTGTGAACCCGTTGTCCAGAAAGTATGTCGAAAGCGTCTCGTACTAGGCTCTCGGGGCCTGGTGCAATCCATATAGCGCTTTGTCCAGTAGATACACCTTGTTTCTGTGTAGTGGGTCTGTGAACCCCGGTGGTTGCCCCACGTACACTTCTTCTCTGATTGTGCCATACAGGAAAGCATATTTGACGTCAAGTTGATAGATTTTAAAATCTTTCCAGGATGCAAAGGCTAGAAAAATACGAATTGCTTCAAGCCTTGCAACTGGTGCATAAACTTCATCGTAATCTATTCCTTCCTGTTGGCTGAAGCCTTGAACCACAAGTCGTGCCTTGTTTCTCACCACGACACCTCTATCATCACGCTTACACTTAAAGACCCATTTCGTCTTGATTAACTTCTGATTCTTTGGCAGATCAACAAGTCTCCAGACACCCAGCTTTTCGAACTGTTGCAGCTCCTCCTGCATTACATTCACCCAACTATCTTCAGTCAATGCTTCTTTGTAAGTTCTGGGTTCTATCTGCGAAATGAAACATTTAAGTGAGACTTCTTTCTGCATATCAGCAATAGAAGAGTAAAAACAAGTAAAAGCTTGGTCTATTTGATGTCGTGTCTTGACACCACTTTGTAGGTCACCAATGATCTGTTCTGAAGGGTGGTAAGACAACGTCCGTGGCATAACCGTGTCAGGCACATCTACTTCCGATTCCAAATTCGAAATGTCGAGATCAACGATTTGATCCACAGCATCCTCCAAAGTATCATTTGGCTCCTCGTCAAAGGTAGGAGCGGGTTCCTCCTCTGAGTCGTCAGAAACGTCAAATAACGGAGCTGGTTCCTCTGGTGGTTCATGAGTAGTTCCACTTGGTCCTACTTCATTGTCGTGAGTACCCACGGTGGGTTGAGAAATTTCTAGCGGACTAGACACAGGCTCTTGCGAAGTATATTGCTGATACTGGTACAGAAAAGCTAGTTCCTCATCACTCGGCTCGACAGGCAGTTGAAACGACTCCCAGAGTTTGTCGTAATCGAATAGGAATCTTTCTCCGGGAAGTTGTGGCGATGGAGTGTGCTTCTGACAATACACGTGTTGGACTTGAATCACCTTCCCCAGACCTGGTACGAACACCCTCTTCAGCGGGCTTGCGTAACCTACAAAGAAACCCTCATTAGCTTTTGCTCCAAATTTACCATTTTCATCTATGAATGTGCAAGGTGAGCCAAAAGGTTCTAAAAACTCAAGATTTGGCTTGTAACGGTGCAGCAGCTCAAAACAAGTCTTCTTGTATTTCTTGACAGTGAGAACCCTATTCAAAGTGTAACAGGTTGCTGAAACTGCTTCACTCCAGAAGTAGATTGGTAGCTTGGAATCGGCTAACATCGTACGGGCTGTCTCGATCAGGGTTCGGTTCTTTCATTCAGCTACGCCGTTTTGCTGTGGTGTATATGGCGCACTGAATTCATGAAGAATTCCCTTCTCGTTGCAGAACTCGTACATTTTGTTGTTCTTGAATTCTGTTCCGTTGTCACTCCTAATCCTCCGGATTGGCAGTTTGTACACCGTTTCCATTTTCTTAAAAAGCAACATCAATGACTCGAATGTTTGGTCTTTTCGTTCTAAGCATACAACCCACGAAAACCTCGTATAATCGTCTGTCACCACCAAACAATATAAATCCCCGCTAATGCTCTTGACGTTGACAGGCCCGAAGAGATCCATGTGCAATCTCTCAAGAGGTAACCTGATAAAGTTGAGCATCTTCGGAGGATGTGACTTTCGAGTCTGCTTCCCCTTTTTACAAGCAATACAATCATCAGTCAAATGAAATTTTTTACATTAACACCATCAACGAAATCGTTATGCACCAAAAAATTCATTTTTCGCACGTGAATGTGACCCATTTTTCGGTGCCACATTACAGACTCCTTTTCAGTAGCTTTAGACTTGGTGACAAAACACTGTTTTTGATGAGTTGTTGGCGTTGCGGCACTCATGTCCAAAATATAAAGATCATTTACCCGCGGAGCGCGCAACAACACCAACTCATCAGGGATTTTAAACCCTGGTTTCAACACTAAACATTTAGATTTAGTAAAATGCACACTAAAATCTTTATCACAAATCTGTGATATACTCAGTAAGTTGTTCGTTAACTCTACGATATAGTTCACTTTGTCAAATGAGATCACTCCGTTTGTAAGCGTTCCTTGGCCGACAATTCTTCCTCCTTGATTCCCTGTGAACCCAACATAGCTTCCATTGATTGACTTAATATCATAAAGAAGAGCTAAAGACCCAGTCATATGTCGTGATGCTCCACTGTCCATAATCCATCTTGATAGAATTGACTTGGGCAGCCCCTGCAACCAACAAAAAAACACATTACTCAAACAATGACGCCCATGATTTCTTTACTTCCGACACAGTCCCGAACACTACATCACACTTTTCATTTATTTTTGGAAAATCAAAAGTGACATTTTGAACCTTTTCTCTCACAATTGTTTTAACTTTGTCAGTAGTTGGAGGAAATTCATCAAGAACTTATCTACTTCATTTTTAAAATCAACCACATCATCTTTAAAAAGATTTGAATCATTTTTCAAAACATTCTCCATTTTCTTGATCTCAACCGACGGTTTCGATTTCACGATCCACGACTGATTTTCAAAAATTTTCGTCTTGGGGTAAAACTTTGAAGTCTTGCTAGTCTTAGAGGATTCGCTAATCCCGAAAAACGATTTCGGCTTATCCTCCGACTTCAACGATTCACCTCTTTTCAGAATACGGATCGGAGAAATCATTTCCTTTTTACCTTTTGAAACAACTGGTGATTTAGGTCGAGATTTTTGAACCATTTGTTTTTGAACATTTTGTTTTTGAACATTTGATTTTTCAATCATTTGTTTTTTGAACTGGTTTCTCAACAACATGTTTCTTAAACACTTTTTGACACTGTTTTGCCATATGTCCAATTTCATTGCAGCGATAGCACACTCTTTTATCATACTCGACAAAAGTAGTATTGACCGTTTCTTCTTTAAGCTTCTGTGCTGCATTGAAATCATCCATAGCTTTTTGACTAAAAATATATTCCATTTCAACATCAGTACTAGGACCAGCAACAAAAACATCATTTATCTTTTCTTTTGGCTTAAACACTTGTTTAGCCATTTTCTTTTCAAACCCAATACCTTTGTTTTTAAGATGATTTTTCATGTTTTGACCTTTACCAACCCCATCTTTCTTTTCCGAACTGGTGGGACGTGAAGTACCAAATGATTTTTTCAGTTTCGAAAAGAATTCATCGTTATTGATTTCGTTAACGTTCAATTCAACCAGTTTAAACAATTTCTCGACATTTTCGATCTTGACATTCTGAAGCGGGTACTCGACGTCGGAATAAAGTTTGTCAGTTCCAACCATAGTGTATACCACTATGATCGGATCATCATTCGTACTTTTATCCGATTTCGGTACATATCGGTCTAAGAAATTTCCTTCGTCTTGAGAATCACTGACAGCCTTCTCAGAATGAGCCTTTTCAGATTCCTCACTTTCATTATCCAACACTTGATCAATAACATTTTTGATAACCTGAGATTCGTTATCAGTGTCAGATGTAGTGAAAGTGATTTCAATACTACCAGGTAAATCACTCTCAATCGTTTTCAGCTTTAGATTTAAAGCAGCTTCCACCCCATCTGGATATTTCTGAGTGTAGTGATTCCACATTGGGGGTGGAACGCTTTTGAAAACAGGTGTAGCATGTGGCTGTTGAGGGACGATTTGTTCCAAAACATAAGACGAAGCCACATAGCTCATTAACTTTTTATCAATCCTGTCATTCTCTATCTTGGCCAATTCAAGTTCTTTTCTTAGTGACGCAATTGTATCAAGATGATAATTGACTTCTCTTTGTTTATCAAACAATGTAGCTTGTGCCAATTTAGTAGCTTTATCATTTTCAACGCTTTCTTTTTGAATCATTTTAATTGATCTGGCTAAGGTATCATAAGCTTCTTTTAATTGTTCAAGATCAAACTTAATCATATCTGTATGATGTTTCAATTCCCGATACTTAGTGTCCTTTTCAAGACACTCCACGCACGGTTGTAAACAACGTTGGCATGGCGTTTCGGAGATTGGAACATCATTTTCATCAACCTTTTCATCACAATCAGTTTTACCGACATGCTTTGACTCAGACACAGACTGTTTGACAGATTTGACCTCCTGAACTCCAGTTTCCTCTCTGTTAACCGACACCTTATCGACAGACTGTGACTCCTTGGGTTCTGAATCTACCTCTTTAAGCTTTCCCATTAAAGCTTTGTCTGCAATGTCTTTCAGAACTTCTCCGGTCATCTCTTTAGACACGTCAATCACTTCTTCGACGGCTTCTTTCTTCTCCTCAAATCTAGGACAAGATCCGGTTCTTGGTTCCTCGAAATAACCTGCAAAAGAATCAAACACATTAGGAGGCATAACTGATTTCATAGTATAAACTAACTCCTCCTGTTGTGATTGATAGTAGTAAGCTTCAGCTGCTATCTCCTCAACATCTATAACACTTTCCGTAGGAACCTCCTCAACAATTTCAGAAACAACTTCATCAACAACCTCCGGTTCAGTCACTACCTCAGAAATCTCAACAACCTCTGCCATCATGGCCTGATCATCTTTACCAGGGATATATTTATCCCAGCTAAAACCTGCAGCTACTTGTTCATCATCTTGGTTCACAATCAATGCCTTTTCAAGTTTGTTTTCTATCTGTGGCCTTTAAACAGTTTGCTGTTGGTTCGGTCGATGGTAGATTGCTTGTCGATAATAATCATTGGTGAACGGGTTTTGGTGATTGTTGACTTCACGGTTTGGACACTCACGTTTAAAGTGACCACGTTCTTTACACTTGAAACACGTTACTTTCGACTTATCAAATCCCAACTTCTGATCCGGACCTGATAAGCTGTTTCTTCCCGTGATTTCCATGAACCTTTGAGCACGGCGAACTAGACTTACCATACCCCATTTAATGTCAATCAGTTCAAGTTCCTCGGGGTCTATTTGGTCATAGTCCTCCTTTGTCATGTCCGGATTTCCAATTTTCCCCGCAACTAGACCTTCATATGCCTCGAGAACGGAAGCGAGTAGTGCAATATGTTGCTTCGCAGCAGTTTCCGTTATCTCGTTTCCATTTTTGATGTTCACTGCGATATTACACTGTACTCCAGAAACATACGCCTGATGATTAGATCCGATAGAGCTTTGAAGCGAAGACTGTTCCTGAACTTTGACATTCAGTTCAAAACTCGCGAAAGGTGTAGAACTGCTTGATTGATGAGAACTTGATGCAGCATTTGAAGTGTTATCAGCACTGAATCCTGTATGTATCTTTGGACTTTGAAGATTTGCAACTAAAGGACTGCCTTTGTAATATAAAGATACATCTTGTTGCATGCTAGCAGAATTCATCTTCTTTATCTTCAACAACTCAAGCTCGTGAGCTTCGATCTTTTCAATAAACACACTCAGATTGTAATTCACAAAATCAGAACTATTTTTCAGCATCATAAGATAAGTTCCCCACTCGTCATATGGAAGTGCATCACAAAGTTTATCAATCCATTCTTCATTTGTTTTTTCAATTTCTAATCTTCTCATTTCAACTACAAGGTGACAATATCTTTCGATTAACTGTTTCGTTGACTCTCCTTTGATCCCAGTGAAAATATCGAACTCTTTCTTGATAAGCGCCTTTTTGCTCTTGATCATAGAAGCACTTCCTTTAAACTTCAGTTCTAGCGCTTGCCAGGTTGACTGAGAACTTTCGTAGTGTTGTAGTAATACGAGGATGTCTTCTTTAATGGCTTGCTGCAAGATGCTCACCATTTTCTTTTCAGCTTTAAAATCTGTCTGTTCAGTATCTGTAAAACTTCCAATATTTTTAACCATCCTGAGCCCATCAACTGGAGGTACGTATTTCTTTTCGATCTTCATCCAACACTCGAAATGGTTGGCCTGAACCCAGTTTTTAAACCTTCCGGACCATCCAGAATATTCATCTAAGCTCATCAATTTGGGTGGCTTTTGCATTGTTCCCAATTCATTTTCTAAGTTGACATTCTGCATGATACTAGCTGAACTTTGAATAGCCGCACCACTTCCGCAAACATGTTATAAAAATCCGAATGATCCATTTTTTAAACAAAATAACAGCTTCTTCAAACGAACAGTGTGACTTTCAAACGAGATGGTACTTTCAAACGATCGATTCAAACGGTCATACCACACTTTCAAACGGAAGGTGTGGTTCTTCAAACGGTCTAACTGCTTCAAACTATAGGTTCAAACGGAACCACATTTCAAACGATGGGATAGGTTTTTCAAACGGAAGGTTAATGTTCAAACGGGATGAACACCAATCTCAAACGATAGAACAGTCTTTCAAACGGACACCACGTATTCGTTCAAACGGAAGGTAGTTTTCAGTCCATTTTTATCACTTTCAGGTTGAATCTAGATCTGATATTCTCAAGGATTGATAAGTACACAATTTTACACACTCTGTCCAAAATTCAGTCCAATTTGTCCGGCCAACAGTCCTGTAGTCCAATTCTGTACAGAAACACCTACTGATTCAAGTGTATATACTCACAACTGGCTCTGATACCAATTGTAGGATCGGTTTTGACCACTCGAATGAGTCAATTTGAGTAATACACACTATTTGAGTGGCGTAAACACTCAAACAGAGTAGAATCAGACAGAAAAGAGTAGAACACAGATGAAGATGCTTTGCAGATACTTTAACTACTTGCTTCTCATTCAATTTCACGTGAAAATCCGGCAGAGTAACAGTACACCACAGACCTGACCGTTTCAAATGAGAAGCACACTTGCCTATATATAGGCATGACCCTTCCGTTTGAAGTTAATACAAACAACTTCAAACGGTCACCATTCATACCCTTCCGTTTGAAAGATAACAAACATAGTTCAAACGGAACCCCTATTAAAACATCAAAACTTTACATATCAGAACCCCTAAACTATACAAACTTGACATATTTAGACCCTAGACTTAAGACATAGGCTTTAGACATAATGCACTAACAGCAACGACTATAATTAATCATCGGAGCCGACGAAGCTTTGTGATTGGTGCCGAACAGAGGAAATCAAAGCCTCCAAACATCATAGTTCATCCAAAGAAACCAAACTCAAAATTAGAAAGTGGAATAAAAAAATGGACAGGAGATTCAAACTGCAATAGCTAATGGATGTTATGTGTGAAGGGAATAAAAAAAATTAATAATAATAGCTTTAGGACATGGGGTGGTGTGCCTTTATTTTAAATACATAACTGTAATCTCTGGTTTTTAAAAGAGATGAGAGAGATGAAAGAAGAAGAGTAGGAGATTAAAACTAGAAGTACACTATAGAGGAGAGAGGAGAGAAAGAGGAGAGAGGTATTTAAAGTTAGGTGACTTTAATGAAGAGAGATAGAGGGAGATTTAACATATGGGGTAAATGACAAAAATACCCTTTAGGTTGGCATAATCTGATTGGTTTAGATTGGTTCTCATGGTTCTTACAAATGGGGGTGGTTTTCAATTTAGCGGCTCCATACACACACACACACACACACACACACATATATATATATATATAGGGGAAGGTTCAAATGAAAACCACTAGTTATTGTGAAAACTAGAAAACTAACTAAAACCCACTAAAAAGGAGGGGGGGAAGACTTTTAATGAAGGAGGGGTAAAATTGGAACAAAAAATATATAACTTTTCAAACATTTCCCATTTCTCCATACGTTATCATTTTAAAACAAAAATGGCACCATAAGATCACAAATTTTCTTATCTTTCATTCAAGTATATTCGAGCATATTTTTTATGACATAAAAAAAGATTTATGGTGTCGTCTTGTTTTCAATACTATTATTATAGTAGTGCACATGTGCAATATAACATGTACTACAATGTGCATTACATGCTTAAAATTAGCTTTTTGATTCTAGTTTAGCTTTTAGGGTTATTTTTTTTGGGGGGTTTAGTTTTTAACATTTTAGCTTGGGGGGGGGGTTAGGTTTTTGGGGGGTGGGGGAGGGGGTTTAAGGTTTTTTTGTGGGGGGGGGGTGTTAGGTTTTTTTAGGTTTTTTGGGGGTTTTAGTTTTTAGCATTTAGCTTGGGGGGGGGGGTTAGGTTTTTTTTTGGGTGGGGGGGTTTAGGTTTTTTTTTTTTTGGGGTGGGGGGGGGGGGGGGGTGGGGGTTAGTTTTTTTTAGGTTTTTTTAGCTATTTTAGGTTGTGTTCACATTGGTTCTCTCGGTTCTCACAATAAGGGTGGTTCTCGCATGAGCCCCTCCCTATATATATATATATAGAGAGAGAGAGAAGATCATGCGAGAACCACCTCTTATTGTGAGAACCGCGAGAACCAATGTGAACACACCAAAAATGCCTAAAAATAGCTAAAAACCACACAAAATTTTTTTTGTAATATTTTTTATATAAAAATCGGTACTTTTCGAAACCAAAAAAAATTATTTTTTGGCCACTAAAAGTAGCGATTTGAGCATAAAAAATATTAAAAAAAAATTTTAGATTTTTTTTAGATTTTTTTAGATTTTTTTGGGGTTTAGTTTTTAGCATTTTAGCTTGGGGGGGGGGGGGGTAGGTTTTTGGGGGGGTGGGGGAGGGGGTTTAGGTTTTTTTTTTTTTTGGGGGGGGGGTTAGGTTTTTTTAGGTTTTTTGGGGGTTTTAGTTTTTAGCATTTAGCTTGGGGGGGGGGGTTAGGTTTTTTTTTGGGGGGGGGGGGGGTTAGGTTTTTTTTAGCTATTTTAGGTTGTATTCACATTGGTTCTCAAGGTTCTCACAGTAAGGGTGGTTCTCGCATGAGCCTCTCCCTATATATATATATATATATATATATATATATATATATATATATATATATATATATATATATATATATATGTGTGTGTGTGTGTGTGTGTGTGTAGGGGAAGGTTCATTTGAGAAAAAAATTTAATGTGAGAAGAAAAAGAAGAAAGGGCATATTAGTAAAATGCTATTTCATTTATAACTCATATCATTAAATTTTTCTATCTTTAATTAATTAGTCAACTAATTATTAATTATCCTACATATAATCTACAAAACCTACACATTTCAAAATTTTTCTATGTATACCCTACACATTATAGAATTTTATCACATATATATATATATATATATATATATATATATATATATATATATATATATATATATATATATATATATATATAGGGGACCGCTAGAATGAGAACCACCTCGAGTTGTAAGAACCGCGAGAACAACACCGTACGGGGCGAGGTGGACCAATTTTTTTTTTTTCAAAAACGTAGATACATGTATTATAAACACATTCGTAAAAAAAATTAAAAAAAAATGCCGTGCGTGTAGTTTTTTACACCATAAGTTTGTGGTTTACGAGTTCCGTAAATATACAGTGTGGTTCTCGCGGTTCTTACAACTCGAGGTGGTTCTCATTCTAGCAGCCCCCTATATATATATATATATATATATATATATATATATATATATATATATATATATATATATATATATATATATATATATATATATATATATATATATATATATATATATATATATATATATATATATTATATACACAGTTGAATAAAGACTCGAGTAAAAGATGATCTACGGAATCATCATAACCTTCAGGATTATAAGTAGTGTTAAGGTCTACGGGACCAAAAAGACCCTTGGGTCACAAATAGAAAGAAACGAACTGTTGGGGTCTCACCTTAAAAAGGTAAAAAGGTGAAAATCTAAATAAATAGCCTACGAGACTAAGTGAAAGAACCTACGGGTCATTTGGGTTAAGCGTGGGAACTAGTTATAATTCCCTGCACTAAATAATAATGGAAATGAATAAATTCTTAGACATAAATTCCTTGACACAAGTAAATGACGTAAGACAAAGAAGAAAAAAAAATGTTAAACTAAAAATTCAGTATTTTAGTCAAAAGCAACGTTCTAACAAGCATAGGTAGTATGAGACGGTTAGGAAACCCTAAACACACACAAGGCTAGAAACGGCAATAGGGTAAACCCAATTGACAGGGTATGAAGTGACGGTGACTAATCGGTCTAGCCGGTATAAAAAAAAAACCATTCAAAGTCACAATAGTGTCATGACTTATGCAAAGCACTTGTGAATATAAGACTAGCACGGAGTAAACATGTCGACGCACTAACACGACTGACTGGTAAAATGACAACTCGGTCAATTAGGCGACAAAGATAAGAAATAAAAGGTGAAAGTTACGGTCCGGGAGGACTTGCACATAAATGACGTGCACTTCAATCCAAATGATAACTTTTGACCGAAAGAGTGAATATGATAAAAACAAAACTAAGTTCGTTTAGTCTAAAATTAATGAATTACGTAAATAAGGTTTCGGGGACGAAACCTCTTTAAGGGGGGTAGACTTGTAACACCCCAAAAACGGGTTTGTTAATCAAACCACGTTAATATTAATAACGGGTAAAATACCGTTAGTGGTGAAAATTTACCCGGTAAATATTAGGATTTAAGTAAATAAACCTAATATTATTTAAAAGGAGAATAAATGCTTTGAGAAAAGTAAGTTTATAAGAAGCCTGAGTTAACGGGACTTAAAATAAAACGGGTTATAACTCCTGGAACCCACTCAGTAACTAGGAATATCAACCTAGTTAATTATGTGCTTTGAAAACAATAAAGAAAACTTGGTTTATAATCCTTTTGATAACTCTAAAAACTTGAGGGACTAAAAGGGTTAAATGAGAAAATAGTTTTAATATAACAAAAATCAAAACACCAAAGTGTTCTGGTCGTGATTTACACAGGAGCCAGAAAGGTTTCTTAATCAAAACCCTAAATCACAAGAAATTCTGCTAAATCAAGGGAAATCAACCTACAAAATTTGGGGCTCTAACTAAAATCATGATCAGCTAGCTTGGGGGATCACAAGATATGTTGAATTTTGAAGTTTGGTGATATTTTGAAATTTTGATGAACATGCATGAACGAAATTCTGAAATGAATGTTGAATGTATGAACGGTATTGAGTTGAAAGCTTGTCTAAGAACAAACCCTAGTTGATAATTTGATAAATTAGTGTTGAAAACTATGAAATTGATAATCACCCATATATGTGGTAAGTGGGTTTTTATAACAATGTGATGAACACATGAATTTGAATGTTAGTTTGAGAAAGTTGGTGTTATAATTCAAGTTCTTGATGTCGATCATGTATACTAGACATAGGGGCTTGATTTTGATGCTAAAACTTAGTGACATATATGTGTTTGTAATGATATGTTGGTAAAATTGGGGTAAGGTGTTCAAGAGATAGCTTAGAGACTAATCTTGAATGCGAAACCCGCCAAGTGTTCGATGAAATGCTTAAATAATATGGTGCAGACCTGAATTTTGAAAATTCACAATAAATCACAGAAAAATCGTATGGGTGTGTACTTTATATGCCTAGAAAGGTCTCTGAGTAATCTGCATTTCGTTAGTTAATATGATAACTTGGTTCAGATGTTAAATTGGTCAAAAACGTTGAACTCAGTGGCTATTTCGAAAAGACAACATGCTGTTTGGACTAAAAATAAGTTGCTGTCCTGATTTTGTAAAAATCATATAAAATCATAGAAACATCGTTAGAAGACGTACGATATATGCCTAGAAAGGTATTTGAGAGATCTACGATCCATGTTTGAACATGTTGATCTAATTCAGCTTTTAAATGGGTCAAAATGGTCAATTACAGCAGCTGAATACAAAATCGCTCCACATTAATAATGTTCTTATTAACCAAGAAAAAGGCATAGGATTGTACATATTGCTTTAGGCATGAAGTATTGATTGTTGGGAACAAATAACACTTTATTTGACATGCTTAAAGTGTTTAAAATCACTTACTAACTAGTTCGTATAAGTAACTTCACTAACGGGTCAAACGGTTAGTGAATGAAAAGAATTATGGTATAAAACTAGTTTTTGAATATATGGCATTCTTTGATTGATAAGTGTGTAAAAAAAAGACCATAGGGTGATGGCCATTGTATAGAATGACCAATCTAACCATCTTATGGATGTTATGATATAGTTTGACTCAAAACAAGCTAGGTGGGAGCTTGGAAAGGAACGGGTCAAACGGATGATGGATGCGAAGAATGTTTGCGCAGACGCGAGGTAAGTAAAGCTTACACCTTTATCGTAAGACATGTATTTATTTATAGATTATAAATACGACAAGGTTATATTCAAAATATGATTTTGACACGAAAAGATACGGGTCGGAATGTATCAAATGACGAAAAACCGTGTTTAATGGTAAAAATGGGTGAAATTGTAATTTGGTCATGGGATGACATAAATAAAAATGAGTTTTTGAATGGCTACTTTCTAAGTAAGCCTAAACGAATAAAAAGGGTAAAATGGTGATCTAGTCAAATATAAGCGCAAAATGTTTGGTCGTCTAGACCAAACGGGTCAAATGGTAATCTTGATACCATTTGACAATTAACGACTAATAAGTGTTGTTGAGTTTTATGCACACAAGATAAATCGGCTTATGAATTAGCGATGCTATGAATTAGCGATTATTGAGACAAGGTATTAAAACGGGTCAATATGTTGATCCGATCCAGGTACGCATAAATAAGTTTATAGTTAAAAAATGGGTCATTAGTGTAAAATGACTAACCGAATGGTAAAACTTACGATAATGGGTTCAGTATGTTAAATCCACCACGAAAATAGTAGTGGAGGAATATAAGTAGATATTAAAATATGGGAATATGAAGTTAGAAATGAATGAGTATGGCTTGTGCGTAAAAGCGCTTAAATACCCTTAACGGGTCAAAACAAGCGCATAAGTATAAACGGGTTAATGATGTATAATAACCCGTGATTTGAACCTAATGTGATAGGAAACCTTAAAATATGATATCCACGAGAATTAGGGTGTAATAAACAAGTTGGTTTGATGATAGTATAAACGGGTCAAAAGCTTTGTTAAAAGTTTAATAATTAAAATTAAACCGAAGGCCTAAAACCTAGAAAATTGTAAATCCGGATGTTGGATTTTAACTCCATGTGATGGGGAAATTACAAACGCGTAGGAAAAAGGAATCACGCAAATCGGATAAGTAGATAAAAAGTTATGGCACTTTAAAGTTTGATTTTCGATTGAAAACATAGCTGGGTTGATATGCAGGTCCCAGGCATGTACCTGCTGGAAACTGGTCTCCCCCGCGGCACGCGAGGGGACACTGTGACATCAGCGCGACTCGCGACAGGCGTCGCGGCATGCGAAGAGACAAGGGAAGCCTCTCGGGTGGCGCGAGAGGCCCTAGTCCAAAAAATTATTTTTATTTTGTTGGTTTAATGCTTTTGATGCTACGAACTTGTTTAATCTTATTTTTAAGTTATCAAAACTAACTTTTAAGTTGGTTTTGATCATAAGTGAATATCAGAAGTACCCGGATGAAGATCAAGCAATGTACAAGAACCTAACACATGAAAATGAAGCTTCCGCAAGTTGTTTCGTCGTTATTTTTTTTAAACGATGAACTCAATCACATTATGTTGAATTATTTTAAATTGTAAAAGTTTTAATTTACCCGTATTTTTCAACGTATACGTAATCATAATTACATGTTTATTTTCGTAATTTATACGAAAAGCGTCATTTAATAGTAAGAGTGTTACAACATTTCGTGCCAAAGAGATAGTGTCTCCAAATTTTGAATGCAAAAACTACAGCGCCTAACTCAAGATCATGAGTTGTGTAGTTTTTCTCGTGAATTTTTAATTGTCTTGACGCATATGCTATGATTTTACCTTGTTGCATGATAACGCAACCAAGGCCTAAATTTGATGCGTCACAATAGACAACGAAATCATCATTGCCATCAGGTAAAGATAATGTTGGATTCTGTATGCCCAAGACACATATTAGATTGATGTGGCTGGTACGTTATGATCCAAGTCGAGTCATACCCAAAAACAAGCTAGACAAACACTTATAATATTTATTTATGATATGATCAAACAAATAAATATTAACACTTACAATAATTAGAAATTGGTTTTCTAAACTATTACACTAGAGAAACCAATAAATTATATGGATAATTTATTTTGAGAGAATATTTTATTTTGTTATTTAATGGGTTAAATAACATAATAAAAATAGTATAAGTCTTATAACATATGCTGTTATATTTTATAAAAGTTATAAAATATATATATATATGTGAGACTTATATTGTTTACAAAAAGAAAATTGTATTTTTTTTAAATAATAAGGTGCCCCCCCCCCCATTTGTCTTCCCAAGACATAATTTTGTTCTAATGATGATACATGCATTTGCATGTGTAAGAAGGGCTTTCATTGGGTGATGTGGGTGGCCATGTCTTCCACAAGTTTTAATAAGAATTTTGTATGACAAAATAGAAGGGATGAACTTGTAAGACTTGCATTTTTCTCTCAAAAATTCCGGCCATAAAGGAGTTCCAAGGGAGTTTCGGTTTTTGATCATAAGTGTTAAAAATCCTAGCTAATCTCAAGGTGTTTATTGGAAGCTTAGGGTATACAAGCTTGAGGTCTTCTACTCTTGAAGGCAACCGTTCAAGAAGCATCATCTCTTTTGTTTCCTTTTACTCCAAGAAGGTACTATTCTAAACATCCTATGATTGTGTTTGATAGTATGCATGTTCATATATGGATCCGGGTTTTGGGATTTTACATATAAATGATATTTATACCTTAAAAATAACATGTTTTAAATATTCCGATGCGTTTTTGTTTCATATGGATGAAATTACTTTGATGTTAAAATCCCAACAATGGCATCTAGAGCCGCTTATATGAGTGCATGCTTAAATAGATTAAAAATTTCGGGTTTCGGGTTTGAATAAAACCCTATGGCCGAAAATTTTAATATGGTTATCCCTTTGTTTTTCAAGATTATTTTCTTAAATGCATAAGGGAATCTTGAAAAATTATTTCATATGGATGATTTGTTTGTTTGAACAAAACATACCTTTTCGGTTTTTTATACATAACCGAAAATGGTTATAAAAGGGAACCATTTTTGCTTCTTGATTTTAATGTATATATTTGGATATATATTTTGGTGCATATGACCTAGTCATGACCTTGTGTTGAATGATTGTGTTGTGATTCATTTTATTATTATTATTTCAATAGGTTGTAATAATTATTATTTTGTTCTTCCATTTGTAAGATATGTAATTTATTTATTTTATTTGGTATGTAAAATAAATAGATTAGGTGCATTTTATTTTACTAGAAAAAATGTATTAGGATATATTTTGTGAAAGAAGATGCACACAAAAATGCGGTTTTGGTTTGGCCATATTCGGTTCAAAGAACTTTATAGTTCTTAACGGGATTTTAACCCGATAACCAAAACACATTTTTTGAAGTCCAAAGGAGTTTGGAACTGAATATAAAAGACTTTTGGAAGTTCAAAGAAATTGGAGAAATCACAACACAAGAAGGAGACTTGAAGCATTTGGATGCGGGATCAAGTGGGAGTTCAACGACACATCACTTATGTCATTTTTCACCCCTAGGAAGCACCTTTTGGCACACTTGTTTGGGCTAACAAGTCTTGTCAAAATAGTTGGCTATGGTTATGCACCTATTGTTATGTATGATGTGCTTGTTTGGTTGCTTATTTTGTTGTTTAGATGATATGTCAATATGCATAACTTAACAAACTTATAATCAACAACAAGCGTAAAATTTGTTCTTAACAAAATCATTAAAATGGTTAATAAAAGGTTTTATTAAAAATTAATGATTTTATAATAAAATGGGTTTTATTAAAAAGAACCTTGAAAATTTGTTTTCACTAAAGTACCAAGGATTTGAATGCATGCAAATATATGGTACATAAAATATTTTCTAAACTAGAATTTTGAAATATTAAAAACCCTTTTATAAAACAAGTCAAACACCATCATTTTATACAACACTCGAAACACTTGGGAACTCTTATTGTGGGATAAAGGTCACCTAACCACATTTGAGGGAACTTGTATGTTCGAGGTGGGTTTACCTTGTTTGTGGGATAAAGGTCACCTAACCACTTATGTGTATAAACTCACACGTGTGTGTAAGTTGGACGACTTGATTTGGAAACCAAGAACTTAGGGTCACCGAAGCATGGGGAACAAAGGTGTTGATGGGATTAAACATGCCAACTAAACATAAAGATGTTTAACCGATCCCATATGGCTAGAAATTGCAAATAGTTGCAATTGTCAAATGTTGACTACCTTGTTAATTTAAATAGAGGGATAAAGGTCACCTAACCAATATTTAAATGTAATGTTGGATTCTAGATTTTAATTATTAATTGTCTTAGGACACAAAAGGGTATTAATGAATAAAATATAATAATATCGAAAATACTAAATTGAACTTGTTAAATTTTGTAGATGGCTGCTAACAATGCATTCCCGATTAATCAAACCGTCTGAAACCTATCACTAAGAACCATCCTTGAAAAGGATCGTCTCAACCATAACAACTTCATGGATTGGTTTTGAAATTTGAGAATCGTTCTCAAGCAAGAGAAGATATCCTATGTGTTGGACGATCCTATTCCCGATGAACCTAACGTGGAAGATGTGGAAGCCTACAACGATTGGGTTAAGTATACCGAGGACTCCATGCAAGCCTCATGCCTCATGCTGGGAACTATGATTCCCGAAATTCAAAAGGATTTTGAACATCACAGGGCATACGACATGATTACCCAGTTAAAGGAAATGTTCTTACAACAAGCAAGGGTAGAACGCTTCGAAACTGTTCGAGCGCTTCATGCATGTCGAATGGAGGAAACCCAATCGGTATTATTTTATGTTCTTAAGATGAAAAGCCACATTGATCGCCTCGAAAGGCTAAATTGTCCCGTCTCTAAAGAGTTGGCTACGGATTTGATCCTCAACTCTTTAACAAAGAAATTTGAAAGCTTTGTAATGAATTACAACATGAATGGATGGGACAAGAGCATTGGTGAGCTTCATGCAATGCTCAAAACGGCTGAAGCAGGAATGGGCAAAAAGGCTTTACCCGTCCTAGCGATCAATGAAAGAGGCAACAAGAAGAGGCCCCACCCCGACTCAAAAGCAAACTCTGCTAAAAGAAAGGGACACGTCAAGGGAAAGGGAAAGGGAAAGGGAAAAGCTAAAGCGGAACCCACCAAACCGAAAGAGAAGAAGCAAAAGGTTGCTACAAATGACCCATGTTTTGGATGTGGTGAGATAGGACACTGGAAGAGAAATTGTCCAACCTATCTCAATGAGTTGAAAAACAAGAGGGATGCAGGGCAAACCTCAGGTACTATCTTTATGATACATGTTGAGCTTAATGTTATTTCTTCTAACACATGGGTACTAGATACCGGATGTGGAACTCATATTTACAATTCGTTGCAGGGGTTCAAAAGAAATAGACATTACAAGAAGGGAGACGCTAGTCTCTTTATGGGCAACGGGGCAAAAGTTGAAGTCGAAGCTCAAGGAGACTACGTTTTAAAGCTTCCAAGTGGTTTGGAAGTGATTTTGAAGAATGTTCTATATGCTCCTAGTTTGACTAGGAACATAATTTTTGTTTCCTTTTTAAAACAATCTGGTTTCAGTTTTGAATTTGTTAAGTATGACATTTATGTTTCTAAGAATGTTGTGTTTTATTTTAAAGCTATGTCTTTAAATGGTATTTATGAGTTAGATCATGATAACACGTAATCACGATGGTTATAGTTCCTAGTAACTATACCTACCGATTACCACGTTATCTAGGCTCAGTGACGAGTCGTAGTTTCGGCCAAAATGCGTTTTCTCGCGTATTTTGTAACCAAACTACTCTAAGGTATTAAAACCGTTTGTTTTAATACCAAACCTGTTTTCTAACATTACTAAACATGTTCTAGCATGTTTAGCTCGTCGCTTTTAGATTTGTGCTTGTTTAGGGTCGTAAAGGTAAGCGATCTAATCAATCGCTTATGCATACGAACCCGACCCATTTGGTCGATCATTAGGATCCGACAAAACATTTTAGGTGACCATAGTTGTATAGGGAATAACCTTCCGAGGTTATACCTTATGGTCACGACGTTTAAGTAGTTATATGATAAGTAGTTCTTATGCCTTAGGTAAATTACCAAAATACCCTTTTTACGCCAAAATTCATTTTAAACATATGTAACATAATTTTTGACACCTAAACTGATTTAGCAACAATATTAAGTATGTTAAGGCATATCTTGCTTGTCATAGGGCTAGTTAGGCGTTTCAAACGCGTTTTACGCGAACGACGCGTTAAAGTAGCATAAGCTACCTAAACGGGTCGTAATGGGTCATAAGCACTAAGGTTAGGTTTCATTTTAGTATGTAGGCTTTGTTTAACCATATCATATGAGTTCCAATACTCATTTGGTTTACGAAACCTCATACTATCCAATCTCCCGATTTAGGTCCGGTTATTTATGTAGTTATCTATATAGGGTGCCGTTTGATTCCGTGATCCCTCTAGCTTCGCTTGGTTGTGTTCAAGACTTCTAAGCACCCTCAAGTGAGTACATAGACCCCTCTTTTACTGTTTTTCAAACATTTTGGGGTGAAACACATGTGCCTACTTGTTACTTTCGTGCTTTTCATGTTTTCATACCATATACTTGCTATGTTAATTAGTACACTATTAGTACATGATTTCATTGTGTTTTGCTATGTATGTTTACTTGACATGCTAAGCACATTGTTTTACATTTCATTTTTGCTATGTATGTTCATTTAACATGCTAGCACATTGATTTACATAACTTTTCTGCTTTGTATGTTACTTAGCATACTTAGTACATTGTTTTCACATAACTTGTTTACATTTGGTATAACATTTGGTTTGTTTAAACGGTTCTTTATTACATTCATTAACACCGATCATGCCGCTCGGTAGTAGGTAGTGGTACCATAGGACTTGACAAATCCCGTTCCTAAAATCCTAGGTTTGTTTGGATGGATGGAATGACCGAATCCGTGAACATTTTACTTTGATAACCTTTACTCTAAGGTTATCCTGCTGTCTCAAGGCTTGGATGTATGCGTTAACTCACCACATAAATATTTGTATCAATAAAACAAGTTTTCTACTTGGCAAAACATAACTTTTTGTGTCACACCCCGACCACGTAAAACATCAAATCGTGGCGGAAACGTCGGGGAGTGTTGTGGCAGAATTATTGTTTCACAACCATGGCATTTAAAGTTATATTTTATTTATCAACAAAAGAGGTACATTGTCTTAAAACAACTGAAACATAGAGTACATAACATGTTTTAACTAGTCTAGCTTCATTTTATAGTCACTAAGGCCCAAGTCCACCCTAGCGTATCACGATCAAGCTATGCATTAGCTCCTGAAACACATGTGAAAATAAAGTACGTCAGCATAAAAATGCCTGTGAGTAACATAGGTTTTTGTAAAAATAGGATTCATGACTTAGGTTTTAGAAAAGGGTTGTTTAACAAAGTCAGTCATGATCCTTGTAACATGTTTTGTTTTATAAATCATTTGAAAAGCGATGATAAAGTAGATGATATGTGAAAGAGTAATGTAAGGTTAAATGAATAACTAAGTAAAATGAGTTTGTATATAACGAACAGTTTTGTAAAACAATGTCTTGTGAAAATATGTTATTTGAAAAAAAATGTATAAGTCCACAATGAATGATTTAAATAACGCTACGACATGTAATATAATACAAGCACTTATGTATAGGAAGTACCAGCGGCGTATCCACCATGCTTGTATCACATTACACACGTCTCGTTACTTAAATCACTTACCCAAACAAACCACCAATGTAAGTTGCCCATGTCTAAACCATTTGTCCAATGTTATTGTGAAAACCATGTCAAAATGTGTATATCAATATCAAAAATGTCTATATCAAATATCAATCATGTAATGTGTAATCAAAATGTCATGTATGGTTAGTGAAATATGTATCAACTAAACCATAGGCAAAAATGCACAAAACAATGTATTGAAGTAAAACATGGTTTAAATCAACGCTATGTTTTGTGGGAAATGCATGCTATAATGAATACAGACATTTATGCGGTATTGTGAAAATGCATACATCCAAGCCTTGCAACTGTGGTGATAAACCTTTAAACAAATTAAAGGTCTATCTGTCTAAATGTTTTAATCGAATTCGGTCATTCCTTCCATCCAAACATACCCAGGATGTCAGGAACGGGAGTTGTCAATTCCTATGGTACCATTACCTACTAACGAGCGGCGTGATCAATGTTAATGAATGTATATGGTCCCACTTAAACAAACCAAATGTCGTACCCAAGATGTAAGCATGTAAAATAATGCACTAAGTATGATGAACATACATAGCGTGAAATGTCATGTAAAACCAATGCACTAAGTATGATGAACATACATAGCGTGAAATGTCATGTAAAACAAATGCACTAAGTATGATGAACATACATAGCGTGAAAATGTCATGTAAAACAATGCACTAAGTATGCGCTAAACAAACATACGTAGCGTAAAATGTCATGTAAATCGATGTATTAATGAACATAGCAAGTATATGATATGAAAGCATGAAATCATGAAAGTAACAAGTAGGCACATGTGTTTCACCCCAAAATGTTTGAATAACAGTTAAAGAGGGGTCTATGTACTCACAGTTGTGCGTCTTGAATCGAATCTCAAACCCTGTCCGCTACACGACAACCTACAACGTACTAATGTCTATTAGACGAGCGGGTCGTGCCTTGGCTTAGAGTTTAGTGTTTTGATTTGCGTTACTTAGGTATTATTTTGTTAAAACAATAATAATTATTTTAACTTAACTATCGATATTAGAAAAATAGTTAGACAACTATTTCGTACCTACTTTCTCTAATATTTTACTAAGTGTTCGGATTCTCGGAAAATTTCGGTAGGGTATCCTCTGTAAATAGAGGTGTCCATGCTTTAATAGCATATCATTTTCTTTTATATAAAACCAATAGTTCATTTTCAATCACCAAATCGACATATCGACAAACAAAACGTTGCATACTTCATTTCAGCTTTATAACTCGAAACCGGACTGTTTTCGAGGATTTTTATAAAATAGTTAACCTTTTCTAAAAATCTCCAAATTTTTACAGAATATGACATATGTTCCAAAATTTATTGTGTAAAAATATCAAAGTCCAATTTGTTACCCATATTTTATAAAAAATCATTTTCTCGACTGCAATCAGATTTGTTACCATTCTGATCGCTGTTTACGGAAATATTCACTAAAAATCAACCGTAAGTCCGTTTGACGAAATTCCAGTTGGAGGGTTGTCCTGACAACGGTGTCCATCTACTGTAAAAATTTCATGGGTTGATTAAGTTGTGACTCCGAAAATGTCATACTTTTTCTGCAATAAAAATGCAGCTTGAGCTGCTGTCCAAAAATAACCTTTTAAAAATAGTAAACGGTCTCGAAAAAATTATGATTCCAGTGCCATTTGCTTAGTTATTCCAAAACACTCATTTTAGGCTTTAGAAATTCCGTTTTTCGACTTAAAATGACCCCGTTACAGCCTGTTGAAGTTGGCTGGAAATCCAACTCAGCAAGCTGTTTGAGTTTTTGTGTGTGAAAAACAATCAACAATCGAACAAGAATCGAAGTGAGACAAGAGTATGAATGGACTTACTACTAGCACAAGACTAGGGTAGAAATTCTAGTGAAGATGATGGTGAGAAAGATGATGAACAAGACTAGAACAAAGCTCCTTTGAATGCCCTTCAACTTGCAACCTCCATGGATCACCTTCAAAGCTTTGAATGAAGAACAAGTCTTGAAGATTTGAAGGTAGAGAGAGAGATGGGGGACGATTTTGAGGAGAGAGGGAGAGTTAGGGTTGAGTGTGAATGATCTTGGTTAGATTGTGAAGATATATGTAGGAGATTTTGTAGAGATATGGACATGGCAAGCACTAACACTTGGCAATACAAAGATCAAAGGAGATATTGCCATATCTTGCAAAATTTGGTGGGTCCCCATATATATATATATATATATATAACCGTAAGATGTATGGGGGGAGGGGGTGAAGTGTAAGTTTTTATATAAACGTGCCATACGTAGGCTAAAACGAGTGTTTAACTGGATACCGGTATTTTATCTAGCGTTTAAATCCCGGTTATGGCGTTCTAAAATATTTTTATTATACTATAAAAATAAATTCGCCAAAATATTATTGGAAATAAATTTCAGTTGCCAAGACTGGCTGCATTGTCTGCGTTTTGCAGTATAAGCACTGTGTCGCGCGGAAACACGTGTTACGAGCTTACACTTGAAAAATAACGTTTTTAGGCGTTTCAATTTATTTTTCAACACAGACCTGTTTAAAAAAAATAAATTTCAATCATAACAGAATATCTTCTGGATTTAATTATTATCCGGGCAGTTACCAACGTTCGTTTCGCAGTTTTGTCGTAATTAGTTCTTTAGTTCAAATAGTCATGTTTTTGCCATACCGAATCCTTCAAAACTTATTTCTAAGTTATGTATAGGATATTTAGGGTATGTTTAGCTTATGTCACGGTTCCGGAGTGTACGTTGCGTTAAACTGATTGCATTTAAGCACCAGTTTGCGTATAACCTTCCAGAAGGTGATCTAAAGCTTGAAATCGGAATCGAATCAAATTGTAAAATTGTCAAACACAAATACACATATATTAACACTCAAACACATAATAACACCAAAGTATATTGTTTTATTGATAACGGGCATTGTTTTACATAGTACGATGATTATAGATCACAGTTGTCACAGTCTCCCCTACTTATGGAAATTTCGTCCCGAAATTTGTTTAGAGGAAACTCGTGGGAATAGATGTGGATACTTCGCCTTCATTTGATCTTCACGTTCCCAAGTAAACTCAGGTCCACGTTTAGATTCCCAGCGAACTTTAACCAACGGAATGCGCTTGCGTTTAAGCCATTTGACTTCACGATCCATGATTTCCACAGGTTTCTCAACAAAATGGAGCGTTTTATCAACACGAATCTCGTCGAGAGGTATGTGTAGGTTCTCATCAGCTAAGCACTTTTTGAGATTGGATACGTGGAAAGTTGGATGAACATTTCCAAGTTCAGGAGGCAATTGAAGTCTGTAGGCTACCTTACCGATTCTTTCGACGATCTGGAATGGTCCAACGTATCTAGGTGCAAGTTTTCCTTTCTTTCCAAATCTGATCACACCTTTCCAAGGTGAGACCTTAAGTAATACTCGATCACCGACTTGAAAATCCAACGGCTTGCGTTTTAGGTCCGCGTAACTCTTTTGACGGCTTCGAGCTGTCTGTAAGTTATCACGAACTTTCTTAACCTTGTCAGTTGTCTCCAGAATGAGGTCAGGTCCAGTAATCTGAGCCTCACCTATCTCATTCCAGCAGACTGGTGAACAACATTTTCGACCATAGAGAGCCTCGAAAGGAGCCATGTTGATGCTGGAGTGATAACTGTTGTTGTAGGAGAATTCAATCAATGGAAGATGTGAATCCCAACTACCACCAAAGTCGATCACACAAGCTCTAAGCATATCCTCCAAAGTCTGGATTGTTCTTTCAGTTTGGCCATCAGTTTGTGGATGATAGGCTGTGCTCAGATTGAGTTGGGTCCCCATAGCAGATTGCATGGTTCTCCAAAATCAAGAAGAGAAGCGAGCATCCCTATCCGAAATAATGTTCAAAGGAACACCATGTCGAGATACAATTTCATCCACATAGATTTTAGCCAACTTTTCAGCAGAAAAATCCTCACGGATTGGCAAGAAATGCGCTGATTTAGTAAGACGATCCACAATTACCCAGATGGCATCATGACCTTTCTTAGTGCGCGGAAGTTTAGTAATGAGATCCATAGCGATGTTTTCCCATTTCCAAACTGGAATCTCTGGTTGCTCTAAAAGACCAGCAGGATGTTGGTGTTCAGCCTTAACCTTAAGACAAGTAAGGCATTTTGAAACGTATAAGGCAATGTCTTTCATCATACCAGGCCACCAATACCGAGTACGAAGATCCTTATACATTTTGTCTGAGCCAGGATGAATAGAATAACGAGACTTATGGGCCTCATCCATAAGCAAGGCGCGAAGATCATCTTGGCTTGGGACCCACACACGGTCCATGAAATAATACGATCCATCTTCCTTCAGCACAAGATCAGGCTTAATGTGATAGGGTAATTCCTTACCCATCAAGTCTTGTGAAACACAAGCATGCTGAGCCTGAGAAATGCGTGCTTGAATATCGGATCAAGCTGGAATAGCAGATTGATCACGAACACAATGAAGCATAGTACGTTCCTTACGACTCAATGCGTCAGCCACAACATTCGCTTTACCAGGATGGTAGCGAATTTCGCAGTCATAGTCGTTTAGGAGTTCGACCCAACGTCTTTGCCTCATGTTGAGTTCCTTCTGGTTGAAGATATGCTGGAGACTTTTGTGGTCAGTGAAAACCACGCATTTTGTACCGTACAAATAGTGTCTCCAGATTTTGAGAGCAAAGACAACTGCACCCAACTCAAGATCATGAGCGGTGTAGTTTCTCTCATGTACCTTCAATTGTCTAGATGCGTAGGCTATGACTTTGTTCCTTTGCATCAGAACACAGCCAAGACCCAATTTCGATGCATCACACTAGACAACAAAATCATCGTTGCCTTCAGGCAAAGTCAGAATAGGTGCATTACAAAGCTTCTGCTTCAAGGTCTGAAACGCTTCTTCTTGCTTAGAACCCCATTCAAAGGGTTTGTTCTTCTGAGTTAGAGCAGTTAGGGGAACTGCAATCTTCGAGAAGTTTTTAATGAAGCGGCGGTAATAACCCGCAAGACCATGTAGGATCGAGTATGATCTCACTGAGGAGTCAATCTAAGCTAGAGCCTGCTAAAAATGTGGCGGAAACACATTCAAGCATGATACTAAGATGTACGGTACAGAAATGAGTAGAAAACAGACAGGTCTTCACTTTAAACACTTTTACTTTCACTTGATAACGATTGCCAGAAGGTCAACAGTTCGACGTACAATCCAGGACAACGTTACAAATGAAAACTACACAGGGGTATATATAGTAGACTGGAACCGCTTATGTGACATGTCCACATAAGCGATCCAGCTTGGCTCGCTTTTGTGGACAAGTGTCACAAAAGCGGTCCAGCATACAAACTTTCGTATAATTACATTTTCAACCCCTGAACTATTACACAATAACCTATCTAGACCATATACGTTAATCTAACTTTACAAAGACGCAGGCTTTAGACATTATGCACCAACAAACTCCCCCTTGGATGAAGCCGCAGTCTTTGTCTAGAATATTGGTCTTCAGGTAGCTGCTTTGTAACTTTCTTCACGCCCTTTAGGCTTCCTACTCAGAGCAACTCTGATCTTCTCACGCTTTTGCTTCTCAGCCTTCTCTTCTTCCTGTTGTTTCATCAAAAACTTTCCTCTTTTCTCTTCCATCCTGCGATTTTCTCGTTCACGTTCACGTTTAGCTTTCATCTTCATCTTTTCATCCAATACCCACCAAGACGACTTCCAGTTGTTTTCGGAATTAATTCCTTTTTGAAAACACAGAGATACCACACGCTGGAACTGTTGAGCTTGATCTATATCTTCTGCTTTATAACGTATCTTGTTAATAAACAAGCATTCGATGTCTTTTGCCGAACAATTCACCAGCCACATCGGATCATAGATACGAATATATCTCAACTCATTACCAGCTCTGTATGTGATGATAGCTTCAGTTGTAAGACAGCTATACACCCAATCAATAAACCCTTTGTAAAAATCTTGTTCCATTTCAGGCATAGGAATCGTCGTCATGGTTCTTGGAGGCTTTACCTTCAGAATAGTTTCCTGTACACCAGTTTCAGGATCTATTCTTTCAACTCTTCGTGGACGATGAGGTTTCCATTTCAGATAACCTCTGAGATTCTCGTATTTGATATATCCCCATATTGCTTTATCATTCTGTCTCACCTCATATTCCAATGTTCTCACCTGAGATAACTCATCTATATCCCACCAAGGTAATGACATGATGTCATATAAGCGTTTAAAGTACTGGACACCAAATTCTCTTCTGACTGCATAGGCGTTGACCTGAGGAAGAAAACCCCAACTGATAATATCGCCAAGAGAAATAGATCTATCACGTTGAAAAAACTTCAAAGGTCTCTTGAACTTTCTTTCATGACCGTCTTTAAACTATTTTGAATGATCTTCTTTTTCAACATTTGATTGCTTCACTTGTTCAGCTTCTTTTCTCAAACATTCGAACACATTTTCATTTACAGCTTCAGTCACTTTTTGACGTAACTCATCTCTGTTTTCAGCTGCGAAAAACTCCATTAACGTTGGAAGTTTTGATGTATCTTCAGAGACGTCATCATTATCAGAACAATCCTCTACTTCAACCCTATCATACTGATCTGCATCCTCAACATAGTTATACTTGTAATCTTTCTGTTTATTGATGTCAAAAGATTCCAGATCAGCTTCAAGATCAATTGGATTCTCAGGGTTTACATCATTTAACATCTCCCTATATACATCTAGACATAAGAACAGGGGTTCGTGATGCTCTACAATCTGATTCTTGCTCGACTCCCCCTTTTCCCCAGCTTCACCACTTTCCTCATTTACTGTGTTGTTCAGCAAGTCTTCAACGACTTTTTCTTTTACATCTTCAGTGACTCTCACACCAGATCCTCCTGCAGCGTCATCATCATCATCACCTTTCGAACTATGACTGCTTGCAGAATAAACAAACTCTTCCTCATCATCATCTTCATCATCCTCTTCTTCTTCGTCACCAATTAGCTTTGGCGATTTAACTTCTTCTTCAGTTATACCCGGAACAGAGGATATAGGCACTGGATTATCAACCACCATTGAAGGCACAATCGACATAACAGAACTTCCTTCAACAGCTTTACCTTTTTCTTTCATTTGTCTTTCAACTTCTGCTTTACGTTCAGCACGGAGATCATCCAACTTCAATTCTTCATACTTCTGTTCCACAGACGTCTCCAACATACTTTCCACAACCCTATTCAGCATGTAAAACTTATGTTCATGTAGTGCTTTAGCAGCCATAAGTTCTTTGTTCTTCAATTTATAGTACTCGTTCTCACTTTCCCGACGACTCTTCTCCTCTTCTAACTCAGACACTCGAACTTTCAAAACATCAATTTCTGTCTGATCAACTTCAATCTTCAACTCCATCACTTTAATTTCACCTTCTAATCTCTGCACCTTTCCAGCAAGAAACTTTTCTCTTTCAGAAATTCTTTCACATTCATCTTCCAATCTTTTGTTTTCTGCTATCATCTCATCAATTCTCTTTTCCAACTTTAATACTTGAGAATTGTTTGCAAAATCAAAATCAACATCCAGCAGATTATCATGTGGTATTTCAAGACCTCTACTTGAAGAACCATGTTGTGTTTGAGCAAAAGGAGGTGTACCAAAAAGATTTTGTGAAGAGTAATATTGTTGATGTGGAGGTGGTGATGGTGGAAACAAAGGAGATGGTTGGCGTTGTGGAGTAGGTTGTCTGGGTGGTGTTGAATGTGATGGAGGAGTAGGTTGTTTTGGTGATTGTTGTGGTGTTGGTTGTCTAGGTGGTGATTGATGGATTGGAGATTGTGGAGGTGTAGGTTGTTGTGGAGGTGTAGGTTGACGAGGAGGTGAATGCAAGATCTTTTGAGGACCTTTTGATACTCTAATCTTTGACACACTCTTCTTTCGACCAACAGCTTTTCTTTTAATTCTTGAAGTAGACTTGGAAGCTGAAACATGTTCCGGAGAAGGCATATACGGTTCATCCTCCTTTTCTGCTCTCTTCCTCTTCCTTAACAACTTTTCTTTCTCCAACTCCTCTCTCATTCGTTTTTCACTTTCTCTTGTATCGATCATCTCAAAATCAGACATACTAGATGAACTAGTCGTGTCTTTGTCTACATCGTCACCTTCAATATCTTCTACTACCTTCTTTTTCTGAATCTCTGACGTAACTGTATGCACAACATCATCAACAAAATCAGGGTTAGATGTGAACGTATCTACGTTGATTTCTATATTCTGAACCATTTCTTGTTCTTTTTCAATGTTTGCAGCAACATCTTTGTCAGATTCATCTATCAACATTGTCTGAGCCTGTTTCTTTCCTTTCTTCTTTGACTTTGACGACGAACCTTCACCCTCAGCTACAGGAGTCGCAAGTCTACGTCTTTGTCCCGACTCTTTCACAAACCATTCATTCTTGATTGGTTTGAAATCTTGAATGATTTTCAATTCAACAGCGTACATTGCTTCTTTCTTTTCCTTTTCATTTCTCCAGTCTTGATGATTTACTGGATCAGGATCCACATAACTTGCATCTTTAAGTAATCCGAAGTTTTCAATCACCAACTCCGGTTCTGGATGATGAGGATGGTACTTGATCAAGTTCTTCAAAGAGAAGTTAGACATATGTGACTGAACAAGAAGATCATCTTTAATGTCTCTGTCAATACCAGGATACGCACGATCTATCATCATTTGAACAAAGCGTGGATACTTCCAAACTCTAGCTTTTGAAGTTATATTTTCCACCATGTAATGAAACACGATGTGCGAGAAGTTATATTTCTTGTTTATCACCAAAGCAGTTAACATATTCATCTGATAATCCCTCATTTGATCATAACTTCCCTTTGTGTGACTCAGGGAAATCAGAATACAATGTATCAGAAACTTGAACGACTTCTGGAATTTAGACTTCAAATAATTTCCAGTATTCAGCGTGCTTCTATAACCCAATCTCAGCATACACCCTTTCACCATCTTCTCTGGAAATCTTGTCGGATAATTGGCTTCATCAGGAAAACTCATAACTTCTCTAACCAATGCTTCGGTCACCAGAATAGTCTCTATCTTTCCATTTACTTCCACTTCCGCTGAAATCAACTTGTTGGCATCATCATATTGTGCACGGTTCCAGAATCTGCTGATATGTGATCGATACAATGGCCTCTGTTCTGTCATGGCTTTCTTTACGGGAATGCGATCCATATAGCTCAGAATACTGCTAACTTCAGAAAGCAGTGGACATTTCTTCACATCCAAATCCACATAACTGTTATGGACTGGATCAAACAACACGTTTGTAGAAGCCTGCACATATACAACAGAAATCAATACTTAGAAAATTTTGAACTTATTTAACTGACCAAAAAGCGATCCCATATAAGCGATACAAAATCATTTCAACCATAAAAGCGGTTCATGATCTAGTATTTACACAAAAAGCGATCCGCCCCTGGTCACATAAGCGATACATCACTAAGATGCCCTAAAAGTGATTCCAAACGTTGTTCAAATGGGCGGTCCTACCAGGTTACACATAAGCGGTTCACATATGGCACATATAAGCGGTCCACACCAAGTACATAAGGGCGGTCCACAAATGTTCACAAACACGATACTAAACATGAACTATAAGCGGTTCACAGATTGTACTTATGGGCGATCCTAGAATGTGACTTATGAGCGATTCAAGAAAAGACACAAGAGCGGTCCTCAATCAGCTGTCTGTACAAGCGACTCTAAACACAAAATCATGTAAAACACTTCTAAACCCTAAAATTGATTCTTTAATCAGATTTTTCATGCAATTCCGATCCTAAGGGTATCTTTTAACCTATACAATTCTATCTAAAACACCCTAGATCTACGTTCTAACCTAACAAACTATCGACATCCCATCAGACGATCAAATTGAAACAATCAGCACCTATCAGTATGTTCATTATCATCAGAAAATTACAAACCCTCTATCAATTTACACATATATGCTGTTTAAAAACACAAAAACACGAATTTATCATATGAACATGCCGACAGTTACAATTCACAGCTTTAGGATTGAAATTAAAAGGAAACATACCTTGCCCATGATGTAAAAGATGATAATCTATCAAAAGTACACGAAATCAGGGCTCAAATCAGCTAAAATCTTGATGAAAACGAAGAAACAAGTGGAATCGCCCCAGAGACAAATCACGTATGAGCGGTTTAGGGTAATGGTAGAATAAGCGGGCCCTGTTCTTTATATATGAGGGCTTGAACCGCTATTTCGTCATGCCCTATGAGCAGTTCACACTGTAATATTTCACAAGAGCGGTCCATAGATGTCATAAAAGCGACCCACTCTTAACTTTTTCAAAAAAAATTCAATTTTTAATCATTTTTCAACTTGTTCGTTTTCACATGCTGGCACCCAGTTGACCAAGTCCAAGTTAATGACCTTGGAACAACTGATTGATCGTCCAAGTCCAAGTTAATGGCCCTGGATAATCAGATTTATGAAATACTTTGTCGTTTTGTTCTAAAAGTAGTTCAAATTAATGAACTTTTGACTTTTCAAATACTTTTGCACAAATTTTCTCACAAACATCATACCAGATCTTGTTGCAATCACAGCTTACCCAAACCTCATCAAATACCGACATGTTCAGCACACAGGCTTTGATCTTCCAATCCCCAGTATCAGTTGTCGAAACTAAAATAAGAAAAGAAAATCTTTTTGGGTTTAAAGCTGTACAAACAAAAATATATACACACACAATTTTTTTTCGAGCGTGTTAAGGGATCATATCAGCTTCTGACAGAACACAAGCACCGTTAAGCTTATTTCATTTTAAACATTTAAGCAATTCGCGTTAATTGTCGGTATATTGGTCCATTTTAAATTCTCACAGAATTTTCAACCTGTTCGGGATACGTTAATAGTGTTTTAGAGACTTAAACGTCAACGAGGGTTCCCACCTCAGTATATACTCCCGTATCCGGATCCCAGTATTCAGTCTTACAGGTGAATATACCACAACTGATATCTGTTAGGGGTAAATGCGAAACCGTGAGAGCTCAGGTCAGAACTTCCGTTCAGCAGAGAGATGACGGCTCGACTTTTCGGTGGGTCCCCTTTAGAGGATCTTTTGCATTTCAACAGCAGCGACTATCAATTTTATTGTTTCATCAGCATGCTGAGGGTGAAGCTTATGTTTCAAAGCTTTTTGCAAAAAGTATTATCCGGGGACTAGGTCAGTATTTCCATACAGCAGAAGTCCCGGGATAATACCCCAGATATCACCGAGTATAAAGACCTAGTATCTCAGAATATGGGACCTTTCAAACAGGATTTCAGGGGTTACCTATATATCCTGGAGGTGTTCCCCACGAAAACGCAAGTTAAATTTAATTTATATCCCAAACTGATCTACTAATTTTGTAAGAACCTACCGGCACATCTTTAGCGAGATTGCTTAATTGCATTTTTCATTACATATCTTTAGCGTACTGTGCCTGTCTAGCTGATGTACTATCATTTCCCTATACAACACAGCTCTTTTTCATTTTTTAATGTTTTTGGATTTTTATGATTTTATCATGTTTTTGTACTTTTCTGCGAATATCTCCCCCTAAAACTAAAACATATTTTTGTGTTTTTGTTTTAAAAAGAAAAGCAGAAAATACAACTGTACAAAAAAAATTGACAACATGATACAGTTCAAGTCAGATCGCCGCCCAGCTCGGCTTCACACTCTATAACCCTCCCAGATTGCAGATTTTTTAACCCATTAATCTTCAAAAGATAATAAAATCTCTTTTTATCAAAAGGTTTCGTGTAAAAATCAGCTTTCTGATCATTGGTGCTCACATGTTCAATCCGTATTAGTTTCTTTTCATAACAGTCTCTAATAAAATGGTGACGGATTTCTATGTGTTTCGTTTTTGAGTGGTGAACCGGATTTTTCGTGACATTGATGGCCGCTTCATTGTCCACAAATATTGGAGTATCCAAGAATTGCAGGCCGAAATCGCGCATTTGCTGTTGAATCCAGAGAATCTGAGAACAACAGCTTGAGGCTGAGACATACTCTGCCTCGCAAGTAGAAAGCGCGACTGCGGTTTGCTTCTTGCACTGCCAGGTAACAAGCCGAGTTCCGAAGAACTGGCACCCAGCAGTGGTGGACTTGGCGTTCTGTTTACAACTACCAAAATCTGAATCAGCAAAACCAGACAATGTAAAATCACCCGAGTGAGGGTACCACAAGCCGATGCTTGGGCAACCCTTCAAATGCCGTAGAATTCTCTTGACGATTGTCAAGTGTGATTGTTTCGGGTTCGACTGGTATCGTGCACACAAACATGTCGGGTACATGATGTCGGGCCTGGAAGCTGTAAGATACATCAACGAGCCGATGATTGATCTGTATAATGTTTCATCCAGCTTTACACCTTGCTCATCCGGACATATACCGTGATTCTGTGCCAGGGGGGTTGACGCAGGACTGCAATCTGTCATGTCAAACTTTTCCAGCACGTCCTTGATATATTTCGATTGATGAATGAAAATTCCGTCGGGTAGTTGTTCAACTTGTAACCCAAGGAAGAATTTCATCTCCCCCATCGAACTCATCTCAAATTTCTTCTTCATCACAACTTCAAACTCTTTGCACAGCTTGTCATTTGTTGAACCAAAAATGATGTCGTCGACATAGATCTGCACAATTAGCAAGTGGCCAGCTACTTCTTTTGTGAACAAGGTGCTATCTACTGTTCCTCTTGTGAACCCGTTGTCCAGCAAGTAGGTGGATAGTGTCTCATACCAGGCTCTCAGGGCCTGGTGAAGACCATATAGTGCTTTATCCAGCAGATACACCTTGTCTTTGTTTTGTGGATCTGCAAACCCCGGTGGTTGCCCCACATAAACTTCTTCACGAATCTTTCCATACAGAAATGCCGATTTGACGTCGAGTTGATAAACTTTGAAACCTTTCCATGAAGCAAAGGCTAGGAAGATGCGGATTGCTTCGATTCTCGCAACTGGCGCATAAACCTCTTCATAGTCTATCCCTTCCTGTTGGCTGAAACCCTGAACCACTAACCGTGCTTTGTTTCTCACCACTACGCCACGATCATCACGTTTACACTTGAATACCCACTTTGTTTTTATCAGCTTTTGGTTCTTCGGCAGATCTACTAATCTCCAGACGCCCAATTTTTCAAATTGTAGCAGTTCTTCCTGCATAGCATTCACCCAGCTGTCTTCGGTCAATGCTTCTTTGTAAGTCCTGGGCTCGATCTGCGAAATAAAACATTTATAAGAAACTTCTTTTTGCATATCAGCTATATCAGAGTAAAAACAAGTAAATGCACGATCAATCTGGTGTCTCGTCTTAACACCGCTCTGTAGGTCGCCAATAATCTGTTCTGATGGATGGTAAGACAGTGTCCTCGGCATCACAGTATCTGGCACCACAACTTCCGAATCCAGATTTGAAATATCAGGATCAACGATTTGATCAACAGTCTCCTCTGCAATCTCATTTGGTTCCTCGTCATAGGTAGGAGCAGGTTCCTCCTCTGAGTCGTCAGAAACCTCAAATGATGGAGCTGGTTCCTCTGGTTCCTCAGGCGGGATGTGAACGGTTCCACTCGGTCCTGCTTCATCATCGTGAGTACCCACGGTGGGCATAGGAACTTCTATCGTTCTAGATTGTGGCTCTTGTAACTGACTCTGTTGATACAGGTACATGAGAGCAATTTCCTCCTCACTCGGCTCGGACGGTAGATGAAACGATTCCCAGAGTTTATTGTAGTCAAACAGGAATCTTTGTCCGGGAAGTTGTTGTGACGGTGTATGCTTTTGACAATCCACATGAAGAACCTGAATTACCTTCCCCAGACATGGTACAAACACCCTCTTCAATGGGCTGGCGTATCCTACGAAAAATCCTTCGTTCGCTTTTGCTCCGAATTTTCCATCAACATCGATGAACGTACACGGAGAGCCAAAAGGTTCCAAGAACTCAAGATTTGGCTTATAATGATGCAACAACTCGAAACATGTCTTTTTGTACTTCTTCACTGTCAACACTCTATTCAACGTATAGCAAGCTGCGGATACTGCTTCACTCCAGAAAAAGATTGGAAGCTTTGAGTCAGCCAACATCGTACGTGCAGTCTCGATCAGGGTTCTATTCTTTCTTTCAGCCACGCCGTTCTGTTGTGGAGTATATGGCGCACTAAACTCATGAAGAATCCCTTTTTCGTTGCAGAATTCGTACATTTTGTTGTTTTTGAACTCAGTTCCGTTATCACTTCTAATTCTTCTGATCGGCAACTTGTACACTGTCTCCATTTTCTTGAACAAAACCATTAACGCCTCGAACGTCTCATCCTTCTTCTCCAAGCAAATTACCCATGAAAACCTTGTGTAATCATCCGTAACCACCAGACAGTAAGAATCTCCACTGATGCTTTTTACGTTGACCGGCCCAAAGAGATCCATATGCAATCTCTCGAGAGGTAACCGGATGGAATTGAGCATCTTTGTCGGATGAGATTTTCGTACCTGTTTTCCTTTCTTACAAGCAACACAATCATCAGGTAACTGAAAGTTTTTAACATTAACTCCTTCTACCAAATCGTTATGCACAAGAAAGTTCATTTTTCTAATATGTATGTGGCCCATCTTTCTGTGCCACATAATTGAGTCTTTTTCTGTTGCTTTGGCTTTTGTTACAAAACACTGTTTTTGAGGAGTTATTGATGTTGCAGCGCTCATATCTAAGATATACAGATCATTGACCCTAGGTGCGCGCAACAAAACTAACTCATCAGGGACTTTAAACCCTGGTTTTAAGACCAAACATTCAGTTTTAGTAAAGTGAACACTAAAATCTTTATCGCAGATTTGCGATATACTCAACAAGTTGTTGGTCAGCTCAACTATATAATTGACTTTATCAAACGAAATAATGCCATTGGTGAGCATTCCTTGACCAACTATCCTTCCACCTTGATTGCCGGCAAAACCCACATAGCTTCCATTAATTGCTTTCACATCATATAATAAAGCTAAGGATCCTGTCATATGCCGCGAAGCACCGCTATCCATAATCCATCGAGAGAGCACTGACTTGGGCAACTCCTGCAATCAAACCACTAACACATTAGTTAAACAATGATACCCACGATTTTTTAACCTCTGACACAGTACCAAAAATCACATCACATTTTTCATTTGTTTTAGGAAAACTAAATGTAACATTTGACTCAACTTTCTTCTTATCTTGTTTTACTTTGTTATGCAATTTTGGAAATTCCGACATGAACTTATCGAGTTCAAATTCACATTTACCCACATCATCTTTCACACATTGTGATTCATTTTTCAACTCGGTTTCCATCTTTTTAATCTCATTAGATGGTTTAGGTTTTGCGATCCATGATTGTTTTTCAAAAGTTTTCTCTTTAAAGTAAATTGTCGAAGTCTTAGGGGGTTTAGAGGACTCGCCAATTTCGAAGGTCGATTTTGGCCTGTCCTCCGACTTCAACCTTTCACCTCGTTTGAGAATTCAGATCGGCGAAACCATCATTTGCTTATCTTTTGTAACAATCGGTGATTTTGGTCGAGGTTTTTGAATGCATTGTTTTGAAAATTTGTTGTTTTCAACCTTAGGTTTTTCAACCTTCGGTTTCTCAACAACCTTTTTAGCAACAGTTTTTACCACAACCGGTTTCTCAAACACCTTTTTACACTGCTTTGCCATGTGGCCGACTTCATTGCAGCGATAGCATACACGTTTGTCATATTCGACAAATGTGCTACTCACAGTTTCTGCTTTCAGCTTTTGCGCTGCATTGAAGTCTTCCACGGCCTTTTGACTAAAAATATACTCCTTTTCGATCTCAGTACTCGGACCACAAACAAAAACATCATCAATTCTCTCTTTCGGCTTTACCACCTGTTTAGCCATCCTTTTCTCGAATCCAATACCTTTGTTCTTTAATTTGTTATCTCTGTTTTTGCCTTTACCCACCCCCTCTACTTTTTCTAGATTAGTAGAGCATGACGATCCAACTGACTTGTTCAGTTTTGCAAAGAAATCACTTTTCTTTAACTCATTTACGCTCAACTCGACCATCTTAAACAATTTCTGAACAGACTCAAACTTAACACTCTGAATTGGAAACTCCGTGTTTGAATAAAGCTTGTCCGATCCAATAATAGTATAGGCTACCATAATCGAATCATCATCCGTACTTTTATCCTGGTTTGTCAAATAACGGTCTAAAAAATTTCCGTCTTCCTCAGACTCACTCCCGGACTCCACAGATTTTGTCTGTTCAGATTTTTCACTAACATCGTCCAACACCTGATCAATAACATTTTTGACAACCTGAGATGAGTTATCAATGTCAGACGCACTGAAAGTGATATCTATGTTACCAGGTAAATCATTCTCAATTGTTTTCAGTTTTATATTTAAAGCCGCTTCCACCCCATCTGGATATTTCTGTGTGTAATGATTCCACATTGGGGGTGGAACGCTGTTAAAGGCGGGTTTAGCATGTGGCTGTTGTGGTACTATTTGCTCTAAGACATAAGATGATGCCACATAACTCATCAGTTTCTTATCAATTCTATCGTTTTCTATTTTCGTCAACTCAAGCTGTTTTCGCAAAGATGCGATTGTATCCAAATGAAAGTTTACTTCTTTCTGTTTATCGAATAACGTTGATTGAGCCAGCTTTGTTGCTTTGTCATTTTCAAAACTTTCTTTTTGTATGATTTTAATCGACCTAGATAAAGTGTCATAGGCTTCTTTTAATTGTTCTAAATCAAATTTCATCATATCAGCATGTTGTTTCAAGTCTTGATACATAGTGTCTTTCACAAGACACTCCATGCACGTTTGTGAACAACGTTGACACGGTGTATCAAGAATCGGAACTTTTTCACCTAAAGCCTCATTCTCACAAACCATGTTACCGACTGGAATTGACTCTGACTCAGACACTTTTACCTTGCTGATTTCAACAGCTTCAGTTTCCTCTAAACCAGACTCTTTGTTAACTGACCCTGGAACAACTGAGTCTACCTCTTTCAGTTTGCTCATAAGCGCTTTATCTGCTATCTCCTTCAGATCTTCCTTCGTCATCTCTTTTGACACGTCGATTATCTCCACAACTTCATCTTTCTTTGCTTCGAATCTCGGACATGTACCAGTTCTTGGGTCTTCGAAGAAATCTGCAAAAGTATCAAACACATTAGGAGAGAAGATAGATTTCATAGTGTAAATAAATTCCTCCCTTTGATATCCGAAACTAAGATCATCAGATACAACTTCTTCAGCTTTAGCAGAATCTTTCACGGAATCTTCGGTAAAAGTTTCCGGAATTTCTTGATTAACGTTTTCAACAACTACTTCACTCCCAATCTCAGGAACAGACTCAACATTCTCAGTAACTGTTTCTTCAACCACCTCAGAATCAGAATAAGCAACATCAGCAGCTTTTCCATCACCATCTTCAGAAACTACGACTTCCTGCTCAGCATCTGACTCGGTAATCTCTGTCACTTTAGCCATCATCGCTTGATCATCTTTTCCACGAATGAACTTATCCCAACTAAATCCGGATGCAACTTCTTCATCATCCTGATTTACTATCAACGCTTTCTCAGGTTTGTTTTCGATCTGAGGTCTTTGAACTGCAGGCTGTTGGTTTGGACGATGATATATAGCTTGCTTGTAGTAATCGTTGGTGAATGGATTCTGATGATTCTTGACTTCACGATTAGGACATTCCCTCTTAAAATGACCTTTTTCTTTACATTTGAAGCAGGTGACTTTGCTTTTGTCAAACCCCAGCTTCTGATCCGGTCCTGACAAACTATTCCTTCTCGTGATCTCCATAAAACGCTGAGCTCTCCGTACCAAACTTGCCATTCCCCACTTGATATCGATCAATTCCAGCTCCTCCGGGTCTATTTGATCGTAATCCTCTTTGGTCATGTCAGGATTTCCGATCTTGCCCGCAACCAACCCTTCATACGCCTCCAAGACCGATCCCAATAAAGCAATATGTTGTTTTGCTGCAGTTTCAGTAATCTCATTACCATTTTTGATGTTGATTGCTATATTACAATGCACTCCAGTCACAACTGTTTGTTGATTCGATCCACTTGAACTTTGAGGAGAATTATCTGAAGCTTTTGCGTTCGGCTCATAACTTGCAAATTTTGTAGTTTGATTTGTTTGATATGCGTTCGGAGTAACAGGAGAACTACTATCTGCACTAAAACCCGTATGAATTTTTGGACTTTGAATGTTTGTCATTGCAGGACTACTCTTGAAGTACAATGAGACATCTTGAGGTATGTTTGTTGAATTCATTTTCTTAATCTTCACTAACTCTAGTTCATGCGCCTCTATCTTTTCAATAAAATCACTCAAGCTGTAAGTGATAAAATCAGTACTATTCTTCAGCATCATTAAGTATGTACCCCACTCATCGTAAGGAAGAGCATCGCAAAGCTTATCAATCCATTCTTCGTTTGTTTTTACAACATTCAAACGTCTCATCTCCAACACTAAATGACAATATCGTTCGATCAGCTGTTTCGTTGATTCACCTTTTATCCCAGTAAATATATCGAACTCCTTTTTTAGCAACGCTGTTTTGCTCTTCATCATCGACCCACTACCATTGAACTTTTTCTCCAGTGAATACCATATCGATGCAGAGGTATCTTTATGCTGTAAAAGCACTAGGATATCTTCTTTTATAGCTTGCTGCAGGATGCTAATCATTTTCTTCTCAGCCTTAAATTCTACCTGCTCTATATCTGTTAAGCTTGCAATTGATTTCTTACCCCCCACCCCGTCTTCTGGAGCTACATATTCTCTTTCAATCTTGATCCAACTCTCCAAATGATTGGCTTGCACCCAGTTCTTAAACCTAACTGACCATCCCGAGTATTCGTCTAAACTCATTAATTTTGGAGGTTTCTGCATCGTGCCCAATTCATTTTCAAGATTTACATTCTGCAAAATGTTGGTTTGGCCTTGAGTAGCACTTACACCTGAAAACATGTTGTAGAAGTCTTGACTATCCATTTTCTGATTTTTCGAAAAATTTTCAAACACAGACACAATAAGCGATCCAAGAACTTTGCACTAAAAGCGATTCAGAGATTGCACAATAAGCGATCCAAAATTTGCACTAAAAGCGATCCAGGAACTTTGCACTAAGAGCGATCCAGAATAACCCAATAAGCGATCCAAGATTGCTTGAAAAGCGATCCAAGATTGACCAATAAGCGATCCAGAGGTGCCTGAAAAGCGATCCAAGATTGACCAATAAGCGATCCAGAAGTGCCTGAAAAGCGATCCAAGATTGACCAATAAGCGATCCAGAAGTGCCTGAAAAGCGGTTCAGAAGAACGATCCAACACCCAAAACAGCCATTTGGAGCGATTCACAGTGTATGAATAAGCGGTCCTGAAAAGCGGTTCAAGGAAATTTGTATGAATAGGCGGTCCAGAAAAGCGGTTCAAGGGTGACGTCAGAGCGGTCCAAACTTTACGAGTGTTTTTGACCAACTTTTAATCCGAATTTTTGTCCGAAACTTTCAAGGGTTTACAATTACTGTGTTTTGTACCTACTGTCCAAAATTCAGGTCATTTTCACCGCTAAATCAGTCCAGTTCTGAAAATGTCTCAGAAAACTACCTCGTATCTGGCAACTAGCTTACAACTGGCTCTGATACCAATTGTAGGATCGAGTATGATCTCACTGAGGAGTCAATCTAAGCTAGAGCCTGCTAAAAATGTGGCGGAAACACATTCAAGCATGATACTAAGATGTACGGTACAGAAATGAGTAGAAAACAGACAGGTCTTCACTTTAAACACTTTTACTTTCACTTGATAACGATTGCCAGAAGGTCAACAGTTCGACGTACAATCCAGGACAACGTTACAAATGAAAACTACACAGGGGTATATATAGTAGACTGGAACCGCTTATGTGACATGTCCACATAAGCGATCCAGCTTGGCTCGCTTTTGTGGACAAGTGTCACAAAAGCGGTCCAGCATACAAACTTTCGTATAATTACATTTTCAACCCCTGAACTATTACACAATAACCTATCTAGACCATATACGTTAATCTAACTTTACAAAGACGCAGGCTTTAGACATTATGCACCAACAGACCAAGGAAAGAACGAACCTCAGTAGGAGTAGTTGGCGTATCCCACTCCTTAATCGCACTGATCTTGGAGGGATCTACATGAATACCTTGTTCGTTGACAATATGTCCCAAAAATTGAACTTCCTTTAGCCAAAATTCGCACTTGGAGAATTTGGCAAAAAGTTGCTCTTTCTTTAGGAGTTCCAGAGTAAGACGAAGATGATGCTCATGATCAGCTCGCATCTTAGAATAAATCAAGATATCATCAATAAAAACGATGATGAACTTATCCAAATAAGGCTTGCAAACCCTATTCATCAAGTCCATGAAAACAGCAGGAGCATTGGTCAAACAGAATGGCATGACTGTGAACTCATAATGCCCGTATCGAGTGCGGAATGCTGTTTTGGGAATATCCTCTTCATGCACTCGAAGTTGATGATACCCAGAACGAAGATCAATCTTCGAAAAGCAAGTAGCACCCTGTAACTGGTCAAAGAGATCATCAATGCGAGGTAGGGGATATCGATTCTTGACGGTGAGCTTATTCAGCTCACGATAATCGACACACCTTCTGAAGGATCCATCCTTCTTCTTGACAAAAAAAACGGGAGCACCCCAAGGTGAAAAGCTAGGACGGATAAAACCTTTGTCAGAAAGCTCCTGAAGCTGCTTAGATAGCTCTTGCATCTCAGACGGTGCAAGACGATATGGAGCTCTGGCAATAGGATTTGCACCAGGCACGAGATCGATACGGAACTCGACTTGGCGTGCTGGGGGTAGTCCAGGTAATTCTTCAGGAAACAGCTCCTGATAATCCCGAACAACAGGGATATCTTGAATAGACTTACCTTGGTCTTTATCTGCCGTAACATGTGCCAAGAAGGCCACATAGTTCTTTCGCAGATACTTCCGGGCTTTAAAACAAGACATAAGCTTGAGGCTACTAACAGGTTTCTCACCACGAACCTATAGGATCTCACCTAACGGGAGCGGCACACGAACGATCTTTTCGAAACAAACTACCTCGGCGTGATGTTTGGCTAACCAATCCATACCCACAATAATGTCGAAGCTTCCAAGATGCATAGGGGTGAGGTCAATAGGAAAAAGATGGTCGCTAAGATTCAATTGACAGTTGCGAAGAACGGAATTAAGAACAATGGGTTCACCCTTCGCAACTTCAACAGTCAAAGGCTTACCTAGTTTCGTTCTAGACACGCGAAGAAAAGGTTCAAAAGATAACGACACGAAACTCTTATCAGCCCCTGAATCAAAAAGAACAGACGCAGGTTGATCATTAACAAAGAACGTACCGTTCACCACCTCGTTGTCTGCTTGCGCCTCGACAGCATTCATATTAAAAACTCGTCCATGAGTCTGAGCCTGGACTGGATTTGCATTACCCAGCCTTGGACACTGGTTTCGATAATGGGTCAGGTCTCCACAATTAAAGCACGAACCAGGAGGATAGTGAGGTCGTGCAGCTTGCTGTTGAACAGGTGGTTGAGCTCCCTGCCGAGCTGGATTTCTAGCAGAACGACAAACCTCTGCAAGATGACCTGATTTTCCACAGATGGTACAGAAACGACACGGGAGTTGTTGTTGTTGATGACTATTGCACCTATTGCACAAAGGTGCATTCCCTTCATACCGCTTCTTTGCTGGAGGCTGTGCTGGCTGATTGGGAGCTGCCTGGTTCTGTTGGGCAGTGATGGCAAAATTTTGGGAAGCCTTTCGCTTCCTAGAGCCCTTTGATGAGCCAGAATCCTTCCCCTTCTTACCTTTCTTGCTATCCTTCTTGTCAGAATCCTGATTCTTACCCTTGTCACCCTTCCTATGCAATTTACCCTTTCTGATCTGCGATTCTGTCAATGTTGCAGATAGTTCGATTGCCTGACGAACAGTGGTAGGTTTACTACCAGTAACGATGTCTTGCACAGAGTCAGGTAGACCATCGATGTATCTCTCGATAGCCTTGTCAAGTGGGGTAACCATCGTTGGGCATAACAAACTCAACTCATCGAACCTGTCAGTATACGCTCGGTGCTCACCACTTACTTGTTTCAGATCATCGAACTCCCTCTCCAACGCTCGCAGTTCATGACGAGGACAGAACTCACTCATCATGAGAGTCCTTAACTCAGCCCATGTTTGTGCTAAAGCGACTTCAGCACCACGATCTCTCATAACCCCGTTCCACCATGTTAACGCCCTCTTCTGAAGAACACTAGAAGCAAACTCGACCTTGCGATTATCAGGACACTGAACATGACGAAAAGTATTCTCAATGCTCTCAAACCATTGAAGGAGCCCAGTTGCCCCCTCAGTACCACTGAACTTGAGTGGTTTAGCCGAATTGAAGCTCTTGAAGTTACAAGGAGCGTTCTGATTGATGTTGGCTTGGTTAAACTGAGCAATAAGATTTGGGAACGCCGTAGCCATATGTTGTGCGATGATTTCTGCCAGTTCGGCATTCGGTAGCTGATTTTCGCGTCGAGGAGGCATGCTAAAGAAAAGAGGAAAACACGAGAGGAAACGAGTGAGAAGATTAGATGAAAAGAACGAGATGAAACAAAATCAACAAAGCAAGGATGGTGGTCATTCGTCCGTATCACAAAACAAATGACGCACAGTGACTAATCAAAGTAAATGGGTCCATAAACAATGCTTAGCGAAGACATGCTCGCCTATAAGTGAACACTCACCCCAAGAGTTCCCAAGTAAGAGTGAGTGGTCCGATTATGTGGATTTGTACGAACACTCTAGCCTTAGACAGAAAACCCAGGGTACAGGCATTCACTCTTCCAGTTTGCACGTGTTCCCATCATTTAGACCCAAACTTTGACGGGATTTTGAAAACTCGAAAGGCACTAAGCCAAATATGAGTTAAACTGGAAGGGTTCAAAACAATAAAATAAATCATTTGAAAAAAATAGAGGATTGTTTTTCAAAAATCGTTTTAGAAAACTGGGTTCTTGTTTTGGTGATCACCTAAGGATAGGTGCAGTGCATGTTTTAAAATCTAAACACAAGGCAACTTGTGTTGGGGTCCTAGAAAGGTTATAGTCTAGGTCAAAGCATTACTAATAACCTAATTCCCTATAACCATTGGCTCTGATACCAACTCTTCTGTCACACCCCGACCACGTAAAACATCAAATCGTGGCGGAAACGTCAGGGAGTGTTGTGGCAGAATTATTGTTTCACAACCATGGCATTTAAAGTTATATTTTATTTATCAACAAAAGAGGTACATTGTCTTAAAACAACTGAAACATAGAGTACATAACATGTTTTAACTAGTCTAGCTTCATTTTATAGTCACTAAGGCCCAAGTCCACCCTAGCGTATCACGATCAAGCTATGCATTAGCTCCTGAAACACATGTGAAAATAAAGTACGTCAGCATAAAAATGCCTGTGAGTAACATAGGTTTTTGTAAAAATAGGATTCATGACTTAGGTTTTAGAAAAGGGTTGTTTAACAAAGTCAGTCATGATCCTTGTAACATGTTTTGTTTTATAAATCATTTGAAAAGCGATGATAAAGTAGATGATATGTGAAAGAGTAATGTAAGGTTAAATGAATAACTAAGTAAAATGAGTTTGTATATAACGAACAGTTTTGTAAAACAATGTCTTGTGAAAATATGTTATTTGAAAAAATGTATAAGTCCACAATGAATGATTTAAATAACGCTACGACATGTAATATAATACAAGCACTTATATATAGGAAGTACCAGCGGCGTATCCACCATGCTTGTATCACATTACACACGTCTCGTTACTTAAATCACTTACCCAAACAAACCACCAATGTAAGTTGCCCATGTCTAAACCATTTGTCCAATGTTATTTTGAAAACCATGTCAAAATGTGTATATCAATATCAAAAATGTCTATGTCAAATATCAATCATGTAATGTGTAATCAAAATGTCATGTATGGTTAGTGAAATATGTATCAACTAAACCATAGGCAAAAATGCACAAAACAATGTATTGAAGTAAAACATGGTTTAAATCAACGCTATGTTTTGTGGGAAATGCATGCTATAATGAATACAGACATTTATGCGGTATTGTGAAAATGCATACATCCAAGCCTTGCAACTGTGGTGATAAACCTTTAAACAAATTAAAGGTCTATCTGTCTAAATGTTTTAATCGAATTCGGTCATTCCTTCCATCCAAACATACCCAGGATGTCAGGAACGGGAGTTGTCAATTCCTTTGGTACCATTACCTACTAACGAGCGGCGTGATCAATGTTAATGAATGTATATGGTCCCACTTAAACAAACCAAATGTCATACCCAAGATGTAAGCATGTAAAATAATGCACTAAGTATGATGAACATACATAGCGTGAAATGTCATGTAAAACCAATGCACTAAGTATGATGAACATACATAGCGTGAAATGTCATGTAAAACAAATGCACTAAGTATGATGAACATACATAGCGTGAAAATGTCATGTAAAACAATGCACTAAGTATGCGCTAAACGAACATACGTAGCGTAAAATGTCATGTAAATCGATGTATTAATGAACATAGCAAGTATATGATATGAAAGCATGAAATCATGAAAGTAACAAGTAGGCACATGTGTTTCACCCCAAAATGTTTGAATAACAGTAAAAGAGGGGTCTATGTACTCACAGTAGTGCGTCTTGAATCGAATCTCAAACCCTGTCCGCTACACGACAACCTACAACGTACTAATGTCTATTAGACGAGCGGGTCGTGCCTTGGCTTAGAGTTTAGTGTTTTGATTTGCGTTACTTAGGTATTATCTTGTTAAAACAATAATAATTATTTTAACTTAACTATCGATATTAGAAAAATAGTTAGACAACTATTTCGTACCTACTTTCTCTAATATTTTACTAAGTGTTCGGATTCTCGGAAAATTTCGGTAGGGTATCCTCTATAAATAGAGGTGTCCATGCTTTAATAGCATATCATTTTCTTTTATATAAAACCAATAGTTCATTTTCAATCACCAAATCGACATATCGACAAACAAAACGTTGCATACTTCATTTCAGCTTTATAACTCGAAACCGGACTGTTTTCGAGGATTTTTATAAAATAGTTAACCTTTTCTAAAAATCTCCAAATTTTTACAGAATATGACATATGTTCCAAAATTTATTGTGTAAAAATATCAAAGTCCAATTTGTTACCCATATTTTATAAAAAATCATTTTCTCGACTGCAATCAGATTTGTTACCATTCTGATCGCAGTTTACGGAAATATTCACTAAAAATCAACCGTAATTCCGTTTGACGAAATTCCAGTTGGAGGGTCATCCTGACAACGGTGTACATCTACTGTAAAAATTTCATGGGTTGATTTTATTCAGGTTTTAAGTTGTGACTCCGAAAATGTCATACTTTTTCTGCAATAAAAATGCAGCTTGAGCTGCTGTCCAAAAATAACCTTTTAAAAATAGTAAACTGTCTCGAAAAATTATGATTCCAGTGCCATTTGCTTAGTTATTCCAAAACACTCATTTTAGGCTTTAGAAATTCCGTTTTTCGACTTAAAATGACCCCGTTACAGCCTGTTGAAGTTGGCTGGAAATCCAACTCAGCAAGCTGTTTGAGTTTTTGTGTGTGAAAAACAATCAACAATCGAACAAGAATCGAAGTGAGACAAGAGTATGAATGGACTTACTACTAGCACAAGGCTAGGGTAGAAATTCTAGTGAAGATGATGGTGAGAAAGATGATGAACAAGACTAGAACAAAGCTCCTTTGAATTTCCTTCAACTTGCAACCTCCATGGATCACCTTCAAAGCTTTGAATGAAGAACAAGTCTTGAAGATTTGAAGGTAGAGAGAGAGATGGGGGACGATTTTGAGGAGAGAGGGAGAGTTAGGGTTGAGTGTGAATGATCTTGGTTAGATTGTGAAGATATATGTAGGAGATTTTGTAGAGATATGGACATGGCATGCACTAACACTTGGCAATACAAAGATCAAAGGAGATATTGCCATATCTTGCAAAATTTGGTGGGTCCCCATATATATATATAACCGTAAGATGTATGGGGGAGGGGGTGAAGTGTAAGTTTTTATATAAACATGCCATACGTAGGCTAAAACGAGTGTTTAACTGGATACCGGGTATTTTATCTAGCGTTTAAATCCCGGTTATGGCGTTCTAAAATATTTTTATTATACTATAAAAATAAATTCGCCAAAATACTACTGGAAATAAATTTCAGTTGCCAAGACTGGCTGCATTGTCTGCGTTTTGCAGTATAAGCACTGTGTCGCGCGGAAACACGTGTTACGAGCTTACACTTGAAAAATAACGTTTTTAGGCGTTTCAATTTATTTTTCAACACAGACCTGTTTAAAAAAAATAAATTTCAATCATAACAGAATATCTTCTGGATTTAATTATTATCCGGGCGGTTACCAACGTTCGTTTCGCAGTTTTGTCGTAATTAGTTCTTGAGTTCAAATAGTCATGTTTTTGCCATACCGAATCCTTCAAAACTTATTTCTAAGTTATGTATAGGATATTTAGGGTATGTTTAGCTTATGTCACGGTTCCGGAGTGTACGTTGCGTTAAACTGATTGCATTTAAGCACCAGTTTGCGTATAACCTTCCAGAAGGTGATCTAAAGCTTGAAATCGGAATCGAATCAAATTGTAAAATTGTCAAACACAAATACACATATATTAACACTAAAACACATAATAACACCAAAGCATATTGTTTTATTGATAACGGGCATTGTTTTACATAGTACGATGATTACAGATCACAGTTGTCACATTTTGATTTATTCAAAATACTTTGTTTTGTTCCTTTTTACTTATGGTTAAGTATTCTCATTTTGTTACTTACCATACATAACTTTTGTTTACACATAACTACATGACTACATTTTGGGTTTTTAAACATTGACAATGGTTTAGACAAGAACATTTGATGATTGGTTTGAACATGAACTATATGCTTTGGTGGTTTGTTTAAGTGACTTAAGTAACGATATGTGTGTAGTATGCTACAAGCATGGTGGATACGCCGCTGGTACTTCCTATATATAAGTGCTTGTATTATATTACATGGCGTAGCGTTATCTAAATCATTCATTTGGACTTATACATTTTTATACAAATAACATATTTTTCACAAGACATTTTTTTACAAAACAGTTTGAGTTATACAAACTCCTTTTTACATGGTTATTCATTTAACCTTACCTCATTCTTTTTAACTATACCTATCTATCATCGATTTTCAAACGTTTTATAAAAGCAAACACTTAAACTGGATTCATGACAAGTTTTTGTTAAACATTTTCTTAAACCTAAGTCATGAATCCTATATTTCATAAAACCTATGTACTCGCCGGCATTTTTTGCTGACGTACCTATTTTCACATGTGTTTCAGGAGATGATGCATAGGATTGATCAAGATACACATAGGCGGACTTGGGCCTTAGTGACAATAAAAGATGCAAGACTAGTTAATTATGTTATACTTATTTATTTGTTAAGACATTGTAACTCTTTTAAATTAATAAATCAATATTTCAATTTTCCATGTGTTATGAAACAATGATTCTGTTACAACACTCCCCGACGGACCAGTCACTCTTACCTGGGAACTCTTGGGGTGAGTGTTCACTTATAGGCGAGCATGTCTTCAGCGATACATTATTATGACCCGCTTACTTTGATTCTTCACCATCTCATTTGTTTGCCTTAGGTAACAAACAAATGATCGCAATTTCTATGCGTTGTCATTTTGTTTTGATCACCCGGTAACCTTTCACTTGTTTCTTCCTATGTCTTTCATTTTCTTCTAGAATGTCTCTTTATCTCAGCAACGGTCAGATGTCCGAGCAAACAGCCAAATTTGCCCAGCAAATAGGCGAAGTGATACTGAAGTCTGTGGATCTAGGCATTGCCATGTCTCGTCTCAAAAATGGAGCCACTCAAGAGTCACCAAAGGAAGTAGAAGTCAAGCCTACACCAAAATTAAGGAAGCGTAAGGCTTCAAGGAAACCCGCAGCAGTTACACCTAATCAAGCGGGACCTAGCCAAGTGGCAGTGCCACCAGCTAGGAAGTCGTACATAGGAACTGCCCCATGGTGCAAACGATGCAACCGTCACCATTCAAACCTCGTACCCTGCTCCAAATGTACCTACTGTGGACGGTTGGGACATTTGATTAACATATGCCGCTTTGCTATCCAAAACAAAGCTGTTACAAATCTTGTTGCTACCCAACTCCAAGTCAACCCTACTCAAGCTCATTTTCCATCTGGTACTTGCTACAACTGTGGCGAGACAAGCCATTTCAGGAACAAATGCCCGAAGATTGTCAATATCCAACCCTTGGATGAGCATTTGGCTGAGTAAAAGATGTTGCTGTCTTATGCCTTTGTTTCTTTTGTTTTCTTGTACTGTGAAAGAATCTGCCTTGTTCATAAATAAAAGTTGTTATTTGCAATTCTGATGTACAAATGTAGTTACATGTGTGTATGGCATTTTCCTATGATACCTACATCAAGGAACTATGTTCCTTACAAACTACTCTTGTGATTCTCCCTTTCAAGTGATCGCTCATGATTTCCTCAAAAATTTTAATTACTCGTTTCATTCTATGAGACAAAGTACAAGAAATAAAGCGAAATTTTGAGTAACCGTGCTTCTGCACATTTGTGCCCCCGAATCCTTGGTTAGATAACTAGGGGTATTTTCAAATCTCATACTCATTACGTTCTGATTGATTTTTCAACATGCATAACATAAGTTTTCAAAACAACCTCCATGGTTTCAAAAACAATGCCTATGTTTTCAAAAATGACCTTCATGATTTCAAACTATTATTAATACAATATAATTATTTATATCAAGTGCATGATTTCAAAAGCATCACTCATGTTTTCAAAGACCTTATACATAATTTCAAAATTCATCCCACATGATTTTTAAATATTTTTATAAATATACCTACCTAATACACCTACTTTATGATTTCGAAAGTATTATATATAAGGTTTCAAAAACATTGAACACATTTTTTGAACCCCATGCATAGTTTTCAAAAATATTTTCTTCATTCATTGACTTAACCTTCAAATTCTGCTTCATATGTCACCTTGACATATCCAGCATCTCATCTTCATAAGCATTTTTACTTCATGTTCTGACTTAAAGCACATCCAGTGCAAGGTTTCAAAACATATTCAACTTCTAAAATCCATATGGGATCTTTTTATCTTTACAATTAGACCCTTGCGGTTAATTATCTTTCAAATCAGAGTCCTTAATTGGATTCCTTGTGTACCTTAATTTGAACATTTCGGTTCTTTTCAATCGAAATCGAATTTCCTATTCAAGATCTTTCTATCTTCATAGTTGGATTCTTGATAATGTTTAAAGCACCAATCAAAATCCTCTGATTGGATACCTGGTGTGCTTTAAATGCATGTGCTCAGTTAACAGAACAAATTAAATCATGACAAATTTAAAATCAAGATAAACAATTTTGTGGTTATGTGACTATGTGTTTATGCACTTTGTGTTTCCTTTTATGCATTTTTGTGATTTTGTATACTCTGGATAATTCGTTATCCAAATCCTCATAAGAACCTTTCGTATTTTTATATGAGGGATTCGTAGTAGGATATTCAAAAGGTACTATCTCAAATCCTTAATTGGGTTTCTACGTGATAGTTAAGACCCATGGATTTTATAGTGCCATTCCTTGATTCAAAGAGACCCCTTTAGTGGTCTAGGTCAAGCGATTGATTCAGTATCTGGTTGAGAATGACATATGATGATATAAGCTGAAAAGACTCCTTGGCGGTCTGGAGATCATTTATTGACTCAATTAAAAAGGACCCCAGTATGGTCAAATCACAATCATCACAGGCTCGTTCATTGTTTTCCTCCCCTATAGATTCTAAGATGCACTACGTGACTATGCAAGGAATTACGTAATTATGGATGCATACATAATTATGAAGTTCAGTGCACGGAAACCACAGTAAGACTTATTATGTGTAAGAACCAATAGTGGCAACAATAACGAAGTGTGAACAATGTAATGGAGGTACGGTGGACGCACCAGTAACACTTTATATACTTGTATATATGTGTCCCTCCCACATTGTAAGCATGATGTTATTTAAAGCTACTAGAAGTTCAGAACTCTAACCAGTGTCGTTTGATCTTTTCAACTTCATGTTTCAAGCTCTCACAAGTTTCCTCTAAATAAATTTCGGGACGAAATTTCCTGAAGTAGGGGAGACTGTGACACCTGTGTCACTTCAGCCATCAAACAAATACCAAACCAATGAAATATTGTATTTCATACTTGGGATTTGTATAAACATGTGTATCATTTGCACATATCAACTCTCGTTCAAATTCGGGCTTTAGATCGCTTTCTAGAGGGTTATACGCGCACTGATGCGTAAATATAACCAGTTTAATGCAACAAACACTCCGGAATGGTGACATAGGCTTAACATACCCTAAATAACCTTTACATAACTTAGAAATAAGTTTTGGAAGATTTGGTATGCCGAAATCAAGTTTATTCGCTTACAGGGACTAAATATGACAAACTGCGAAACTATGCCAATTTGAACCATAACGAACATTCCGGAACTTGACCATAAGTTAAACATACCCTAAATATCCTTTACATAGCTTAGAAATAGGCTTTGAGGTATTCGGTGTGCTAAAATAAACTTTTTGGTCATTCAGGGACTAAAAGCGTCAAAAAGTGCATAAGTTTGCATTTTCGCGCATAACTCACGTTCTGAATACTTCCGGACATCCAAAAATTTATGTAAGCATTAAAATATTTTATTTTAGTGTTTGGAATAAGTAAAATCCATTCGTCGCGCAATTTGGATCGTCTTTCACGCTTATGCGCATTCCGTCGTAATTAAGCGAACATCGGGATCGTACGACCAAACGAACCGACATCCGAGATATTTTTGAGCATGTTTTGGGTTCCCTATACTTTAACATCATTTTAGAGCCTTGAAATGAGGTTAACGGGGCTTAAACGTGCCAAAAATGGGCCGAAATGCATGTTTTTCAAGTTCAGGGACTAAACTGCAAATTCTGGAAACTATGCCCAGGCGGCCCGCGTGAGTTTGTGTGTAATTCTTAAGCAGGCCACGTCAGCCTCCCAGATCAGCAAAATTGTTGCAAACAGCTGTTTGCAGCTGTTTAGCACTTCCAAACCACTTGCAAATGGTTTTGGGGCATTTCTATGGGCTCTAATGGTTTTCTAAATCAAGGGGCCCATGTGTACGGCCAAGATCGAAGCACGTTTGTTGAGGAACGATCCTAACGGTCTTGGTTTTCCTATAAATACCCATCCATCCCCATTGCAAAACCCACTTGATTTCTTGAGATTTCTCTAAGTTGGAGTACTAAACCACTTCATACCTGAGAATACTTGAGAAATCAAAGCTTGCAGGGACCCTTTGTAAGTATTCCTTCGTTCTTTTATTGCTTTTCGAGTTCAAAAGTCAAACTTTGTTTGACTTTCTGCATTGACCAGTTTATGGTCAATGCGAAGTTCGTTTGAACTTCATAACGTGAGCGTAATCACGATGGTTATAGTTCCTAGTAACTATACCTACCGATTACCACGTTATCTAGGCTCAGTGACGAGTCGTAGTTTCGGCCAAAATGCGTTTTCTCGCGTATTTTGTGACCAAACTACTCTAAGGTATTAAAACCGTTTGTTTTAATACCAAGCCTGTTTTCTAACATTACTAAACATGTTCTAGCATGTTTAGCTCGTCGCTTTTAGATTTGTGCTTGTTTAGGGTCGTAAAGGTAAGCGATCTAATCAATCGCTTATGCATACGAACCCGACCCATTTGGTCGATCATTAAGATCCGACCAAACATTTTAGGTGACCATAGTTGTATAGGGAATAACCTTCCGAGGTTATACCTTATGGTCACGACGTTTAAGTAGTTATATGATAAGTAGTTCTTATGCCTTAGGTAAATTACCAAAATACCCTTTTTACGCCAAAATTCATTTTAAACATATGTAACATAATTTTTGACACCTAAACTGATTTAGCAACAATATTAAGTATGTTAAGGCATATCTTGCTTGTCATAGGGCTAGTTAGGCATTTCAAACGCGTTTTACGCGAACGACGTGTTAAAGTAGCATAAGCTACCTAAACGGGTCGTAATGGGTCATAAGCACTAAGGTTAGGTTTCATTTTAGTATGTAGGCTTTGTTTAACCATATCATATGAGTTCCAATACTCATTTGGTTTACGAAACCTCATACTATCCAATCTCCCGATTTAGGTCTGGTTATTTATGTAGTTATCTATATAGGGTGCCGTTTGATTCCGTGATCCCTCTAGCTTCGCTTGGTTGTGTTCAAGACTTCTAAGCACCCTCAAGTGAGTACATAGACCCCTCTTTTACTTTTTTTCAAACATTTTGGGGTGAAACACATGTGCCTACTTGTTACTTTCGTGCTTTTCATGTTTTCATACCATATACTTGCTATGTTAATTAGTACACTATTAGTACATGATTTCATTATGTTTTGCTATGTATGTTTACTTGACATGCTAAGCACATTGTTTTACATTTCATTTTTTGCTATGTATGTTCATTTAACATGCTAGCACATTGATTTACATAACTTTTCTGCTTTGTATGTTACTTAGCATACTTAGTACATTGTTTTCACATAACTTGTTTACATTTGGTATAACATTTGGTTTGTTTAAACGGTTCTTTATTACATTCATTAACACCGATCATGCCGCTCGGTAGTAGGTAGTGGTACCATAGGACTTGACAAATCCCGTTCCTAAAATCCTAGGTTTGTTTGGATGGATGGAATGACCGAATTCGTGAACATTTTACTTTGATAACCTTTACTCTAAGGTTATCCTGCTGTCTCAAGGCTTGGATGTATGCGTTAACTCACCACATAAATGTTTGTATCAATAAAACAAGTTTTCTACTTGGCAAAACATAACTTTTTGATTTATTCAAAATACTTTGTTTTGTTCCTTTTTACTTATGGTTAAGTATTCTCATTTTGTTACTTACCATACATAACTTTTGTTTACACATAACTACATGACTACATTTTGGGTTTTTAAACATTGACAATGGTTTAGACAAGAACATTTGATGATTGGTTTGAACATGAACTATATGCTTTGGTGGTTTGTTTAAGTGACTTAAGTAACGATATGTGTGTAGTATGCTACAAGCATGGTGGATACGCCGCTGGTACTTCCTATATATAAGTGCTTGTATTATATTACATGGCGTAGCGTTATTTAAATCATTCATTTGGACTTATACATTTTTATACAAATAACATATTTTTCACAAGACATTGTTTTACAAAACAGTTTGACTTATAGAAACTCCTTTTTACTTGGTTATTCATTTAACCTTACCTCATTCTTTTTAACTATACCTATCTATCATCGATTTTCAAATGTTTTATAAAAGCAAACACTTAAACTGGATTCATGACAAGTTTTTGTTAAACATTTTCTTAAACCTAAGTCATGAATCCTATTTTTCATAAAACCTATGTACTCGCCGGCATTTTTTGCTGACGTACCTATTTTCACATGTGTTTCAGGAGATGATGCATAGGATTGATCAAGATACACATAGGCGGACTTGGGCCTTGGTGACAATAAAAGATGCAAGACTAGTTAACTATGTTATACTTATTTATTTGTTAAGACATTGTAACTCTCTTAAATTAGTAAATCAATATTTCAATTTTCCATGTGTTATGAAACAATGATTCTGTTACAACACTCCCCGACGATTCCACCACGTTTTGTTGTTTTACGTGGTCGGGGTGTGACAAATCAATCCGAAGTTTTCAATCACTAAATCAGGCTCTGGATGATTAGGATGATACTTGACCAGGTTCTTCAACGTGTTGTTAGACATGTGAGCTTGAACAAGAAGATCACCCTTAGTGTCTCTATTAATCCCAGGGTATGCACGATCAATCATCATTTGTACAAAACGCGGATACCTCCAGGTTCTAACATCCGACGTGATATTCTCCACCATATAATGAAAAACTATGTGTGAAAAGTTGTATTTTTTATTCAGCACCAATGCTGTCAACATGTTCATTTGGTAATCTCTCATCTGATCGAAACTGCCCTTTGTGTGGCTCAATGAAATCAGAATACAATGAATTAAGAACTTGAAAGATTTTTGAAACTTTGACTTCAAGTAGTTTCCGGTGTTCAAAGCACCTCTGTATCCCATTCTCAGCATACAGCCCTTCACCAAGCGTTCCGGAAATCTTGTGGGGTAGTTGGCCTCATCAGGAAAGTTCATAACTTCTCCAACTAATGCTTCAGTCACCAGAATAGTCTCCAACTTTCCATCCACTTCCACCACTGACGATATCACCTTGCTTGCCTCATCATACTTTGCGTTTATCCAAAATCGACTAATATGTGATCTATACAACGGTCTTTGATCAATCATTGCTTTCTTCACTGGAATACGATTCATATAGTCCAAAATACTGCTGAATTCTGACAATAACGGACACTTCTCCACATCTAAATCAATGCAGCTGTTGTGTACCGGATCGAATAACACGTTTGGAGATGCCTGCACAACAATAACAGAAATCAAGACTTAGAGAAAAAATTTCACATTTTCAACACTGACCAAAAAGCGAACCTACATTATACATTAAAAGCGAACCTACACTGTGCTACCATAAAAGCGAGCCAAACACTTTGCAACCCTATAGGCGAACCACTGTAATGACTAAAAAGCGGACCTACTTAGAAAATACACAAAAAGCGAACCATCCCTAGCCTCATAAGCGAATCAACAGTTTACTGCCTTAAAAGCGGACCTGATATGGTACATATGAGCGGACCTGAAAGTGTTCCTAAAGGCGGACCTAAAATGGTAACAATGAGCGGTCCTACAGATGACTTATGAGCGGTCCTATAGATGACATATGAGCGGTTCAACAGATGACATATGAGCGGTTCAAAGTTATCTGTTCGTAAAAGCGATCCAAATTCAAAACCTGTAAAAGCAGCTTAAAACCTAAAATTGATTTCAAAATCACAATCTACACAAAATTCCGAGACTAGAGGTATCTTTCGATTTTGTTATACTTGCCTAAATCACCCTAGATCTGGAACTGAAACTATGCATCATCTACAAAACACATCAGACACTCAAATTACAGCAATTAAAATGTAATACAACTCTTAATATCATCAGACGACACTGAAACAACGATCATTTCAAACAAATATGACATTCAAAGGTTTAAAACGCGATCCGTTTATACGAACATACCGACTGACATGATTTCACTTCAAAAGAGATAAAATTTCAAGAGAACTTACCTTGCCCATGATGTAAAGACTAAGAATCTATCAAGATCTGATGAAAACAGGCTCAAACAATCAAGAAATCACGATGAACACGAAGATCGCTCGAGATCGCCTCAGAGACAACGACAGATAAGCGAACCGGGTAATGACAATAAAGGCGGACCCCTGTACCTTTTATATGGGGTCTGGACCGCTTATTCGACATGTTCTCAAGAGCGCACCAACATGTTATATTGACAGAAAAGCAGACCAATGTTGTCATAAAAGTGATCCAACTTAATTTTTTCAAAAATTCATTTTTTATCATTTTTTCAACTTTTTCGATTTCACACGCTGACACCAAGTTGACCAAGTCCAAGTTAATGACCCTGGACAGCTGTTTGACCTACCAAGTCCAAGTTAATGGCCCTGGATGATCAGTTTTATGAAGTACTCTGTCGTTTTGTTTCGAAAAATAACAGTTCAAATTAATGAACTTTTCAACGTTTCAAAAATTTGCACATTTTATCTTTCAAACATCATACCAGATCTTTGTTTGCAATCACAGTTTACCCAACCCTCATCAGACACTGACATGATCTGCACACGGGTTTTGATCTTCCAATTCCCAGTATCAGTTGTCGAAAATAAAATGAGAAAAGAAAATCTTTTTGGGTTTAAAGCTGTACAAACTGAAATATATACACAATATTTTTGTGAGCGTGTTAGGGGATCATATCAGCTGCCGACAGAACACAAGCACCGTTAAGCTTATTGTAGGATCGGATTTCGACCTAAACGAGTCGTTCGGAAGAGCTCAAATCCGTTTCAGCGGCGGAAACAAAGAAACGGACGTATACACAGCTTGTATCACACTTTAATCCTCTTGTATATTGATATAACAGCGATTACAGTAAGAGGAAATACCGGCAGCACCTCGGTATCAGTTCTAAACTCCGTTACAAATGAAATGACAAAGAGACCTATATATACTAGCTTGGATTCGCTCCAAATGACAGTGACATAAAAGCGGTTCCACTATCATGCCGTAAAGGCGGTTCCACATGTATCCGAATAGGCGGTTCCATCATGCAAGCCTTAAATGCGATCCACCACATGTTGCCTTCCATCTTTTTGTCTTATATAAAAAACTTCTCATTGGACATTTGATAGGAAGCACCTCATTGGACCTTCATGTTGGTCCAATCAACATCAACTTGGCAACATGTTTTGTCATTTAGTGAATGCATATTTCTTGTGACTTTAGACATTAATCGGCCAACATCATTTTTGTGAAATCATGACATCACTTGTGATGTCACTTGGGTGATGTCACTCGTGATGTCATGGCTAACCGGATCCGCATCGCAACCAGAACTCGACATTAGACGTAGTCGACAGATGACTGCACCAACAGACTCCCCCTCAGATGTTGACGAGTCTTAAGTGTCGAGTCTTCAACGACTTCAGTCTTTCTCACAGTCTTTGGACTTCTCTCTCTATCTTCAGAATCTTCAGGCTCCCCCTTTCGTCAAGCTTCCGTGCTTTTGGGATCGACACCTGGCTTTGCGTATCAACAGATTGAATGTTGACAAAATCTTCAGTGAGAGTCTTCAACATGACATTCTCGGATATAGTTCGGTCTTCTTCAAGAATTCTGCCTGGATCTAACTTTCTTTGGCTATAACCTTCATCAGACTCCCCCTATCACTCTGCTAGGATAGTTGTCTGGGATTTTGTTACCACCATCGAAATTATCTCCTGGCTTCTCTCTGTTCAGTTCATCATCTCTGGTTCTGATATATCTCCTGGCTATCTGTAGCAACAGGATCAGAAACCTGCAAAACTCAACCACTCTATCACAAAACAGAATAATTGTGATTCAATTTAATGAATCAACTTAATCATGTGATACCGTTTTCAATTAACCACTGCTTCACAAATTTGAAACATTTCAATTACTGATTCAACCTACTGAATCATTTTAAACATTTCAAATGTCTTAACCAACCTGTATGTTCATCAAGTTTAGCCTTTGAGATTTTGAATGTCAGCTTTTCACCATCAGTTGTCGAAAATCTTTTTGGATTTTTGAAAATATGAAACATAAATGCAAAGACAGAAATTAAATGCCGAAATGAAATATGTACAAACATATTTTTGTGAGTTTGTGTAAGAGGATCATATCAGTTTTTGAGACACATCACAAGCACCGTTAAGCTTTTAGACATTTTAAGTTCTAAACGATTCACGTTGATTGACGATATTGTTGTCCACTTAAGCTCAATCTAAAAACTTTCGAAATGCTTACCGATACGTTAAGGTATATTAATTATGCACTAAGTTCTTATGGACCCCACGATCTCAGCATATCCCCTCATCATGCAATACACTAACTCAAGTAATGCCTTTAAACTTTCATCAACTGTGATTTGTGCGAAAACAAAGCAGAATGTTTAAACATTAACAATCAGGTCGATACTTCCGTATACGCAGAGAAAGTCCAATGTTTAAACAAAATAAGAAAATAAAATAAGTTGAAGTTGTTTAGGCTTTAACCACCAGGTCGATACTTCCGTATACGCAGAGGAGGTCCAAAGCTTAAACGAAACACCAAAGAAAATAAAGCAGAACGTTTAGGCAACAACATCCAGGTCGATACTCCCGTATACGCAGAGGATGTCCGATGCTTAAACAAAATAAAGAAATCAAACAAGTTTAAATCTTTGCAAAATGAAATGCACAATCACAGCGATTTTTCAGCAAAGTAGTGAAAGTTCACAAACTTAACCAGTTTTATGTCTTTCGACAATCAGCGATTACTGAGCAGGCACACAGTCAAGAAGGACAAAACTAAGTACTATGCTTTCAACCATGTTTCCCACTAGAACTAGGCTTTTTTCATTTATATTTGTATCGTTATTGCAAATCTGCTAGTCTAGCTGAGCCTATCGTCACATCTTTAGTGAGATCGTTTATCACATTTGACATTTCATTTCCTTAGCATGCTGTGATAGTCCACTGATTTACTATCATTTCCTCTTTTATCAACAAAACTCATTTTTAAATTTTTCGATGTTTTTGACTTTTTCAAATTTTCTAATTTTTTTAAAAATGTTCTCCCCCTAAAATCAAAATATGTTTCAATTTTGATTTTCTGGGAAAATTTGAAACAAACTGTACAAACTTGACAACCTGATGAGAATCTCTTCAATTCTCTATCCACCTGGCATAAACAATCAGAACTCCCCCTCACAACAAACTATTTTCCCATTGTGATTTCAAAACACTCAAGTTTGTTTTAATCAAAATGGCTTTTCCGGAAAATATAAGTTTGTTTACCAAACAACTTAGGTACGGGGTTACTTCATCATCTTGTTTTCTACACAAAAGTAGGAAAATCCAAGTACAAGTTAATGTCCTTGATTTACCATATGCAGTCCAGAATCCTCTGTACCACTTGTAAAACATTCACAAACACAACCAAACCTCTTTACCGTTTGCATGATTGACGTTACCGAATAAAATTCAAGAAAGATGCCGATTCATGATCCACGATACCATCTTGGGATCTCCGGCAATTCCTGCAAAAACTTCAAACACAGATTTAAAAAATACCGATTCATGCTCCACTCTTACAAACCTGGGAGCTCCGGCAAGTCAGGTTTTTTTCTATTTGAAAAGTTTCACCCAAGTCTGACCAGCCTTGGGTGATTTTGAATTCTTGTTCAATAATGGTGGAAAATTTTTCTCATCCATTGTTAAGCTAGAATTCTCGACCTTTACCTCAACACATGGCTCCTCTGGCTTTACCATTCCAGAATCATTGCCTGAATGTGGCTTGTCTGACTTTAATAAGTCAGATTCATCGCCGACATGTGGCTCCTTTGTTTCCGAAGAAACAGATTCATCGCCAGGAAGTGAAAACTTCACTTTCTTCTTCTTCTTATCCTCTTTTGTCCTCAGATTTGCATCTGATGAATTCGACTTGCTTGACTTTGTAGTGGAGGGAGTTGATTCATCAGAACTTTTCTTCAATCTGTCGGGTGAACCCGAGGACAAAATCTTCTCCAGATATTCTCTGGCTTTCTTCCTCTTCTTTCTCAGTCGATCTTTCTGCCCCTGAGAAAGCTTCACTTTTGTTTCTTGAACTTTAGGTTCTTTGACCTTCTGTTCTCTGACGTTTTGGCCCGAAACTTTCAATTCTCTGGGCTTGACAACGACTGGTTTCTTCTTTGCCATTTTCTGAGAATCGGCTCTCAATCGGTTATTCGATCTTCTTGAGCAATCTCTGGCAATGTGACCTTTAATATTGCAATTATAGCACCTCCTGGTCTCATAACTCCAGTATTGGCAGTTAACAGCAATGTGTCCGTGATATCAGCAGCTGTAACACACCCTGTTATCATACCAGTTACCACCTTTTTCACACCAAATGCTCAGATCATAGCATTGTCTGGCTTGGTGATATTCCTTCCTCAAATGTGCTGGTTTTGACGCTTTTGCACTGTGGTTTGTTCTACACACAACAAATTTTGAATTTTCATTTTCAATTTTTTGTAATTTTTTCTTTTGATTGGATGATCGTACTGATGAGTTTTTTCTTTCATTTTTAAAGTTTTGATTCTGTTTTACAATCTTCTTCACAGGTTTTTGCTTAGAGCATTCACCTTTTTCAGTTGATTGCAGAACAATTTTCTGAAATTTTTCTTTCAACTTTAAAAACAATTTTTGTTTTTCTTTCTTAACATTTTCATCATCAGACTCTGTCACTGTCACACCCCGGCCGCGTATAACATGCAACCGCGGCGGAAACGCCGGGGAGTGTCGTGGACATAATTAAATTGTCTCATAACCATGGCATACAAGTTGTATTTTATTTATAAACAAAGGTGTTACATTGTCTTGGAAAGAGAGTACGGAAATCAAAACATAGTTAAGCTAGTTCAAACTTCATTTTTTAGGCTCTAAGGCACAGGTCCGCCCTAGAATCATGATCATCGTCCTATGGAATAGCTCCTGAAAACACATGTGAAAGTAGGTACGTCAGCATAAAAATGCCTGTGAGATACATAGGTTTTGTGAAAATGGAATTCATGACTTGAGTTTAAAGAAATGTTTAATAACAGTCAGTCATGAACCTTGTAATTTGTTTTGCTTTGTAAACCATTTGAAAAACGATAACATAAATCGATATGTATAGATAAGTGCAAGGTTAAACGAATAACCAAGTAAAATGAATTGAATAAGATAAGTTGTTTGTGAAAATAATGTCTTGTGAAGAATATGTTACTTATGTAAAGTGTAATGTGTCTAAACTGAAATGACTTAGATAACGCCACGATATGTAATATTATACAAACATTTATATATAGGAAGTACCAGCGGCGTATCCACCATGTTTGTATCATATTACATACGCCCCGTTACTTGAATCATTTACCCAAACCACCATGTAAATTGTTCATGTGTAAACCAAATGTCAAGTGTTATTGTAATCCATGTCAAGTGTTTATGCTCAAGTGTAAACCACCAAATGTATATGTCAATGTCGACGTGTTTATGTTCAATGCAAATCATGTAATGTGAAATCCCAAAATGTATCATGTATGGTAAGCGAAATGTATCAACTTAAACCATATGCACAAAACAAGTCGTTGAAGTAAAACGTGGTTTAAATCAGCGTTATGTTCTGCGGGAAATGCATGCTCTATTGATATTAACATTTATGCGGTATTGTAAACTATGCATACATCCAAGCCTTGAGACTGCGGCGATAAACCCTTAAACAAATTAAAGGTTTATCTAAGTTATGTATATCGAATTTGGTCACTCCTTCCAGTCCTATCAAACCCAGGACTTCAGGAATGGGAGTTGTCAATTCCTATGGTACCACTACCTACTAACGAACGGCGTAGCTAGTGTTAATGAATGTATTGTCCCATGTTAAACAAACCAAATGTCATAGAAAAATGAAGGCATGTGATGTAAACAATTGTACTAAGTATGCTAAGTAAACATACAAAGCATAAATGTTCATGTAAATCAATGTGTCCATATGCTGAGTAAACATATGCAACAGAAATGTTCATGTAAATCGATGTGCCCATATGCTGAGAAAACATATGCAGCAAAAATGTTATGTAAATCAATGTACTAAGTACGCACACAATGGGCATACTTAGCATGAAATGTAATGAAATCATGTACTATAATGTACTAATGAGCATAGCAGATATATGATGTGAAAACATGGAAAGCATGAAAGTAACAGATAGGCACATGTGTTTCACCCCAAAACAGTTTGGAAAACAGTAAAAGAGGGGTTCAATGTACTCACCTGAGATTGCTTTGAGTTCCTTGTATAATAACCAGATAATGCTAAAGATCATGGAATATCAACGGCACCTAATAGGTAGCTTATGTTAATATACCGGACCAAATCGGAAGGATCGGACAGTACGCGGGTTCGAAAACCAAACGAGTATGGAGACTCGTGTAATATGGTTTAACAAAGCCTACATACTAAAATGAAACTTAACCTAAGTGCTTACGGTCCATCACGACCCGTTTAGGTAGCTTATGCCACCTTACGCGTCGTTCGCGTAGAACGCGTCTGGAACGCCTAACATCGTGACCACAAGGTATAACCTCGGAAGGTTATAGCTATGGTCACCTAATGTGTTTGGTGAGGTCCTAATGACCGACAAAATGGGTCGGGTTCGAAAGCATAAGCGATGGTTTAGATCGCTTACCTTACGACCCTATATAAGCACTAAACTAAAAGTGACGAGCTAAGCATGTTAGAACATGCTTAACTAAGTTTGAAAATAGGTTTGACATCAAAACAAACGGCTTTGATGCTCACGAGTAGTTTGGTTACAAAATATGCAAGAATGCACATTTTGGCCGAAACCACGACTCGTCACTGAGCCTAGATAACGTGGTGATCAGTAGGTATGGTCACTACGGACCATGACCATCGTGATCACGCTCACGTTATGAAGTTCCATGAACTTCGCATCGACCATAAGCTGGTCAATGCAGAAAGTCAACTAAACGTTGAGTTTCGGACTCGAAAAGCGAATAAAAGAGCGAAAGAAGACTTACGGAGGGTCCCCGAGTGCAAATCAAGACCAAACAGCTCAGGTATGAAACAATGGTTTCAACTTAGAGCTTTAGGATCTGATTTTGTGATTTTTACACTAAAGGGGGGGGTATTTATAGGAAAAGTGGAACCGTTAGGATCGTTTTATCGAATATCGAGCCTTGATCACGTGCGTACATGTGTCCAGTGGATAAGTTCAGTGAACTTGACCCTTGGCTCTTCATTGGGTGAAAAGGCATTGCCCCTTGATCGAACGAAAGGCCAGATTCTGCATTAAATGCGAAATCTTTCTGTCAGACATCCCCACGCGGCCCGCCTCACATTTGGGCAAAACTCACGCGGGCCGCCTGGCCCTCTCTGATCTGCACCACTTGCAGAATTTACACTTTTGGTCCCTGTTGCGTGTTTAAGCTATTTCCAGCCCTTCTAAGACCTGTAAAGCCATCTTTAAGGCCCTAAAATGATGCCTAAACATTGTGGACATGAAACATGCCCGAAAATATGTCGGATGTCGGTTCGTTTGGCCGTACGATTGCGATGTTCGCTTAATTACGACGGAATGCGCATAAGCGTGAAAGACGATCCAAATGACGCGACGAATGGATTTTTCTCATGCCAAACACTAAGGCATAATATAAGGATGCTTACATAAATTTTTGGATGTCCGGATGTATTCAGAACGTAAGTTATGCGTGAAAGTGCAAACTTAGGCACTTTTTGACACTTTTAGTCCCTGAATGATCCAAAAGTTTGTTTTAGCATACCAAACCTCTCAAAGCCTATTTCTAAGCTATGTAAAGGATATTTATGGTATGTTTAACTTATGGACATGTTCCGGAATGTTCGTTACAGTTCAAATTGGCATACTTTCGCAGTTTGTCAAGTTTAGTCCCTGTAAGCGAATTAACTTGTTTTTGCTATACCAAAGCCTTCAAAACTTATTTCTAAGTTATGTAAAGGTTATTTAAGGTACGTTGAGTATATGTTGATGTTCCGGAGTATTTGTCGCATTAAACTGAGTACGTTTACGCACTAGTTAGCGTATAACTCTCCAGAAAGCGATGTAGAGTTTGGAATTGAATAAAAGTCAAAACATGAAAAATGTAAAACACAATGAAACAAACATTGGGATCAAATTACATTATTTTATTGATAATTGAACTGTTTACAATGATTACAAGCACAATTGTTACAGTCTCCCCTACTTGTGGAAATTTCGTCCCGAAATTTATTTAGAGGAAACTGATGGAAAAAGATGCGGATATTTTGCCTTCATTTGGTCTTCACATTCCCAAGTAAACTCGGGTCCACGTTTAGATTCCCAACGAACCTTGACCAAAGGAATGTGCTTGCGTTTAAGCCACTTGACTTCACGTTCCATGATTTCTACCGGTTTCTCAACAAACTTTAGTGTTTTATCAACACGAATTTCGTCAAGCGGTATGTGGAGGTTTTCATCAGCTAAACACCTCTTGAGATTGGACACGTGAAAGGTTGGATGAACATTTCCAAGTTCAGGAGGTAACTCAAGCCTGTAGGCTACCTTACCGATTCTTTCGACGATCTTGAATGGTCCAACATATCTAGGTGCAAGTTTTCCTTTCTTTCCGAATCTGATCACACCTTTCCAAGGTGAGACCTTAAGTAATACACGATCACCGACTTGAAAATCC